>NC_079194.1:74678994-75031369 GCF_029499605.1 Hyla sarda | reverse complement strand
GAAGGGGTTAAGTGGACATTACTGATTTTAAAGATGAATGCATCTATTTCCTTTTCAGACACAAGTGCACCTAATGCAATAAAGATGCTGCATACAATTTACTGGCTTCTTGCTACAGGTGGTCACAGAAAAAGTCACAGACTAACACTTTTACAGATTCGGCCTTCAGAAGACTTATAGTTAGCAAATAAAGCCAGGGGGACAGAGAGAAGATGCTGGGTGACTGCCTCCACGACATCTTTTAGAGTTGATCACACATCATTGTAAAAAGGTCATTCAGGCAGCATTGAGAGCAGTGCAAAAAAATTGCAAAAAAGGTGGTTTGCGGTGACGCTGCCTTGTGGCGATCAGAATGAAAGTTCAGTCTTATAGATAAAATCAAATTTATTGTTACATAAACTGAGATGTAGACATGCAAAACGCGTTTCGGGGGTAAGTTCCCCTTTTTCAATTGCAGAAATTACAATTGTAATTTCTGCAATTGAAAAAGGGGGAACTTACCCCCGAAATGCGTTTTGAATGTCTACATCTCAGTTTATGTAACAATAAATGGGATTTTATCCATAAGATCTCCACAAGGCAGCGCCACCACAGACCACCTTTTTTGAAATTTTTTTGCACTGCTCTCAAGATTACTGCTGGCCTCATACCGAGTACCCGGCTGGACCCTGCAGGCTGCAGCCTGAGATCATCTGACCCCACATGGAGGGGTGATATGCACGTATCGAGCAGTACCCCAGGTGAGTACACTAGCATTGGGGTTGTAGACTGGGATCATCCCACTGAATTACGCGAGGCGCTATCCTCTCCCTTTCTTTTTTTTCTCCTTTCTACATTCAGGCAGCATGACACTGATACGTTCCTTTTAAACCAGGGCTCGACAAATTTGTTTTGAATCCAGGAGGCAGCAAATAAAAGTAGGAGCCAGGATTTCTTTTAAAGATTTTTTAGTTTTTGTAACATAAGCTGAAGTTTTTATTTTTATACATTTTTTTTTTTTTTTTTTTTTTTTTTTTACCAGTACCACTTTTGCGTAGTATTGACTTTTTATGTTTTTTGGATATGACCAAAAGTCATACATTTTCCCAATAGACTGAGGGGGGGAAAGGAATGTGATGTTTATTTTTTTATTTGGAAAGTGGGAAGAAAGGGAATTGTCTTATATTTTGAAAAACTTTTTTTTTTTTTCCTGTGAAAATTAAAAGAGAAAAAGAGAGCAAACAGAACAAGCCCAGTGAAGTGGATGAGCCATCCTCCATAAGTGTTCATCTACTTATTACAATTTAGAAACACAATTGATTCTAAGATCTCAGGGTGACTCAACCAACGTCACTAAAAACTAAAGCGCACTCAATGAGCCCTTACAGACGGTACCGGGTGCTTTGTAGAGTGCAAACAGAAGGTAAAGCAGGACACATCCATTACACTTGTGTGTGTGCATGTAATCGATCGTTCTGTACAGAAAGAGCAAACTAAAGTCTTCCACTAATGTAATAGAGAAATGGTTCATAAAGCAAATTTGTCCAACACTTACAATTATTGGAAAAAATCGTATCGCAATGGTGGAAGGCCTCTGCTATTCACACTAACAGGACTGCCAGGCATTGGATTTGTGCGCCATTTTGGTGAGTTAAATTGTCTATTACATACCAACATTTGTAATCCTGCCAAAGATATGTTTCTCTCTCAATATATAGCTAAAGCCCTTATGTGATCAGCCCTAACTTTATGTACTTTATAAGACCACACTACTGTCTTCAATAATGCAATGGGGAAATCATTAAAGGGGTACTCCACTGGGCAGCATTCAGAACTAAAATGTTTCAAACACTTTCTGCGCTGTGGGGGGTCGGCCATGCCCCTCGTGGTGTCACGACCACGCACCCCCCCAATGCAAGTCTATGGGAGGGGGCGTGACAACGTCACGCCCCCTCCCACAGACTTGCATTGAGGGAGCGTGGTCGTGATGTCACGAGGGGCATGGCCGACCAATGCAGCGCAAAAAAAAGCGTTCAGAGCATTTCGTTCGGAATGCTGGCCAGTGGAGTACCCATTTAAACAAGTTCAAGGGGGGGGGGGGGGCCTGGATGTATTGAAGGATATATTATAGGTTATGAATACTAGATTATTTTGGGA
Source organism: Hyla sarda (assembly GCF_029499605.1). Classification (NCBI taxonomy): domain Eukaryota; kingdom Metazoa; phylum Chordata; class Amphibia; order Anura; family Hylidae; genus Hyla; species Hyla sarda. Next base: position 75,029,233 of record NC_079194.1, on the reverse strand, counting down.
TCGATTGCTGATACAGGGATACTCCATTATTTGGAGTTGGGAAGGGGTTCTTCCTCTGATGGGGCAATTAGCGCCTGCCTTATAAGAGGTTTCTGCCTTCCTGTGAATCAACACAGTAGGGTTATAGGTTTAACATGATATACTTGTCTTTTTTTCATCCTTATAAACTATGTACTGTGCAAGAACCTGCTGTACCAAGGTTAGTTACAACAATCGGTGCACTGGTCGTTCTAATTTACTATGGGCAAGGGAGGAGAGCCTTCACAAAAGATAAAACATTACTCATATCTCAAATAATACAGTCTGCATGACGTCAAATTCTAGAGATGATTATGAATTCCCAATGAAACCAAAGTAAATAATTTTAAGCTAAAACAATATTATGCATAATGCAAACTATATAGTAACTATATTTTAAGTCCTCTGAAGTCTTTAAAAGCAGAAAGACTTTTTCCAAATGATGCCAACATAATGTAGACATATTCTTAATGTTAATTATTAGCTAATTTCTGTGGAATTACTATCTTAAAAAGCAGAGACTGTTAAATTTAGAAAATTGCAAAGGTTTTAAAATTTTTGGCAAACTTTGGGGGTTTTCACAAATATTAGCTGAAGGTATTGACCAAAAATCGCCACTAACAAAGTACAACATTGTCACAACAAAAGAAATCTCAGAACCAGATAAAGTGTGCCTGTCAAATCCCACAAAAAATGTAATATGTTACTCATTATCCTGATAATGTACATTAACTTTTATGCATCTTTTCATTAGTGCACAGTGTTAGAAATCATCTTAGGGGAAGGGGAGGGGGTCCCCTTAGAAATCATCTTAGGGGAAGGGGAGGGGGTCCCCTTAGAAATCATCTTAGGGGAAGGGGAGGGGGTCCCCTTAGAAATCATCTTAGGGGAAGGGGGGGTCCCCTTAGAAATCATCATAGGGGAAGGGGAGGGGGTCCCCTTAGAAATCATCTTAGGGGAAGGGGGGGGGTCCCCTTAGAGATCATCTTAGGGGAAGGGGAGGGGGTCCCCTCCCTTGTGATGGTGAGAGGTGATTGGTGTTCCTGCTCATGCAGCCTTGTCCATGAGCCATTGCTTGTCCATACCAAGGACAAGCTGATGCTGCAGCAGGACTCAAGTGTTAACATTTTTTAAAGAACCATATTACAAAAGGTCTTTAATTTTCAATAGTAACAACATAAGTTTTTGTATCTGACAGTGCCCATTTAAAGCATCCCAAAATGATTAGTGCTTAAAAGGGAGACAGGTTAAAATGGGCTTTGGTCCTTAAAGGCAAAATAGCCCACAACATTGAAGGGGTACTCTGGTGGAAAACAAATGTTTTCAAATTAAATGGTGCCAGAAAGTTAGACATGTTTGTAAATTACTTTTAATTAAAAAATCTTAACCCTTCGAGTACTTATCAGCTGCTGAATACTACAGAGAAAGTTTAGTTGTTCTTTTCTTTCTGACCATAGTGCTCTCTGCTGACACCTCTGTCCATGTCAGGAACTGTCCAGAGCAGGAGCAAATCCCTATAGCAAACCTCTCCTGCTCTGGACAGTTCACAACACTGACCAAAGTGGTGTTAACAGAGAGCACTGTTGTCAGACAGCAAAATAAAAAAAAAAAAAAAAAGAGTTTTTCACCAGAGTACCCCTTTAATAGATGCTGTATGCTCCAGACTAAGTTGTATTGTTCTTTTTAGTCTGACCACAGTGCTATCTGATGACACCATCTGTGTCAGGAACTGTCCATAGCAGAAGCAAATCCCCATAGCAAACCTCTCCTGCTCTAGACAGTTCCTGACACAGACAGAGGTGGCAGCAGAGAGCACTGTGGTCAGACTGGAAAGAACTACACAACTTCCTCTGGAGCATACAGCAGCTGATAAGTACTGGAAGGGTTACCTTTTTTTCTTTTTTTTTTTAAATAGTAATTTACAAATCAGTTTAAACTTTCTGGCACCAGTTGATTTGACCCCCCCCCCCCCCACTAGAGTACCCCTTTAGTGGATCACAATAGAGCAACCACAAAAAACAACCAACACCAACCACAACATATTATATTATATATATATATTAAACACACACATAATTATATACACACACACACATATATAATTAAAAAAATATTTTTTAAAGAAAATATCCATACAGGTTTAATGTTGGTTGGAATAAAAACTGTCAGACAGAAAAAAGACATTTTCTAATAATGTTTGCAATACCTGCTAAGGCCTTTCATCCAGAAAATTGTACGAGAACCATTTGTCCCATTTACCTTTCAAATTGTTGCCATTTTCCCCGATCTCAACTAGGAATTTATGAATCTTTGCAGACTGCAAATTGATTTTCTCTCCATTTCCATCCACAACTCGCGTTCTCTGTGGAGAGTGTATTAACACCTGAAAAATAGAAGAAAAAAAAAAAATGAAATAAAGGTTTGAATATTAGATAGACAAATATATTGAAATAGCAAACATCATGCAGAGCATATACATTCATTTAACCCCTTAAGGACGCAGGACGTAAATGTACGTCCTGGTGAGGTGGTACTTAACGCACCAGGACGTACATTTACGTCCTAAGCATAACCGCGGGCATCGGAGCGATGCCCGTGTCATGCGCGGCTGATCCCGGCTGCTGATCGCAGCCAGGGACCCGCCGGCAATGGCCGACGCCCGCGATCTCGCGGGCGTCCACCATTAACCCCTCAGGTGCCGGGATCAATACAGATCCCGGCATCTGCGGCAGTTCGCGATTAAAATGAACGATCGGATCGCCCGCAGCGCTGCTGCGGGGATCCGATCATTCATAACGCCGCACGGAGGTCCCCTCTCCTTCCTCCGTCCGGCTCCCGGCGTCTCCTGCTCTGGTCTGTGATCGAGCAGACCAGAGCAGGAGATGACCGATAATACTGATCTGTTCTATGTCCTATACATAGAACAGATCAGTATTAGCAATCATGGTATTGCTATGAATAGTCCCCTATGGGGACTATTCAAGTGTAAAAAAAAATGTAAAAAAATGTAAAAGTAAAAGTAAAAGTAAAAAAAAAGTGAAAAATCCCCTCCCCCAATAAAAAAGTTAAACGTCCGTTTTTTCCTATTTTACCCCCAAAAAGCGTAAAAAACATTTTTTATAGACATATTTGGTATCGCCGCGTGCGTAAATGTCCGAACTATTAAAATAAAATGTTAATGATCCCGTACGGTGAACGGCGTGAACGAAAAAAAATTTTAAAAGTCCAAAATTCCTACTTTTTTAATACATTTTATTAAAAAAAATTATAAAAAATGTATTAAAAGTTTTTTATGTGCAAATGTGGTATAAAAAAAAAGTACAAATCATGGCGCAAAAAATGAGCCCCCATACCGCCGCTTATACGGAAAAATAAAAAAGTTATAGGTCATCAAAATAAAGGGATTATAAACGTACTAATTTGGTTAAAAAGTTTGTGATTTTTTTTAAGCGCAACAATAATATAAAAGTATATAATAATGGGTATCATTTTAATCGTATTGACCCTCAGAATAAAGAACACACGTCATTTTTACCATAAATTGTACGGCGTGAAAACGAAACCTTCCAAAATTAGCAAAATTGCGTTTTTCGTTTTAATTTCCCCACAAAAATAGTGTTTTTTGGTTGCGCCATACATTTTATGATATAATGAGTGATGTCATTACAAAGGACAACTGGTCGTGCAAAAAACAAGCCCTCATACTAGTCTGTGGATGAAAATATAAAAGAGTTATGATTTTTAGAAGGCGAGGAGGAAAAAATGAAAACGTAAAAATTAAATTGTCTGAGTCCTTAAGGCCAAAATGGGCTGAGTCCTTAAGGGGTTAAATAGCCAGCATTTGAATATGTAGAGTAACATTTTCAGAGTGATTTACCTGCAGTGAATAGGATTACATTTTCAATAAAATCCATTTTTTTTTCTAGATCAAGAAATGCAAATCAAAACAAAAAGCAGAGGACTAAAAAACCATATTACTTGGATCTGTGACCACTAGAGATGAGCGAACTTACAGTAAATTCGATTCGTCACGAACTTCTCGGCTCGGCAGTTGATGTCTTTTCCTGCATAAATTAGTTCAGCTTTCAGGTGCTCCGGTGGGCTGGAAAAGGTGGATACAGTCCTAGGAAAGAGTCTCCTAGGACTGTATCCACCTTTTCCAGCCCACGGGAGCACCGGAAAGCTGAACTAATTTATGCAGGAAAAGTCAGCAACTGCTGAGCCGAGAAGTTCGTGACGAATCAAATTTACTGTAAGTTCACTCATCTCTAGTGACCACATCAGACGGGCCGGCTTATAACTAGGAAGAAAAATCTCTCCCCCCTACTGGGTGTGCGTAAAGCCAACTACAAAAGCACCAGAGGGATCATCAGTCTGTGCTGCATTCTTCTCTGAATCATGGTTTGGATGGTATGAGAATTCTGGAGTCATAAGCTATTCTATGTTGTTGACCAGTGGTCTTCAACCTGCGGACCTCCAGATGTAGTGAAACTACAACTCCCAGCATGCCCGGACAGCTGTTGGCTGTCCGGGCATGCTGGGAGTTGTAGTTTTGCAACATCTGGAGGTCCGCAGGTTGAAGACCACTGTTGTAGACCAATGGTCTGTAAACTTTGGCTCTCCAGATGTTGCAAAGCTACAACTCCCGGCATGCCTGGACAGCAGTTGGCTGTCTGAACACGGTGGGAATTGTAGTTTTGTAACATCTGGAGGCACACTGATCTAAGGACTGGAGATATGCAAGATAACAGTGATCAATGGGACAGGTGTTTTTAAGCTAACTGAGCATGCTGATAGTAGTACAGCATGCTGAGAGTTGTAGTTCTGCAACATCTGGAGGGCCACAGTTTGGAGACCACTGTAGTGGACAAAACCATACCACCATGCATTAGCCTTTAATTGTTGCTATTTAATATCTATTTATATTTCATATCTAATCTAATCTATTCATGATTATATATCATATCTAATTATCTACCGTATATACTCGAGTATAAGCAGAGTTTTTCAGCATGATTTTTCGTGCTGAAAACACCCCCCCTGGCTTATACTCGAGTGAACTCTCTGCCCTCAGTGGTCTTCAACCTGCGGACCTCCAGAGGTTTCAAAATTACAACTCCCAGCAAGCCGCAGTGTCATCATCCCCCTTTCATCATCTCACACCCCCCTTCATCATCCCCTTGTCATCATCCCACATCCCCCCCTTCATCATCCCCTTGTCATCATCCCCTCCCCCCTTCATCATCCCCTTGTCATAATCCCACCCAGGTTTCAAAACTACAACTCCCAGCAAGCCCGGGCAGCCGATTGCTGCCCGGGCTTGCTGGGAGTTTTAGTTTTGAAACATCTGGAGATCCGCAGGTTGAAGACCACTGTATCAGACATTGACAAGCGGTGATGATGAAGGTGGTGGTGGTGGGGGGGGGGGGGAGGCTGATGACATGTGGTGATGATGACAAGGGGATGATGAAGGGGGGTGTGGGATGATGACAAGGGGATGATGAAGGGGGGGTGTGGGATGATAAGGGGAGGATGAAGGGGGGGTGGGATTATGACAAGGGGATGATGAAGGGGGGAGGGGATGATGACAGGGGGATGATGAAGGGGGGAGGGGATGATGACAGGGGGATGATGAAGGGGGAGGGGATGATGACAAGGGGATGATGAAGGGGGGGGGGGTTTGGGATGATGACAAGGGGATGATGAAGGGGGGTGTGGGATGATGAAGGGGGGGATGATGACAGGCGGTGATGATGAAGGGGGGATGATAACAGGCGGCGATGATGAAGGGGGGATGATGACAGGCAGTGATGATGAAGGGGGGATGATGACAGGGGTGATGATGAACGGGGTGTTAATGACGGGGGTCTGGATGATGACAGGGGGGATGATGTATTTCCCACCCTAGGCTTATACTCGAGTCAATAACTTTTCCTGGGATTTTGGGGTAAAATTAGGGGCCTCGGCTTATATTCGGGTCTGCTTATACTCGAGTATATACGGTAATCTATTTATGAATATCAAAATTTTTTGTTAGCAACAGGTACACTTTAAATTATTAAATTCAAGTATGTCCATGGAAAGCTAAAGATACTGTTCGCATACCTAGTTCCAGTGAATACAGATGGGCAGTCATGCGAATTGTCCAATCTAAGGGTAAGTTCACACATACAGGATCCTGCGCAGGATTTATAACTGCAGATTAGAAGCTGTGCTCAATCATTTAGTTTACATTGAAATCTGCAGCAAAAAATCCTGTTCATCAAATCTGCGGACGTGTGAACGTACCCTTAGTATAGAAAATCTATATAGCAGAGGTGTGAATTTAGAACAGAGAAAGAAGAGAATAGTTTTCAGATGCAGCATGTATAAGTATATAACTGTATGCAGGGGGTTAAGGCTGTCCATATGCATTAGGGTTGGAACACAGAAGCACACGTTGCGATCCGCTGCATATTTTCTGCAGCACAAAAAAAAAAAAAAATGCCAAAGCCAGAAGTAGATCCATCTGAAAGGGGAAATATCAAGGAAGCAGTTTTCCTTCCCCTTCCCTTTGGATTCCCTTCTAATACCACCGTCCTTGATATTTCTCCTTCCATTAGGATCTAGTTCTGTCTTGCAATTAATGTAGTTCATTCATGTAAATACATTTAATTGAGAATTACTGTAATAGACAAGTAAATTGCTATTTAATGGAGAATAAAAGCATATACAAAAAACAGGTCCAAAGACCCGACAAATCCACATATTTTTACTGCAGATTTCATTCGGCAGATTTTGCTGCCTATTGACATCAACGGGTAGCAAAATTTGCTGCAAAAAAAATATGCACATATGATTGTACCCTAATTCCTGGTATATAAAATGTTATTCTAGTGATATACAGCACAGTTCTATACTATAACCATTGTGCACACCTACCTGAATCCAAGACACCTACAATGTGATAACCATTACAGACTGCAAACACTCAGCTTCTACTGCAGTTCTCAGTTCATTGTACTAACAAAAGAGGGGAACAGTGGACAACTGCCCCTCCCCAGATTTAGAGTAGTTGAAGTTTAGCTCCATATTTATATACGTCATAATGATCAGAGAGTTTAGATGACATTGGTCAAAGATCATGATAACAAGTTTATTACCTCTCGGTATGTCTTCAGTAGGCCAGGAATTTCATAATACACGGTAACCAGTCCAGATTCTCTTGCTAAAGCAGCACCAGACTTGGGGTCGATCTGAAGATGTGCACTAGAAGAAGAGCTCCATGTCCCGGTCAAGCCTGTTCGACAGGAAAAAAATATAAAATAAATGAAAATAAAATAAAAAATTTTTTAGGATATGGTAGCCAAACCTAATATATCCCCTACCTTTTCTTCATAACCCCTTAATGCTCCATTATGTATATACACATCATGGAGCTGTTATAGGTGTACTGGGAGGTCTTGCCAATTGAGTCCGCTCCATACCCGGTGGCTTTAAGCAGCCCAGAGCCACCACAGAGCGATCTGTACTGAAAGCTATTAACCCTTTAGATGCCGCTGTCAAAGCAGACAGCAGCAATTCAATGGCTGCTCTATCCATCATTGGTGGTGCTGTCGTTCAGATCTGCTCCAGGCAACGTGATCACGGGGAGCAGATCCATTATCTGGACAACCAGAGGCCTTTGTTGCTGGGCCTACTAAGTGTGAAAATGGTCACATTGATCGTAGAGTATATTTCTGTAGATACAATGCATCACTTATCCTTTCCTCCACATGTTACAGCCTGTATTACAGTTTAAAGCTGCAATCACAATTCTGCATGCCTGTGCAGAGCAGGATATGGGGATTCACTTTCCTTTTTAAAGCAGGGATGGCCAAACCGCGGCTAACCGGTTGCATAAGGCTCTTTTCCTAGGTGCCATGTGACTCACAGCTCATCTTCAGCCCCAAACCCGTCTGAAAGTTAAGACCTGTCGCTGACAATTTAAGACCTGCACCATTTTAACGATGGAGTGGCTGCTGGGAGCAGACGGGACGCACACAGGCACATCAACAACATGTCCCTATCTCTGCTCTACTACTATTTGGTGGGAAGGAAAGAGGAGAACGCAAAGCTGTATGGGGATAGGTGCCTATATGGGGGTGGCAATATTAGGGCCCATTCACTGTTACTGTAGTTAAATCTGAAGAGTCTATTGAATTGGTCTCTTATGTTGCAGCTTGATGTAGAAACAACTTACTGCCCACAACATTGTAAGAGCTCTGCTGATCAATTGTGAATGTATCTGTTGTACACAACAATGTATAAAGGGCTTTAGACTTTATTGGAGGCTGGACCTCCAGATAATTTATATACACAGTTATTTTGATGATAAAAAAAAAATAAAATTTTTTTTTTTTTTTAAATAATATGAAACATAAAGCAAATCTCATTTCTATTTGCAGGGCAGTGGAATACAATATGTTGTGTTTTATTAACAGCCAATTCAGATAGTGAAGGGCAGACTGGGAGGAGTGTCAACGACAGAACTATGAGAAATGCCCACACTATTGTTACTCTTACATATCATGGAGAAACATTTACATCCATGGTAGTGTATGATACAAGTGGCTTCTTTTTTACAGCTGTGTTGCTCAGTGCTGCTATAAAAGCATTGCTTATGGCCTTTGGTAGTAGATCTTCTGAATAAGGGTCTATTCACACGGCAGAATTTCTGCTTGCGGAATTCTTCCTAAAATTAAAGCCCATAGACTTCTATGGGATTCCGGACTAAAATTTACACTTCTGAATTTCCGCTTGCGGAAATTCAGAAGTGTGAATGGGAGTGTGGAATCCCATAGAAGTCTGTGGGCTTTAATTTGAGGCGGCGTTCCACAAATGGAAATTTTGCAGTGTGAATAGACCCCAAGAGGTAAGCAGAATCTTTACCATACAATTCTCTTCCTCTAGCCAATGACTATATTGGTTTTCAAGTCATGTACCAGAATGTGCGCACAGGTCTCAGTGGTGTGAATGCTAAAACACTTTTCCTATTAGTTCTCTAAAGAGCAACACAGTGATGCAAAGCTACACAAGATAAGTGGAAAAAAAATGAAGATATAATAGTATAATTAGTCAATTGTCAGATCGAGGTTCTGCAACATATTTTGTGCGGCTAACCTAAAGGTATTGCAATGAAAACCATCACATTCAGCAGGTGAATTATGATTTTGGTCAAGTTACAGAGACATTGTTATCGATACAGCAAAGGCCACTAGGAAAGACTCATCAAATATACTGCATATACTTTTCTAATACTTTTAGATAAATCTAAACCACCAGCTGAAAAGAACCAAAACGTTGAAAATATAATGAAAACATGATGCATTGTATTCCCAAACTGCATTCACAGTTTTGCCAGTGGCTACTGGAGCCGATCAAGATTTTAAAGAGTAGAGTGACAGCAAAAGTTTTTACGAATTACAACTTTTCCAGCCATTTAGAACACAAAATAAGCCAACACACCACACACACACACACTAGCCCCCGTTTTCTCTCAGGGTACGTGCACACTTCGTAATTTCAGGTAGAATCACACTCCTATTGATGCAAATGGAATTTACGCGACTATGTTCACACAATATAATTTCAGTGTGTAAATTGATGACACTGTTCGAAATTACATTTTTTTTTTATTTTTATTTTTTTACGCCAGACACCAACATGCAATTTCCTAATACAATGTAATGCCCTGCAATGCATTCTGGTGGACTTGAACTGGACTGAGCTGAAGCAAAAACCCAGTGCATTCAATTAAAGGGGTTGTGCGCTGCCCTGCAGTTCGGAGCTCAGCTCACAGCATCCTGAAGTTCATTACTCCGAACGCTGTGTGCGGCCTTCCGTGTTCGCAGCCGCTGGGCGTGACGTTCCGCCCGCCCCCTCGTGACGTCTCGCCCGCTCCCTCAACGAGAGTCTATGAGAAGGGGGCGTGACAGCGGTCGCGCCCCCCTTCCCATAGACTTTGGTAGAGGGGGCGGGCATGACGTCACGAGGGGGCGGGCGAGACGTCATGAAGGGGCCGGGCGTGACGTCACGCCCGGCGGCTGCGAACACGGAAGCCCGCACACAGCGTTCATGAACACAGAAGCCTGCACACAGCGTTCGGAGTAATGAACTTCCGGACGCTGTGAGCTGAGCTCCGAACTGCAGGGCAGTGCACAACCCCTTTAAATAGGCACTGTCAGATACAAAAACTTTTGATATGTTCTAAAGCATGCAAAACCAATAGGTTTTGCAACTGCTTTCATTAGAAAGTTTTCAGTATTTCATACTGAAAAAGCCAGTCAAACAACTGCCCCCCCTGCCTGCTTGGACACATACTAGTCCTGCTGTGTCCATGCGTCATCACCTATGTCATGGACACACTTCCTTGATTGACAGCTGTGAGCGCAGGGCTCACAGCTGGAGGAAAAATCCTCCCACTGTCAGCTTGTGTCCCGCTACTGTCAGTGAGGACAAGCTGGGAGTTGTAGTTTTGCCAATACTAGGGTAGATGGGAGCAGACAGCATACTGAGGGAGGGGGCGGAGACCTGCACAGTGAGGCCACGTCCCCTCCCTTTGAGAGGAATTCAGACTAGTGAGCCAATTTGACTATGCTACGGGGCTGTAAAGTTAGTGTAGTTCATAATATAGGGTCTGTACCTGTGTGTGATGGTGGCCTCAGAATTTTAATGTGATTTTCACCCCAATATTTATTTTTAAAGGCATACTAAATTACTCAGGTCTCGGGATTTCCCAGGTTGCAGTGCGTGGAGTCCTGACATCACTAGTCAGTTGTGCAAAGGAAGCCAGTCCTGCTTCAATGGGTGGGAGAGAGAGAATTTTACAATAGCTGTAGGCACCCTGATTAGAAAACACTGATCGTTTTTTTTGCGTATTTGTGCTGCAATGGATGGCTGATGTGTGGGAGTGAGGAATGCAACTACACACTTACAAGCATCCACTATGAGATGTGTAGTTTAAGAGACCAAACTGCAACAGGAAATACCTAGTTCACAAAAAGATAGCAGGCATGTACTAAAATCACCTTATGATTGATAACCCCTTTAACATCTTACCCCTTATCCACAGGATAGGGGATAAGTGTCTGATCATGGGGGGGCCAAATGCTAGCACCCTGCTGCGATATTCTGCCTGGTGCCCTGGCCCTTCCCATGCATAGAGTTATGTCGACCATTGCAAGGGAGCAATAGCCGACACGCCCCACACCATGCATCTCTATGGGAGAGCTGGCGATACAGGGTTTGTGTATTTATGGCGTAGAGGGGGCGTGTCGACCACAGCCTCCTGTACGGAGCGGAGGCCGTTGTGTGCATGGGAAGAGCGAGGGTACCAGGCAGGAGATCGCAGAGAGTACCAGCAGTTGTCACTTATCACGTGGATTTAGTACTGTTAATACTGGAGTTCCCCCTTTAAATTACTGCACTGGTTCTTGCTTCAGCTCAGTCCAGTTCAAGGCCCCAGGATATCACAGGGGGCCCCAGTGGTTGGACCTCCCGCCATCAGATATTTATCCCCAATCTAAAGGTTAAGACCCAAGTAAATGAGGCAGAGCTGCAGGACCAGACACTGCCACAAAAGAATACAGTGGTCACTCAAGTTACACTATTAATTGGTTCCAGGACGACCATTGTATGTTGAAATCATTGTATGATGAGACCATAACTCTATGGCAACCTGGTAATTGGTTCTAAAGCCCCAAAATGTGATCCAAAAATAGGAAAAGTAAGAAAAATAATTAGATAAATACAGATAAAGCAAGTCCTTACATAGAAAGTTAGTGATTTACAGCTCCCAGCAGATCTTTCTGTCTATGTAGAGGACAGGAGCTTCTTCAGGGCCCTGTACATTATACATAAAGTCCTAAAAAAAGTAGATTTTTGGACTTACCGTAAAATCTCTATCTCTGAGTTTCTATTGGGGGGGGGACACAGGACCATAGGTATTAGGGATCGACCGATATAGTTTTTTTTAGGGCCGATACCGATAATCGATGGAGGTTAGGGCCGATAGCCGATAATTTATACCGATATTCTGGTATAAGTTATCGGCTATTTATCCCCCCCCTCGACACCGCTGCAGGTCATTGATTTAAAGCGGGCGCTTTAAATCAATGCACTGCAGTGGCTTTTGCGGTGCCATAGGCTGCCGCCGCCACCACCCGCTTCTCTCCCCTACCTGTCAGTGTGGTCGGGGCCATCCATTCTTCCTTCCTGTAGTGTCCGGGGGCGTTCCGGGTGAAGGGTGAACCGGTCCGGGCTGTCCTTCTCCGGCGGTCATCTTCTCCACTCCGGGCAGGCTCCGGCCTAGTACGCTGCATAGACGCCGCTGCGCAGTGACGCCCGTGCGCAGCGACGCACCTGACGTCACAGCGTAGCGGCGTCTATGCAGCGTACTAGGCCGGAGCCTGCCCGGAGTGGAGAAGAGGACCCCCGGAGAAGGACAGCCCGGACCGGTTCACCCTTCACCCGGAAAGCCGCCGGACACTACAGGAAGGAAGGATGGATGGGCCGGACCACCCCATTACGGGTAAGTTTATTTAATTTTTTTATTGACTCGGAGGGTGGGGGAGGGGCCCGACCGGTATAGCGGTATGGGCAAAAATCCATACCGGTATACCGCCCAGCACTACGGTGGGGGGGGGCGATCGCGGTGCGGGCGGGGCATTATTGGCTTATCGGCAAGGTAATTGCTGATACCGATAATGCGCAAAATCGTGATTATCGGCCGATCATATCGGCCATACCGATAATCGGTCGATCCCTAATAGGTATATGTCGTTGCCGCTAGGAGGCTGACACTAGGCAAAAAACAAAAGTAGTCGGCTCCTTCCGGCAGGATATACCCGCCCCCTGAGCAACTCAGTTTTGTCCCAAAGCAGAAGGAGAACAGACTAAGAAATAAAGTCCAAACAAACCCAGATAAGAGAACAGACCGCAAAAAAAACACAGGTGGTCCAAGGGACCACGAGACCTGGACACGAAGCGAGGGACTTCCCTGTTCCGGCGCAACGCAAACAGATCCACGTCTGGTGTCCCCCAATGGTGACAAATTTTATCGAAGACTTCCGGGTGAAGGGAGCACTCGCCCAGGTGCGCGGTGGAGCGACTCAGGAAGTCCAACTCCCAATTGTCGATCCCGGGAATGTGCACTGACGAAATGGCTGGAACGTGAAATTCCACCCATAGGAGGATCTTCGACGCCTCCCTCATGGCCGCTGAGCTGCGGGTGCCTCCCTGGTGATTGATGTACGGCACGGCTGTGGCGTTGTCCGTCTGCACCCGGACTGGAAGGCCCCGAAGCAGGCAACTCCAATGCAGAAGGCACAGGAAGATCGCCCTGAGCTCCAGGATGTTGATGGGGAGCCCGGACTCCGACAGAGTTCAGCGGTCCTGGACCGTTTGGTCCTGAAAGACACTTCTCCAGCCAAGTAGACTCTCGTCCGTGGTCAGAACATGCCAATGGAGAGGCAGGAAGGAGCAACCCTCCCGGAGGAGGGGAGGACCGAAGCCACCAAAGGAGGGAGCAGCAAACTATGGGTGAAAGCCAGATTCCGTGGTGGAGAGACAAAGGAGATTTGTCCCACAGAGAGGATGGCCCACTGGAGGGGATGGTACCGAAATTGTGCAAAGGGAACCGTCTCCATAGAGGCCAACATGTTGCCCAGAACCGACATGCTGAAAGAAGCAAATCCCTGACAGGAGCTCTAGGAGCTTGTCCTCCAGAAGAGAGAGACGAGCAGCCACCGCGTTGAAGCGGATCTCAAGAAACACCAGGGATTGGGATGGACAGGTTGGATTTCGCATCATTGATGATTCAACCAAAACTGGAGAAGGTCTGTAGAGTGATGTTGAGGCTGACCTAATTCTGCTCCAGAGAGGGCCACTTGATAAGGAGGTCATCCAGATAGGGGAAAACTGAGACACCGAGAGTGGAGGAGGGCCACCACTGCCGCCAGAGTCTTGGTGAAGACCGAAGGGCAGAGCAACGAATTGAAAATGATCAGCAGGAACAGCGAAAAAATGCTGGTGGGCCGGAAAGATAGGGATGTCCAAGTAGGCATCCTGAATGTCCACGGAGGAGAGAAACTCCACCTAATCCATGGAGGAGACTACAGACCATAAGGATTCCATCCGAAAGTGCCGCAGTCGGACATGGCGGTTCATGAGTTTCAGATCAAGAATATGGCAAACTGCGCCGTCCTTTTTGGGAACAACGAAGAGATTTGAATAGAACCCTGAAAACCGTTTCCGAGGTGGGACCGGCACGATCACACCCTGGGACAGAAGGGCAAGCTGAAAAGTTGCAGCAAGAGCGGGAGATCGAGAAAGGGGGGGGGGGGGGTTGGCGTAAAAAACTATCCCAGGGGATAGAAGAGAATTCTATGCGATAGCCCTGGGATCTTGAACCCAAGCATCCTGAACTTGTGCCAGCCAGACGTCCAAAGAGGGACAGGCGACCCCCCCACCTGAGCGGAAGACTCGTATAGGGGCGCACCTTCAGACAGTCCCGGATTTGGAAGTGGGGCGGTTGAAGCGGGACCCCGACTTCCAGGATGGGGCCCTCCTATCCTGAGGGGCCGCCGGTTTGTCAGTGCGGTCCGGAAAACGAGAGGGGCGAAAGGAAGAAATCTTCCGCTGTGAAGCCGAACGGCGCAGAAGGCCCCCAGTGGCCTCAGAGATGACCTCATCCAGGTGTTTGCCAAATAGCCGAGACCCCAGAAAAGGAAGTTCATTAAGGGAACGCTTAGAGGCCGTGTCGGCATTCCAAGCCTTAAGCCACATGGAGCGCCGAAGAGCCACCAGATTGCCCGAGGCAAAGGCCACGCAGCGGGCAGACTCCAAGGAAGCAGAGCAGAGGTAGTCCCCCGCATGAGCGATTTGTTGTGCTAAATCTGCCAAATTGCCTGAAGAAGCACCCGCTAAGACCCCCTGGCGCAATTGACCGGCCCAAACTGAGAAGGCTTTGGAAACCCAAGTGGAGGCAAAGGCTGGGGAAAAAGCCGAGCCTGCCACCTCAATGGCGAATTTCACCAGACTTTCAATGTGCTTATCTCAGGGGTCTTTAAAAGGAAGCTGAGTCGGCCAGCGGCAGGGTAGTGGCTTTAGAAAGCCACGACACAGGAGGGTCCACCGTAGGAGGAGAAGACCACTTTGCAATGAGATCCTGAGGAAAGGAAAAGAACCCTGAGCTTCTTAGTCCCGTGGAAGCGCTTATCTGGATGCTTCCAAGCTGCCACTAACAGCTCATCAAATTCAGGGTGTGGGCTGAAAATCTGGGGCACCTGACGAGCGCGGCGGAAGGAGACTTCAGGGGTTGCACTGAAAGTTCCTGGGTCCTGTAGATGGAAGGTGTCCCTGACTGACAACACCAGACTGACCACCATATCTGACATGTGGGAAATCTCTTCCGAGCCAGAGGGAGGATCCGAATCAGAGTTACCAAGCTCACCAGGAGACTGGGAACGCTCCAGAGGAGTTCTGGATCGGGTGGAGGTGGACCAGGAGTGGGGGTGTGGAGACCAGGAGCGGACACTGGGTGACCGGTTGCGGTGGCGCCTGGAGGTGGAATGAGAGCGGGAGCTGAGGTGGGGACTCGGGGAAGAAGCGGAGGAAAGGCGCCCCAGACGGCCAGGGGAGGGCCGTAGGGAAGGACGGGAGGGGGAACCCGCTGCAGTCTCCCTAGGGAGAAGAGCGTATGGAGGACAGCCCCAAGGCGGAGACCACCTCCTGGGAAACCCTGGACAAATCAGAGATTATCTGAGAGAGAGATACACCTGGAAAACAGGGGCAATTGGGGGATCCAGACCCAGGGTACACCACTCAGCACTGGTTGCTGGCGAGGAGAGGTTAACGGCCCATTCAGCAATGCACCATGCCCCTAGCTTGCAAGTGGGGGGGGGGGGGGGGGTCGGGGAGATCAGGCAGCGCCATGCTCCTGTCACCCCATGCTAGAGAAATCAAAAAAGGGAGAAAATATCTAATTATACCCTGAAACTAAGAAAAAAAACTAAACAAAAGAAAAAAGACCATGTCTGGAGAGGACCAGACCTGTGTCTGCCTCCTGCTGGACACTAAGCTAAAACTGAGTTTCTCAGAGTCAGGGGGTGGGTATATCCTGCCGGGAGGAGCAGACTTCTTTTGTTTTTTTGCCTAGTGTCAGCCTCCTAGTGGCAACAGCATATACCCATGGTCCTGTGTCCCCCAATGAAGCGCTCGAGAAAGTAACATGGAGCCACAATCAACTGGTGTCCAAAGGAGCAGCAAACCCTGGCACAGGTAAAGAGTAGTACAGAACATGTAGTACCACCCTATACTGTAGGGAGGCGCTACCAGACAGGAATTCAGTGCATGAACGTCAGTAATACAGGCGTTTTACCAGTAAAATGCCCATTCTGATTGGTCAGATCTTCCAGCTATTGACACGTTTCACAGATCTGGACTGTCTGTAGCATTGTATGTTGAGTCTGGTTTCAAGTTACAATGGTCCAGAAAAGACCATTGTATGTTGAAACTATTGTATGTTGAGGCCATTGCAAGTTGAGGGATCACTGTATTTGGTGCTGCACCTTGTAAGTCCAGAATAAAAATACTTGTGGGTACAGTATAGTCTGCAACTTCGGATACAAAGCAAAATAAGTAATTTTAATTATAAATTTAACCCAGCATAGCCACTACACAATGTATAGAAAAGTCAGCTTCTGTATAGAAAAGTCATACCAATTTATTTTATTTTATTTATTTATTTATATAGCGCCTACAGATTCCGCAGCGCTTTTTTAATGGAAAAGTCGTAGAAAATCACTTTAAATGATCAGTACATAAATTAATAGTTTCTTACCTTCCGGACTAGTTATTGAACAAGCAAAGCAGATTACATCACCAACCACAGTTTCCTTCACAGCTGGGTAAATGCTGTGCTGTACAGGGATAGGAACGTAATCTGAAATTCCAGGATTCTCAGTATCCCATATTCTTAATATTGTAAAGCCAACGTTGACTGTGCGCATGATAAAGCTGTCATTTGTGGGTCCCCTTCCAATATGTATAAAGTCATCCCTGAAACAATAAAATACATCTATATGTTTAAAAAAAAAAAAGAATAAAATCATCATATAAAACATACCAGCCATGCCCCAACACTGCCATCATGTGGCAATAAAAAAATTCACTACGAATCATAAAACATTTATTTACTTATTTGTGAATGAGCAGTGTTTCCCAACCAGTGTACCTTTAGTTGCTGCAAGTCAAAGGCTGTCTAGCCTTGCTGGGATTTGTAGTTTTGTAACAGCTTAAGGCACACTGATTGGGAAACATTAATGCAAGGGGTGACTATATGAAAGATAATTGGGCATTTTTACGATTACTAAAGTCTTGTCCTGTTTTAAAACAGCACGGCAATTAATTCAAGAGTTTAAGCTTAGTTCCCCTTTAAATATAATACATTTAATATAAGGCTCCGGCAGCATCCTGCGCTGTTGCTGTGCGCGGATGTCACTAGTCATATAAAATATGAAAGCCGGTGATGGGAACCAGGCGGCGGGGGGCCTCTGGCTCCACAGAAGCCGCTGCAGTTACACTATTTAAAGCGGCCACTTTAAATGATTGAACCGCAGCTGCTTCTGTGGGGGCAGAAAGATTTATTGGGGGTACAAGACGCACCTACACACACCCTCATTTTAACAAAGATATTTGGGTAAAAAAAACTTTACCCAAAACTTCCTTGGAAAAAGGAGGGTGCGTGTTATAGGCCGGTGCGTGTTATACCCCAATAAATATGATACTTATGTTTACAAAATACTGGTTGTTGTGGGCAAAAAAGAGAACATTACTATAAGACAGCCTGATACATTTTCCCCACTGTCTCTAGAAACACTACAAACTTAAAGGGACTATCAGGAAAAGAAAAACTGAATATTACTTCAGTAAATCCCTTCCACCCTGTTATGCACCTACCCAATGCAGCATAGCCACGATCTCTTGAGACCTTGTGACTTGACATATTTGGGGAGATTTAGCAAAACCTGTGCAGAGGAAAAGTTGTCCAGTTGCCCATAGCAACCAAATAGTTTTTTATTTTTCATAGGTCTCCTTAAAAATTAAAGCAGCGATCTGAATTGTTAATATGGGCAACTGGTCAACTTTTCATCTGCGCAGGTTTTGCTAGATCTCCCCAAATATGTCAAGTCACAAGGCCTCAAGAGAAAAAATAGACATGGTCGCACATGTACAACATGCAGAGTGATCTAAGGCTTCTCAGTTAAATTTATTAAACAGGTCGTTAGTGTACTTTATGATCATAAATAGAGATGAGTGAAGTTACAGTGATCCGATACATCACAAACTTCTCGGCTCGGCAGTTGATGACTTATCCTGCATAAATTAGTTCAGCTTTCAGGTGCTCCGGTGGGCTGGAAAAGGTGGATACAGTCCTAGGAGAGACTTATTGAATCACTGTAACTTCGCTCATCTCTATTCAAGAAGTGCAAGCCTGCTAGCCAAGTCATGGCCACCTGTAAGTAGCGGCTCCCTAACATCCCTAGCATAAAATGGCGCAGCACTGAGAGGCGACCACCGCAATACAAGTACCCACAGGGGCCCAGTGCATAAAAATGGGACAAAGCGGCACACAATAGAGGTAATAGAAGCATATTACACAGTATTATAACTTGGCATCATGGGCTCAAAGTTTGATGAAAAAATAAATATATCCTGGAGTACCTTTTTAGAATACCTTAGGATTTGCTGCATATTTTGTGCAGCCGAATTTGCTACCCTCGGAAGTCAATGGGTGGAAAATTCAGCAGCAGAAAATATGCAGATACTCTATGTGTGAACGTACCCTTAAGAAATATTACGCAGAAAGTAAAAGCAAAGGAACCCTTATATTCTGTGACTGTGGGCTCTCTTAATGGCCATAAATACCAAATCCACTCAAACCTGTTAATTGCGAAGTTGAGAATGGAATTCTGTGCATGGAAGACCTCGCCTGTGTTGTCATGGAAACGGGCTGAGAAATGCAATGTAGATCCCAGAGGAATTGCAGACAATAAATGACCGCTCGTGTGTATAGCCGGGCTAGTCACTAAGCGCATATATGAAATTGGTGATACCTGTGTGAGAATGAACAGGGAAGTTATAAAAAATATGAAAGGCACTTATACCAGTGATTCTTTAAATACATAAATATACAAAAGGCAGATTACTTCATTCACTTATACTACAGTGTATTCCTGCTAAGACAACATTTCTTTTCTGATTTTAAACCTTGCTGTTCTCCTCTCCGACTCTGTCCTACTGTAGTTTTTTTTTATGATGGCTTGTAGGTGGTACGACCCTTTCCTGCAGGGATAGTCTTGTGTGTTACCAGTTACAATGGCTTACTACGGCTTAATATATCTTTCCTCCTGGGTTACTTACCCTCATGAGATTGCTCTCCACTGTGCTCAGGCTTAGTATATTTTGTTTTACAATGTCTCATATCTTTTGCTCTACCCCAGGAGATTATGGTGGTTTGTATAACACTGACATTCCAGTACAGAGTGTTCCTGTTTTTGTTATCTTTATGCATTTAGTATTTCAATTTGGGGCTTATTCCTTTTGTTTGGTGCACCCCCCCCCCCCTTCTATTAATTTCTGTACCCCCTACTATTTTATTTTGGAAACTTAAAAACATTTTTGCATGACTGCAGTACAAAGACAGTCACATATCCACACAACCTGCAGCAGAATAGAATGTATAGCAACGCCAGCAGTACTGAATAACCTCAGGATAGGTCATGAATATTTAATCTGTTGGGGTCTGACAACTGATCAGCTGTGTAACAGAGCTGAGGCCCCCAAATATACATTAGAGAAAAAACATTCCATTCTCTGTAGTGGCCATGCTGAGTACTGCGGCTCAGCTTACATTCACTTTTTAATGGATTGCTGGACAACCTCCCTTAAAGAAAAAAAATATACATGCACTTGTGTAAATGATGGATATGCTCCCTATGTGGGTTTATTGAGGGGAAAAAAATTATTTACTTTAGGGCCCATTCTGCTGTCTCTCAGATGAGGAAGTGAACTGCATTTTGTGTCTCTGTGTCTATTTTAAGCTGGTAAAGTGCACAGCACCGCTGCTTCACTCCCTGGCTGTCAATCAAATCCAACTCACCAAATCACTGTATTTAATCTATGCACTGAATGGAGCAGCCTACAGGGGAGCGAAGAGCGTTGCTCCACATCTTTACCGGCTTATAACTGACCCGGTGCGAACCAAACTTTTGACATGTGCTCCTGATTTGTCAAAAGTTTTTCCAATGACAGTAAAACATAACCTGCTCCTTCACCTTCTGAACTGATGCAAATATTTTCTGAATATTTTTCTTATAGGGCTTTCCCATCTCATTAAAGTTATCCCCTATCTATAAAATAGAGGATAACAAGCAGGAGTGCAGTGGTCAAACCCCCCACTCTGATCTGTTTGTTATCTCCTATCCTATGTAACTCCTTAAAGCCTACTATATGCTAAATACCACTTCTTCTGGCATATATAAACATCAGAAGTTAATTTTTTTCTATAACATCATAATACATATCTCAGGCCAATATGGGGGGGGGGGGTGTTTAAAAGGCTGATAATACCCTAGGCATTGTGGCTGCTATCTGGGGGGGGCAGACCATTCACAGGAACACACACACACAAAGCGTAATTCCTGCTCCCTTTTTCATCTTTTTTCCATTGCTGGTCTGCTGAGTACCTGTTTGCCATGAACTGAGCTTTTTCGGATAGTTCGCCGAGCCAAACTTTTGAAAAGTTCGCTCAACTCTAATCTGTAATCCAGGCTCCCACTGCTATGAGCTTTTAATAAACACACAAAGCCAATTCTGCTTCAGCTCTCTTGTTGCTGGATAAATCAAAGCTACAGCCCGGCCAAAAATAATGGTCTTACCACAGGTTTTTAGAGTGAGCCAAGAAACTAATACAATTTCAGCTATAACTTATGTCACTTTTCAGTATCTTACACAATCACTACCATGCACTTTTTTCTTATTTAACTCTTAACATGGATATTGAGCAGCCTCTTGGAGCTATATCATAGATATGGCTACTAAAAAGGATAAAGCTAGAGTTTTATAACCAAAATAAAGAAAAGTCAATTACTATAAGGATAAATAAAAGCCCTAGGAGGCTAGAAAATTACCTTCACTGACACAATAATGGTTTGGTTGATTCCAAAAGGTTCCTTAGAATTTATTTCTATAGTAGATACTCCAGTGAGTGAGCCTGATGTCAGCAGTCCATTACCATCCACCTGAACAACCGGTAACATGTTTGGCCCATTCAAAATGCGATAGTTAACAGTGGCTGCTTGGTCCCTGTATATAGAATAAAAAATAAAAATAAAAAAATCTCGCTACAAACATATCAACTAACAATGCAAACGTACACAGGCGTAAAGGAGGATTTTCCCATGTAAACATTACACTAACACAGCTCTTCGGCTTCATTCACACCGTGACTTGTGCAGATGGCAGCCGGATCCAGCGGGAGAATTTAACTGGGAACTATCATTAACCACTTAAGGACCAGACCAATTTTATTTTTGCATTTCCGTTTTTTCCTCCTTGCCTTCTAAAAATCATAACTCTTATATTTCCATCCACAAACCCACATCAGGGCTTGTTTTTTGCGTCACCAATTGTACTTTGTAATTACATCACTTATTTTACCATGAAAATTTATGGCGCAACTTTTGGATGATTTCGTTTTCACGCCGTACACTTTAAAGAAAACATTTCTTTTTTTACTGTATTCTGTGGGTCAATATGATTAAAATGATACCCTTGTTATATGCTTTTCTATAATTGTACCACTTAAAAAAAAATCTCAAACCATTTTAACAAAATTAGTATGTTTGAAATTGCCCTATTTTGACCACCTATAACTTTCTAATTTTTCCGTATATGAAGCGGTATGAGGGCTCATTTTTTGCACCATGATCTGTATTTTTCTTTTTCTCAGTACCACTTTTGCTTAGGTTTTACTTTTTATATAAGTTTTTGGGAAAAAAAATGACAAAAAAGCTGTAATTTTCGACTTTTTTTTACATTTACGCCCTTCACCGTACGGGATAATTAACAATATATTTTAATAGTTCAGACTTACGCATGCGGCAATACCAAATATGTGTATTAATTTTTATTTTTTTAACGCTTTTTGGGGAGTAAAATGGGAAAAACGGACATTTTACCTTTTTATTGGAGATTTTTCAAATTTTTTTATTTTACATTTTATTTATTTAAAAAAAAAATTCATAAACACTTTAATGGTCCCCATTGGGAACTATTTATAACAATCATTTGATTGCTAATACTTTTCAGTGCTTTGCATATATAGCTCTCCGGCTGCCATGCTGGATGAACGGATCCCCGCGGCAGCGCTGCGGGCGATCCGAAAATCAATTTAAAAAGTACCGCACTGCCACAGAAGCCGTGATCTGTATTGATCACGGCATCTGAGGGGTTAATGGCAGACATCCATGCGATCGCTGATGTCCGTCATTACCGGCGGGTCCCTGGCTGCTGATAGCACCATGACGTCCATTGTTGTTAAGGAGTTAAAGGGTTAAAATGCCGGCTGCGGCACCGGAGACTCGTGACGTCACGACTGCCACGTCATCTCCAACAGACTTGCATTGAGTGGGCGTGGTGGTGACGTCAGGAGGGGATGTGACAGTGACGCCATGGCGCATCGCTAGACATCAGGCATGGAGCGACGTTCGCTCTGTGCACCAGATGACTGTGGTGCCCCAGCAGAGATCGCGGCAGGACCTCCGCGATCAGACATCTTATTCACTACCCTTTGGATAGGGGATAAGATGTCTAAGAGCAGAGTACCCCTTTAAAACTAATTTTTGCTATAGCACTCCTTATGGTAAATAAAAAAATCTTTCTAATGTTTCTTGTTTAACCCCTTCATGACCCAGCCCATTTTCACCTTCATGACCTGGGCATTTTTTGAAAATCTGACCACTGTCACTTTAAACATTAATAACTCTGGAATGCTTTTAAGTTTTTTCGTGACATATTCTACTTTATGTTATTGGTAAAATTTCACTGATATTTGCATCCTTTCTTGGTAAAAAATCTAAAAATGTCATGAAAATTTTGAACATTTAGCATTTTTCTAACTTTGAAAGTCTCTGCTTGAAAGGAAAATGGATATTCCAAATAAATTACATATTGATTCACATATACAATATGTCTACTTTATGTTTGCATAAAAAAATTGAAAAGTTTTTACTTTTGAAAGACACCAGAGGGCTTCAAAGTTCCGCAGCAATTTTCCAATTTTTCTCAAGATTTTCAAAATCGTAATTTTTCAGGGCCCAGTTCAGGTTGGAAGTGGATTTTAAGGGTCTTCATATTAGAAATACCCCATAAATGACCCCATTATAAAAACTGCACCCCCAAAGTATTCAAAATGACATTCAGTAAGTGTTTTAACCCTTTAGGTGTTTCACAGGAATAGCAGAAAAGTGAAGGAGAAAATTCTAAATCTACATTTTTTTATACTCGCATTTTCTTGTAGACCCAATTTTTGAATTTTTACAAGGGGTAAAAGGAGAGAAATCACCCTAAAATTTGTAACCCAATTTCTCTCGAGTAAGGAAATACCTCATATGCGTATGTAAAGTGTTCGGCGGGCGCAGTAGAGGGCTCAGAAGGGAAGGAGCGACAATGGGATTTTGGAGAGTGAGTTTTTCTGAAAGGGTTTTTGGGGGGCATGTCCCATTTAGGAAGCCCCTATGGTGCCAGAACAGTGGACCCCCCCACATGTGAACCCATTTTGGAAACTACACCCCTCATGGAATTTAATAAGGGGTGCAGTGAGCATTTACACCCCACTGGCGTTTGACAGATATTTGAAACAGTGGACTGAGCACATCAAAAATTTTATTTTTCATTTTCACAGACCACTGTTCCAAAAATCTGTCATACACCAGTGGGGTGTAAATGCTCACTGCACCCCTTATTACATTCCGTGAGGGGTGTAGTTTCCAAAATGGGGGTCACATATGGATATTTATTGTTTTGCATTTTTCAGAACTGCTGTAACAATCAGCCACCCCTGTGCAAATCGCCTCAAATGTACATGGGGCACTCTCCCTTCTGGGCCTTGTTGTGCGCCCCCAGAGCACTTTGAGCCCACATATGGGGTATCTCCGTAGTCGGGAGAAATTGCATTACAAATTTAGAGGGTCTTTTTTTCCCTTTTACCAGTAGTATAGGGCAACACCAGCATGTCAGTGTAAAAAATTTATTTTTTTACACTAACATGCTGGTGTAGACCCCAACTTCACCTTTTCATAAGGGGTTAAAGAAGAAAAAGCCCCCCAAAATTTGTAAGGCAATTTCTCCCGAGTATGGCGATACCCCATATGTGTCCCAAAACTGTTGCCCTGAGCATTTGAGGCCTGAATTAGGGATTTGCATAGGGGTGGACATAGGGGTATTCTACGCCAGTGATTCCCAAACAGGGTGCCTCCAGCTGTTGAAAAACTCCCAGCATGCCTGGACAGTCAATGGCTGTCCGGCAATACTGGGAGTTATTATTTTGCAACAGCTGGAGGCTCCGTTTTGGAAACAGTAGCGTACCAGACATTTTTAATTTTTTGGGGGAGGGGGGGCTGTGTAGGGATATGTGTATATGTAGTGTTTTTTTACTTTTTATTTTAGGTTAGTGTTAGTGTAGTGTTTTTAGGGTACAGTCACATGGGCAGAGGTTCACAGTAAGTTTGCCGCTGGAAGTTTGAGCTGCAGCGCAAAATTTGCGCCAACTCAAACTTGCAGCACTCACTGTAAACCTCCGCCCATGTGAGTGTACCCTGTACATTCACATTGGGGGGAGGGGGCAAACATCCAGCTGTTGCAAACTCCGAGCATGCCCTTTGGCTGTCCGTGCATGCTGGGAGTTGTAGTTTTGCAACAGCTGGAGGAACACTGGTTTGGAAACACTAAGTAATAAACTTTCAAGTGTTTTGCAACCAAACTTAGTGTTTCCAAACCAGTGTGCCTCCAGCTGTTGCAAAACTACAACTCCCAGCATGCATGGTCTGTCAGTGCATGCTGGGAGTTATAGTTTTGCAACAATTGCAACAGCTGGAGGCACTGAGGTAGGAAACGGACAATGTTTCCCAACTAGTGTGCCTCCAGTTGTTGCAAAACTACAACTCCCAGCATGCCCAGACTGCCCAGGCATGCTGGAAGTTGTAGTTCGGCAATATCTGAAGGATCAGATGTTGCCGAACTACAACTTCCAGCATGCTTGGGCAGTCTGGGCATGCTGGGAGTTGTAGTTTTGCAACATCTGGAGGTCCACAATTTGGAGACCACTGTATAATTGTCTCCAATCTGTGCTCTTCCAGATGTTAGAGAACTACAACTCCCAGCATGCCTGGACAGACTGAGCATGCTGAGATTTGTAGTTTTGCAACATCTGGAAGAGCACAGATTGGAGACCATTATACAGTGGTCTCCAAACTGAGGACCTCCAGATGTTGAAAAACTACAACTCCCAGCATGCCCAGAAAGCCAAAGGCTGTCTGGGCATGCTGGGAGTTGCAGTTTTGAAACTCCCAGAGGCAGCAGTGAGATCGCTTTACGGCGATCTCACTGCTGCCAATGAAGATGCCGCACTGCTGCCGGAAACTCACCTCACCTCCGGGACGCAGCGCCGCCGGGACCGCATGGAGGACGTCGCTCGTGCCGGGACCGCTCGGACGGGTAAGTGACGTCGGGGGACGGGTCAGGGACACTTAGCAGAGCGGTGTGTGTCCCGATCCCCGTGATCGGGACTCACACACCTCGCTGCTAAGTATTCTCATAGCGAAACGCTGCTATCAGCTAGTCAGATTTGACCAGCTGATAGCAGCGATCGCTGGGGGGAGGTGGGGGATGAAACCCCCCGTGGTCGCATGGTAAGATGGCTGGCTATCAGTGATAGCCACCATCTTTCCGGGCGCTGCGGGATGCCGTGAGTAGCGGCAAAAATGTTCATGACGTACCTGTATGTCATGGGTCGGGAACACCTTGCCACCCATGACGTACAGGTATGTCATAGGTCGGGAAGGGGTTAATAAAAATATATGACGTTTTCTATGTTTTGTGTTTAAAAAAGCTTCTACTAGGTGTCTCCCTACTTGTCCAGAGCACATTTCCCCCTATCTCTTGCACAGACTTTGGTCTCTTGCTGGCCTGGCAGAAGTCCAAAATCAGGAAATGCAGTCTGTAGTGCTGAGGGTGTGTGTGCAGCCTTAGCCAATCATAGCTTATCTAACAGACTGAACTGCTCTGGGCTGTGTGTAGAAGAGTGAGGGAGGAAGTTCTCCCCTGTATGGCTTCAGATGATGTCAGCCTGCTGGGTAACGCTCCTTCCCAGACTGTGAAACTGACAGACTGAGCAGAAAATACAGAGCAATATTCAAGGTAGAAAAATAAAAAAATAAAAAGCAGAGGGTGGTTTATCTTGATGGGGGAAGTGAACTGGAAGGATTATACAATTTAACAAGATCATGAGATGTAGTCTTTAAAAACCATCTGCGGTATCCCAGACGAACCCGCGCTGCACCCCATTCATTTCTATGAGCCCGACTGAGTCCACTAGTGACTCCGTTCAACCAATTTTTGAACCATAAGTAGATTTTTTTTTACTTACCGTAAAATCTCTCGGCGCTTCTATTGGGGGACACAGGACCATGGGTTATATGCTGCTGCCACTAGGAGGCTGACACTAGGCAAAAAAGTCGGCTCCTCCCAGCAGGGTATATAATCCGCCTCTGGACACAGCATACCTCAGTTTTGTACCAAACTATAAGGAGAAACTAGGACTGAAAAACAGAAAACATCTGAACACCAAAAAATACCCCTTCCAGGAAGGGGAACACCAGGTGAACACAAACCAACCAATGGGTGGGTGCTGTGTCCCCCAATAGAAGCTCCGAGAAAGAGATTTTACGGTAAGTAAAAAAAATCTACTTTTCTCGAGCGCTTCATTGGGGGACACAGGACCATGGGACGTCCAAAAGCCATCCCTGGGGAGGGAAAAAAAACTCAACCCAAAAGAAAAAAAGACAACTCAGGCGGACGACCTGCGGACGACCTGACTGCCACCTGCAAGACCCTGCGGCCTAAACTGGCATCAGAGGACGCAAAGGTGTGCACACGATAAAACTTAGCAAACGTGTGAAGAGACGACCAGGTGGCCGCCTTGCAAACCTGAAGAGTCGAATCCCCATGGCTGACTGCCCAGGAGGCCCCCACTGCCCAGGTAGAATGAGCTGTAACCCGAAAGGGAGGCACCTGACCCTTGCAGCGATATGCCTCCGAAATGGTGGAGCGAATCCATCGGGAGATGGTAGCCTTGGAGGCCGGAAGTCCCTTCCGCCGACCATCAGGGAGCACGAACAGGGAGTCACAACGCCGAAAGGAAGAAGTGACCGACAAATAGGTCCGAATCGCTCGAACCAAGTCCAGCTTGTGAAGTTTGTGCTACCTCGGATGAGAAGGACAGAAGGAAGGCAAGATGATGTTCTCATTCAGGTGAAAGGAAGTCACCACCTTGGGCTGAAAGGAAGGTACAGGGCGAAGTACCACTTTGTCCTGGTGAATAACCAAGGAAAGGAGAACGGCAAGAAAGAGCCGCTAATTCAGAGACAAGGCGAATTGAGGTGATCGCCACGAGGAAGGCCACTTTCCAGGAAAGGAAGCGAAGTGAGACCTGACTCAAAGGTTCAAAGGGATCGCCGTGCAGGGCGTCCAGCACCAGGTTAAGGTCCCAAGGAGCTGTAGGGGACAGAAACAGAGGAATCTCGTGAGCATCACCCTGTAAAAAAGTGCGAACATGGCGATCTGTTGCAAGAGGGCATTGAAAGAGAACGGAAAGAGCCGAAACCTGCCCTTTAAGGGAACTGAGGGTGAGACGTGTCTCCAGCCCAGATTGTAAGAATGACAAGAGATTTGGCAAGAAGAAAATGGTGGGAGAGAGCGAGCGAGCCTCACACCAACGGAAGTACGCCCACCAAGTACGGTGCTAAATCTTGGCAGAGGAAAGTTTCCGAGCACGGAGCATAGTCCAAATTACCTGAGGGGGAAAACCCCCGTGCCTTCAAAACCGTGGTCTCAACAGCCACGCCGTCAAACGAAGCGGAAGTGAATTGGGGTGGCAGAAGGGCCCCTGAGAGAGAAGATTGGGACCATCCGGAAGACGGAAGGGAACATCTGCCACGAGACTGACCACGTCTGCGTACCACACTCGATGGGGCCAATCCGGAGCCACTAGAATTGCCGAGACCCCCTCCGCTTTGAGCTTCCGCATCACCCTGGGGAGAAGCGGAAGTGGCGGAAAGAGGTAGGGGAGGACAAAGGGAGTTCAAGGGACGACAAGCGCGTCCACCCCTAGAGCCAGAGGATCCCGGGACCTGGATACAAAGTGATGGACCTTTCTGTTGCGACGTGACGCGAACAGGTCAACGTCCGGAATCCCCCACAGGTGGCAAATCTGATTAAAAACTTCCGGGTGACCATTCGCCCGGATTGGCGGTGGAGCGACTGAGAAAGTCCGCTTCCCAATTGTCGACCCCGGGAATGTGTACTGCGGAAATGGCTGGAACGTGAAGTTCAGCCCAACTGAGAATATTTGACGTCTCCTTCATGGCCCGTGAGCTGCAGGTGCCTCCCTGGTGGTTTATGTATGCCACGGCCGTGGCGTTGTCCGTTTGTCCTCGGACCGGGAGACCCTGAAGCAGGGGGCTCCAATGTAGGAGGCACAGGAAGATCGCTCTGAGCTCCAGGATGTTGATGAGGAGCCTGGCCTCTGAAAGAGTCCAGTGACCCTGGACCGCCTGGTCCCGAAATATGCCTCCCCACCCAAGCAGGCTTGCGTCTGTTGTTAAGACATGCCAATTGAGAGGCAGGAAGGAGCGACCCCCTTGGATGAGGGGGGGAGTGAAGCCACCAAAGAAGAGAACGGCGAATCCGAAGAGAGAGCCGGATGCTCTGGTGGAGGAACTGAGGAGATTTGTCCCACTGAGAGAGAATGGCCCACTGAAGTGGGCGGTAATGAACCTGTGCAAAAGGAATCGCCTCTATTGCGGCGACCATCTTGCCGAGGATCGACATGCAGGTGTGGATAGTCACCTGCCCTGGTCGCTGGAGAAAACTAATCTTGGAGAGGAGCTCCTGTAGCTTGTTCTCCGGAAGGGAGAAACGAGCTGATGCCGTGTCGAAGCGAAGTCCCAGAAATACCAGGGACTGGGATTGGGACAGGTTGGACTTTGCACGGTTGATAATCCATCCGAACCTGGTCAGAGTGTCCAGGGTAATGTCTAGACTGACCTGGTTCTGCTCCCAAGAGGGTGCCTTGATAAGCAGGTCGTCCAGATAGGGGATAATCGAGATGCCCCGGGAGTGGAGAAGAGCTACCACTGCGGCTAGTACCTTGGTGAATACCCGGGGTGCAGTCGACAGACCGACAGACCCGCAGGAACCGCAAACCTGAGAAAACGTTGGTGGGCTGGAAAGATTGGGATGTGTAGATAAGCATCCCGAATGTCCACAGAGGAAAGGAACTCCCCCCTGATCCATGGAAGCCACCACGGACCGTAGGGATTCCATCCGAAACTGTCGCAGACGGATATGGCGGTTCAAGAGTCCGAGATCGAGAATCGGGCGGACCGCTCCATCCTTCTTGGGGACCACAAAAAGGTTTGAGTAAAAACCGTTCCTGCGGAGGAATAGGTATGATCACACCCTGGGACAACAGAGAATGAAGGGCCCCCTGAAAGGCTGCTGCACGCTCGGGGGACTGTGGAGGACGGGACCAGAAAAACAGATTCTGGGGAAAAGAAGTGAACTCTATGTGATAGCCCTGGGAGATGACCTCCCAAACCCAGGCGTCCTGGACCTGAGCCAGCCAGACGTCCCGAAAAAGAGACAGGCGTCCCCCAACCGAGGCGATGCCTCGGATGGGGGCGCCCCTTCAGGCAGAAGGGACATTACGAGGTCTGAGCTTGGAAGAAGCAGGGCTGTTAGAGGGGCCCGACTTCCAGGAGCGAGTCTTGAAGGAAGGGACCCTCCTTTCCTGGGGGGCCGCCGGTTTATCCGTACGCCCTGAAAAGCGAAAGGAGCGAAAGGGAGGAGCTTCACGCCGTAAGTCAGAATGGCGTGGACGATTTTGGGGCAAAAGGGAACTTTTGCCTCCTGTGGCATCGGAGATGATATCATCTAAGCGTTTACCAAAGAGCCGAGATCCTGAAAAAGGAAGCTCTGTGAGGGAACGTTTCGAAGCTGGATCAGCGTTCCAAGCCTTAAGCCACATGGAATGCCGCAGGGCCACCAGGTTATCCGTGGCAGAGGCCATGCAGTGAGCGGAATCCAAAGAGGCCACACAAAGATAGTCCCCAGCTAAAGAGACTTGCTGAGTTAATGCCATCAAGTCACTAGCGGAAGCGCCTGCCAAAATTCCTTGGCGTAATTGGCTGGCCCAGGCCGATAGGGCTCTGGCAACCCATGTAGAAGCGAAAGCCGGGGACAAACCGGATCCCGCTGCTTCGAAATCGAATTTCGCCAGATTGTCAATACGTTTATCCGACAGATCCTTAAGGGACGCCGCATCAGCAAGAGGTAGAGTAGTGGTCTTGGAGAGCCATGATACAGGAGGGTCCACCTGAGGAGGTGAAGACCACTTGGACACAAGATCCGGAGGAAAGGGAAACAAAGTCCTCATCTTTCTGGTTCCGTTGAACCGTCTATGTGGGTGCTTCCATGCCACCTTTAATAGCTCCTCAAATTCAGCATGAGGGCTAAAAAGAGGGGTAGCCCTGGAAACCGGGCGGAGAGACACTCCGGGAGTAGCCTCAAAGGCGTTAGGGTCCTGAAGGTGGAAAGTGTCTGACTGCTGACACCAGAGTTTCCACCATGTCTGACATACGGGAAAGTTCTTCCGAGTCAGCAGAGGGTTCTGCGTCTGAATACTCTAATTCCCCCGGAGACCGGGAACGCCCCGAGGGGGTCCTGGACCGGGAGGAGCAGGGAAGAGGAGATCGAGAGCGCTCCCTGGGAGAAGGCGCCCGGTGATCCCGAGAGGGACTATGGCGGGAAGATCCGGCCTGGACTGGCTCAAGAGAGGA
Source organism: Hyla sarda (assembly GCF_029499605.1). NCBI lineage: Eukaryota > Metazoa > Chordata > Amphibia > Anura > Hylidae > Hyla > Hyla sarda. Next base: position 74,998,016 of record NC_079194.1, on the reverse strand, counting down.
AGCAGAGGAGAGGCGCCCTGGATGGTCCCGAGAGGGCCGTAGGGTAGGGCGAGAGGGAGAATCTGATGTGGACTCCCTGGGGGCCGAGGGGATGGAAGACCGCCCCATGGCCGAGACCATGTCCTGGGAAACCTTGGCCAAGTTAGAGATGGATTGGGCAAGAGAGGCGACCCATTCTGGCGGTGGGTCAGACCGTCCGCCAGTGGGGGCCCCATCCTGAGCGGCAGCCAGGGAGAGGGTGGCACGCAAGGACTTACAGGATAGGCAAATAGGATTATCCGAACCGCATGGGAGTTTATTCAAACAGGTAGCACAGGTATAGTAAGTGACCAAGGGAATGGTCACCTGCCTGGAGGGAGGGGGGGGGGTCAGACATTGCGCTAAGTATCAATTTAGTGGACACAGCAAAACTTACGGGTCCTGTGTCCCTGGAGAGTAGCGCAGCCGAACTGTGTATGCTGTCGGCTTCTGACAGCTACTGAGCCCGCAGCGTGCACTTTATAGATGTTTGCGCGCGCTGCAGACTCCCTGGCCTTCCCCCTAATCAACCCCGCCCCTATCCAGTAGGAATCAGCTGTGCCGGCCGGCCGGAGGGGGAGGGACCACCCCTACCTCCTGTAATCATGTTGCGGACGCAGCCGCGAGTGAGGTCGGGACGGAGCTATGCTCCGTTCTAGGCCCAAGCCGCGGGCTCAATTTTGAGCCCTGCGGCTTGGATAAGGTCTCCGAGCGGCGCTGCAATCCGTAGCACATAATTGTGCTGCGGAGGCGTCGGGGAACCGGGAGTGAGCGGAACTCCGCTCACTCCCGACAAGGGGAGCCCGAGCCGCAGGCATAGTTCCGCCTGCGACTCAAGCCGAGAGTCTATGCTGTCTGCCCTGCCGGGAGCTCCGTTCCCTCCCTCGCTGCAGGGGAGACAGTGCAAGCCGGCAGCTGCCGGCCAGGCTGAGGTTCTTCTAGTTAAGAGGAACCTCAGCCTAGTAGTTCTAAGAAATAAATAAAAAAAAACTCCCTATTCAACCCCTGTTAACCCCTTAATCCCTAGCCAAAGCCCACGGGGGGAAGGGGGAGAGGGGGACCCTACTCACCTAGGGCATTTACCTCAGGATCTCCATCTGACTTCACCAGCATAGGACCCCTGCCTTTAGCCCCAAGGGGCGAACAGGGGTCTTGGGGAACCCAGACCCAGGGTGTACACCTGCCGCTGGCCGTTGGAGAGGAGGGGTTAACGGGTCATTCAGAAATGCTCGTGCCTCTAACTCGCAAATGGGGGGGGGGGGGGGATCAGGTAGCACCATGCTCCAGTCGCCCCACGCTAGAGAAAATAAAAAAAAAGGGAAAGAAAATCTAACTTTGCCCTAACTAAGAAAATAATAAAAAAGACCAGGTCTGGAGCAACCAGACCTGTGTCTGCCTCCTTGACACTAAGCTCAAAACGGAGGTATGCTGTGTCCAGAGGCGGGTTATATACCCTGCTGGGAGGAGCCGACTGTTTTTTGTTTTGTCTAGTGTCAGCCTCCTAGTGGCAGCAGCATATAACCCGTGGTCCTGTGTCCCCCAATGAAGCACTCGAGAAATATCAGTTTTTGTTGCCAGACTGGAACCGCTGCAGACCATGGTTTTCAGTCCGGCAACAGAAACTGAGAGGGTCCAAAAATGACCCGACCGGAGTCACTAGCTGGCTCCATCAGGCTCACTGAAATGAACGGGATCCGGAGGATAAGGCAGCAGCCAAATTTTAAATTCTCTCTTGGCTGCAGTATGCCCAAACTGTGAAGTGAATGCACCATTACAAAGATTTTCACCTGGACAGCAAATTTTAGAAAGGTTTCTATATCTGAAAAATTTAGCAGATGGAGATGTTTACTATGGTTTATGGGAGTATTTTCATAAACTTCTTGTATTTTCCTAACTACCAAAACAGTTTGTAGTGAATACCAAGCAAGTTAGGCACTGTTCATATGTTTATGGCCTCGGTATGCCTATGTATACGGGACAGACAGTATGTTTGGTCTCTAAGGGGTTATTGACATTTACTGTGTATGTTGGAGTTTTCCTAGAGTACAAGCTAAACATACAAACCCAGTAAAAATATCACACAGCAAGCTCTAGGTATTCTATGTCTGATTCCCAGAATACATTTCTCCAGATCTGAACCCGTGGTGAGGTCATCTCGCACAGCAGATTATAAATGTCACTGGAAGTTGTAGCTATGTGCTGGTGTTGCTTAGTACCCTGGTTCTTGTTCCATGTGTTTATGGACAGTTTTAAGTAATTGTATGTAATTTTATAATTCATTTATATATAACCTCGCTCTTCCTTTTTCAATAAAGTAGTAAATAGTAAATTTACATCCTTCTATTACACAAATGCATTCAAAAACAATGATCTTACCTATTTGTTTGAAGCCTCAAGTTGGAATGTAGAGACATGAGGATCTGCTCAACTTCTATGTTTGGGTTTATTAAATTCAATCGTTCAAACACCTAGAACAAGAAGTTGCAGTTTGAATGGTAGAAACATACAGATATTATAGTCAGCAGTAACAAAACCCAAAAGGTGTTATCCATGATTTTATTTTTTTAAATTTATTTATGGTCTCTACTGATAGGCCATGAACATGTGACTGGTGAGGGTCTGACACCCAGCATACACCATAGTGTATGGACAAAAGGAACAGATGGCTTCCAGAAAACTATTGGCAATGTTGGATTACTGCAGGTCACCCCAATGGTATGTGAGCTGCAGTAATTTGGCACAGTAGAGGTCTCTCTTTCTGGCTCAATACACTGTGTATAGAAAGCACCACGGATCTGATTGGTCAGGAGGGATGGGGCCTGTTGTCTAACTCCCAAACCATCGATATTGATGGCCTATCCTGAGGAGAAGCAAATAATTAACAAAAAAGATCCATTAAATCACTTTAATCAAGAAATTTCCATTAACTCAATCACTACAGTATGTATGGAGACAATTATAGAGTATTCATACATCTGCCCATATAATGATACAAGTCATCTGTAACAGAGGGGGACAGAAAATTAGAAACAAGTTTTCAGATCTATTACCTGAATCTGAATCTCATCTGACAATTCCTGGGCCTGGCCGAAGAACTGATTTGCCAAAGGATCTGTCGCTCGTACGGTCACTCTGAGATTAGTTTTCCCCCTCATTTTGGCATAAACATTCATAGCAAAGTTATATTGTTCTGGAAGGTTTATAGATGCCTGGCAAGAGAAAGTCAGAGAAGAACAATTATCTATTCTTAAATACTACATGTCTGGAGAGTAGATAACAATACACTCTGGAGAAAGTATTAGCTCTTGCTCCAAACCTTCTTATCATATACTTTATAACAAATTATATCATAGTCAATTGCTCTACTGCAGGAAAACCTCTTAATCACCTTAATGAGCCTGTCATCACTTTAAAGGGGTTATCCAGGAATAGAAAAACACAGCTAATTTCTGTCAAAAAACACTCCCTGTCTGTCTCCAGGTTGGGTGTGGTTCTGCAGCTCAGTTTCATTGAAGTGAATGGAGCCAAGTTGTAAAACCACACACAACGTGAGGACAGACGGGGAGGTGTTTTTGAACGAAATCAGCTGTGTTTTTCTATTCCTGGATAACACCGTTAGTGCTGCCTGAACCATGTGTCATCAGGACAGACATCAGTGGCTTCTCTCCACTGGCCTTGTTGATAGATCTCTCCTTGTTTGGGTATAGGGAGTGATCTATCAATCAAGGCCAGCACAGCGGGGAGATGCAGACTGCCGACCCCCCAACAACTTGTGGCTCATGCAGGTTACCTTTAAACACAATTTTGCATAATCCAGGCTTTACTACTATTTTTATCATAAATCTATATATGTAATGCTAAATAAAAAATTAGCTTTTACTGAACCCAATCCTAGTACAAATAAAAGGTGTGTGTGTGTGTGTGTGTGTGTGTGTGTGTGTGTGTGTGTGTGTGTGTGTGTGTGTGTGTGTGTGGTGGATAGGTTGATGTTTTATTAGTGTCTATATGAATTAGCTGTTACTGTACAATATGGATTCTTGTCAACTTACCTCATAAATGCAAAATAAATCAACTTTCTAAATTTGTATTATTTTCTATACTATAACTTCATCATACACCAGTCTTGATACATATCTAAAAGCACACTGCATTTGCTCATGCTAAAGAATTCTGAATTCTCTAACTTTTTATTAATTGCCCTTTTATATGTTAATCTTCCCAGAAATTCACAAATAAACTTTGACAACTGGGTTTTACTATATTACTGGAAAGAATATTGACATAAGATATACCCGGAATCATAATGATTAACCCTATTAGCCATGTGCTTATTTGGGCACCTGTTTTCTAGTTGACAGGTCCACTTTTAGATCAAATAGCAACATTGGGGAAGATGTGTCTAAGTATGCAATTGGAGCCTTCCACAGAATTACATTTTAGTATAGGGTTGTTTCTTACACAAAACTCTCCTTACCTCATCATGCCTGCTCTTCACCTCTACAAAATCCCTTTTTATTACTGACCAGTGGAAAGTGAGACCAGGAACAGCGTTACCAAACGTGAATGGAGTCTGGCTACTAGAGATTCCCATCACATAGACTGGCATCTGGCAGGAGACACACAAAAAAATATTCAGATTAGTTACTCAACAGCTTATATCTACTGATACAACCCTATTTTCTAAGATTCATATAAGTCCGCCATGCTCCCTGTGCTTGTCCAGTAAATACACCGTCACTTCTCACCTGTGTGCCACTTTTCATTCTGGTCACCGGGGCTTGAATACGAACACCTTTAAGCTGAATTACCTCAACTTGTACTTCATCCTAAAAAGAGAAATGTTCATAAATACAGGAAAATCATAGGATGGGTGTGTTATTCACCATGTGAAAATCCTAGAAAGAAAGTCAAATTTGGAAGGATGCCAAAGCATCTGTCCCCAGGAGAGGCACCTAAACTAAGAGAGTGATGCACCCATCTGAGCAGATAGGATCCCTGGGGCAGAAAAACACAGATGAGGGGAAAAAAAAGGGCCTGGGGGCCCTAATTTAACCCCTTAGACTATGGACTTTACCCCTTAGGGACTCAGCCTATTTTCACCTTAAGGACTAAGCCATTTTTTGCAATTCTGACCACTGTCATTTTATGCATTAATAACTCTGGAATGCTTTTACCAATTATTCGGATTCCGAGATTGTTTTTTCGTGACATATTCTACTTTAAACACAGTGGTAAATTTTCATCCTTTCTTGGTGAAAAATCCGCAAATTTCATGAAAATTTAGCATTTTTCTAACTTTGAAACTCTCTGCTTGTAAGGAAAACAGATATTGCAAATAAATGATATATTGATTCACATATACAATATGTCTACTTTATATTTGCTTCATGAAGTTGACATGTTTTTACTTTTGGAAGACACCAGAGGGCTTCAAAGGGACCAGTTCAGTTTTGAAGTGGATTTGAGGGGTCCTATTAGATATACCCCATAAATGACCCCATTATAAAAACTGCACCCCCAAAGTATACAAAATCCCATTCAGAAAGTGTGTTAACCCTTTAGATGTTTCACAGGAATAGCAGCAAGATAAAGAAAATTCAAAATCTTCATTTTTTACACTCACATGTTCTTGTAGACCCAATTTTTTACATTTTACATGGGGTAAAATGTAACCCAATTTCTCTCGAGTAAGGAAATACCTCATATGTGGATGTCAAGTGCTCTGTGGGTGCACTACAAGGCTCAGAAGGGAAGGAGTGACAATGGTATTTTGGAGAGGGAGTTTTTCTGAAATGGTTTTTGGGGGGGTATGTCACATGGCATACTATTTTGGAAACTACACCCCCCAAGGAACATAACAAGGGGTCCAATGAGCCTTAACACCCCACAGGTGTTTGACGACTTTTCGTTAAAGTCGGATGTGTAAATAATTATTTTTTTCACTAAAATGATGGTTTTCCCCCTAATTTTACATTTTTACAAGGGGTTATAGGAGAAAATGCTGAAGTTTAGTTGTTCTTTTCTGTCTAAGTGCTCTCTGATGACACGTGTCTCGGGAACCGCCCGGTTTAGAAGGAAAGCCCCATAGCAAACCTATTCTACTCTCTGCAGTTCCTGAGACAAGCAGTGATGTCAGCAGAGAGCACTGTTGCCAGACAGAAAACTACAACTCAACTTCAGTAGCTTATAATTATTGAAAGGATTAAGATTTTTTAATAGAAGTAATTTACAAATCTATTTAACTTTCTGGAGCCAGTTGATAAAAAAAAAAAAAAAAAAGAAAAAAAAAAAGGTGCTTGACAAATTTCTGCTTAAGTTGGACGTGAAAATGAAAAATTAGATTTTTTTCCACTAAAATGCTGGTGTTAACGCCAAATTTTTCATTTTCACAAGGGGTAATTGGAGAAAAAGCCTCCCAAAGGCAGGGAAATACCCCATACGTGGATGTAAAGGGCTCTGCGGGCGAACTACAATGCTCAGAAGAGGAGGAGCACCATTGAGCATTTGGTGAGAGAATTTGATTGGAATAGAAGTGGGTGGCCATGTGCGTTTACAAAGCCCCCCGTGGTGCCAGAACAGTGGACCCCCTACATTTGACCACATTTTGCAGTGAACATTTACACCCCACTGGCATTTGACAGATCTTTGGAATAGTGGGTTGTGCAAATGAAAAATTTAATTTTAAATTTTTATGGACAACTGTTCATAAAATCTGTCAGACACCTGTGGGGCGTAAATGCTCACTGTACCCCTTATAATATTATGTGAGGGGTGTAGTGTCCAAAATGGGGTCACATGTGGGGTGGGTCCATTGTTCTGGCACTATGGGGGCTTTGTAAACACACATTGCCTTCAATTTCAGACAACTTCTCTTGCCAAAATCCCAATGGCGCTCCTTCTCTTCTGAGCATTGTAGTTCGCCCGCAGAGCACTTAACATCCAGATATGGGGTATGTTCTTACTCAGAAGAAATGGGGTTACAAATTTTGGGGGGCTTTTTCCTATTCTCCCTTGTGAAAATGAAAAATGTAGGGTAACACAAATTGTGATGTTTTTTTAATTTTCACATCTAACTTTACCGAAAATTTGTCAAACACCTGCGGGGTGTAAAGGCTCACTATACCCCTTGTTACGTTTCGTGAGGGATGCAGTTTCCAAAGTGGGGTCCACATGTGGGTATTTATTGTTTTGCGTTTATGTCAGAAGCACTGTAAAATCAGCCACCCCTGTGCAAATCACCAATTTAGACCTCAAATGTACATAGTGCGCTCTCATTCCTGAGTCTTGTGCGTCCGCAGAACATTTTACGCCCCACATATGGGGTATTTCTGTACTCAGGAGAAATTGCGTTACAATTTTTGGGGTCTTTTTTTCCTTTTACCCCTTGTGAAAATAAAAAGTATGGGGCAACACCAGCATTAGTGTGAAAACTTTTTTTTTTTTTTTACACTAACATGCTGGTATAGACCCCAACTTTACCTTTTCATAAGGGGTAAAAGGAGAAAAAGCCCCCCAAAATTTGAAACGCAATTTCTCCCGAGTACGGAAATACCCCATATGTGGCCCTAAACTGTTTCACTTCGGAGCCCTGTTGTATTTCAAGGAGAGAGCACCATGCGCATTTAAGGCCTAAATTGGGGATTTGAATCCACCACAAAAATACCCTATGGCAGTGTTTCCCAAACAGGGTGTCTGTTTGGGAAACTGTTGCAAAACTACAACTCCCAGCATGCACTGACAGACCATACATGCTGGGAGTTGTAGTTATTCAAAAGCTGGAGGCACATTGGTTGCGAAACAGAGTTTGTTAACTCAGTGTTTCTCAACCAGTGTGCCTCCAACTGTTGCAAAACTAGAACTCCCAGCATGTACAGTCTCTCAGTGCATGCTGGGAGTTGTATTTTTGCAACAGCTGGAGGCACACTGGTTGCAAACTCTGTTTCACCTACCAGTGTGTCTCCAGCTGTTGCAAAACTGCAACAATCAGCATGCATTGACAGCCTAAGGGCATGCTGAGAGTTGTAGTTTTGAAGGCTGAAGGCTGCTATTGCAGGGGGGCTGCTACTTATGTTTACAGGGGGCATGCAGTCTATAGGGGGGGGCTGCTGTCTACAAGGGGGTTGCTGCTAATGTCTGCAGGGGGATACTACCTACTATTAAAGACAATCTTACAGCAGTCACCTGCACTAACTTGAATTTATAGGTGGTGCAGGAGACCCGGTTTCTGCCGCTGCTCACCATGTGGTCATCGGTCTCACTGCCAATGCAAATTCCCTGTTCTGTCCAATGGAGAAGAGAGAAATCTTGGCTCATACTACAGCAGCCGCCTCCATTGTACACAACAAGGACCCACATATCATACGGTAAACAGCGCCAGAAACCGGGTCACCCTGGTGTCAGATTCCCTTTAAAATTTAAGTACTCGTACTTGGTATCAGCGAGTACTTGAATTAAAGTATCGGTACTCTTACTCGGTCTTAAAAAAATGGTATCGGGACATCCCTAATCAGGACCCCCCCTCGGCGATGTGCCAGGATGCCTGCTGAATGATTTCAGCAAGCATCCGGTCAGGTCCCCACCCGGTGAGCAGCGGGGACAGGAAATTCTCAGGGCATACAGGTACGCCCTGAGTCCTTAAGGACCAGGGATGCAGGGCGGATGCATATGCCCTGCGTCCCCAAGAGGTTAAATGAATGTCTTTGTGTGCTGGTACTAAATGCACCAGTACTTAGTTACGTCCTATACATGAAGAGAGCGCAGGAGTGTTGCACGCTACATGCACGGCAGGTCCCAGCTGCCATAAGCAGCCAGGGACCCACCGGTGATGGCGGACATGAGTGATCATGCTGATATCCGCTATTAACCCCTCAGATGCCCTGACCTATACCGATCATGGCATCTGCAGTATTAGTGGTGCTGCAGGCAGCTGATTGGAACACTTGCAGCAAAAATGCAGGGGTTTGGTCAGGGTAGCCGTCAGAGGTCCCCTTACCTGCCTCCCGGTGGCTCCATTGATCTGCTGCTCTGGTTTGTCTTCTAGCAGACCAGAGAATTAGACTGCCGATATTACTGATCAGTGGTATGCCATTGTAAAACATACTAATTTTGGTTGCACCATACATTTTAGGGTAAAATGAAAGATGTCATTACAAAGTACAATTGGTCATGCAAAAAAAAAAAAAAACAAGCCTCATATGGGTCTGTGGATGGGAAAATAAAAGAGTTATGGCTCATTAAAGGTGAGGAGGAAAAAAAAACCAAAAATGCAAAAAAGAATTTGGTTGGGTCCTTAAAAGGGGTACTCCACTGGAAATTTTTTTTTACTTTTTTTAAATCAACTGTTGCCAGAAAGTTAAAACAGATTTGTAAATTACTTCTATTAAAAAAGAATAATCCTTCCAGTACTTATCAGTACTTATGATCCATGGGAAGTTCCTTTCTTTTTGAATTTCCTTTCTGTCTGACCACAGTGCTCTCTGCTGACACCTCTCTGTCCATGTCAGGAACTGTCCAGAGCAGGATAGGTATTTTAGAAGGATTTGCTCCTACTCTGGACAGTTCCTAAAATGGACAGAGGTGTCAGGAGAGAGCGCTGTGGTCAGGCAGAAAGGAAATTTAAAAAGAAAATAACTTCTTGTGGAGCATACAGAAGCTGATAAGTACTGGAAGGATTAAAAATTTTTTTAACAGAAGTCATTTACAAATCTGAGAGAAGAGAGAAGAATGGTGTGCAGTACAGATTAGCAGGGATTAACCTGCGTAGTACCCCGAGTGGAATGTCACATTTCACTTATTTCTGATGTGGTAGACAAAGGTAACATCTGAAAAAGGGCGGTCAACACACGGCAGTACTAAACAAATCAATTTAAGACATTGCAATTTAAAGAAAAATCACCCACAGACCCCCATAGTGCAGGTGTAGCTTTCTCAGTATCATTGCTGACCATTCATTCTATTACCCAGTCATCTCCACAAAAAGAAATTACCTCAGAAACTATGGCCACTTTTCCAGATTCAGCATCAACAGCTTGAATGACACCAGTCACAGTAACATTTCCAACTTTTGCCCCTTTCACCAATCCACTATTGCTTACAGATGCAACATTCTCATCCGTGATCGAGAAAATGATGTTGGACTGAGGCTGTGGGCCTCCTTCTGAAGTTATCTAGATAACAGAAGAGGATTTATTTTAATACATATTCAGATGTCAGAAATCTTTCAGAGGTCTCCAATCACCCACATTAACATTATCCCCATTCTGAAATATTCACCTGCATCATAGCACCAATAAGGAGTATAATCCGTCTAGGCAAAAGTTGGAATGGAGGGAAAACCTGTGACATAAAAAAGGGACAAGATGTGAGATCCAGGTATCTGCTGAATACTTCTGAATGAGCATATCATATTCCTTATTTCCTGATAAATTGAAAAAAAAAAAAAAAAAAAAAAAAAAAAGATTATTTTGTACTCACCATAAAATCTCTCTCTCGTAGCCTTCATTGGGGGACACAGATACTGATGGGTATATGCTCTTGCCACTAAGAGGCGCTGACACTATGAAAAAAAAGTCGGCTCCTCCCTAGAAGGATATCCCGCCCACTGGAAGTGAGGTAATCAGTTTAGTCACAAAGCAGTAGGAGAAGCCAACAAAGAAATATGTCCGAAGGACCCTAGAAAGGAATCCCGATAAAAACCCAATAAACGGAAAAAGATAATCCGGACAAAAAATTAAGAAATTGGTGAGTGCGGTGTCCCCCAATGAAGGCTGTAAGAAAGATTTTACAGTGACTACAAAAGAAAAAAAAATATTTTCTCAGTCGCTCTTCATTGGCGGACACAGATACTGATGGGACGTACCAAAGCAGTCCCCTAGGGCGTGAAAAAACCACCAGTGAAAGGGAATCAGTCCAGAGACTGAACCCACTCAACAATAAGGCCTGCGGCAGAGATCCCGGGCAGAAACAACCAAGGCCCACAAACTGAGCTCCCGGAAGAACCCCCATCCATGGAGAAGGACTAGGATGCCAAAGGATGGGACCATCCTTTTCAGAGACTCTAAACCTACGGTCCATATAGAGACAAGAAAAGCACAACTAGGAAGCCAGATGGGCCGGAACCATCATGGAAGGAGGTAGGAATTAACTCCAAGGAACACAGAACCAGAAAGAGGGCTAGCCTGGTTGCAAAACAAAAAAAATGGAAAAAAGGGGCATCACAAGAGAACCCATCAAGAGTCAACCGATTCAAGAGAACATGGCGGAAAAAAACAGGGGGAACAGCGTATGCCTGAGCAGAAGGCGAGCACAGAAGGTGGAGACCAGAAAAACCACTGGAAAAAAAGAACTAGACGGAAACCGGCTCTAGAGAGGCCCGGTGCATAAGATCAATGACCTGAACATCTGCAGACCCAAAACCCCTGTCCCCAAGAGCCCGCCACGAGCACCCAGAAGGCAAAATTAGCTTGACTGGTGCAACCGGATGACCGTTACGTCCTCTATCACGGAGTACATGGACTCCGAAGGAGGCGACGGAAGGTAATAACGGTCAAAAATGGAGCGGAATGCCCTGAAAAGGGGAATCCTGGAACACCGGAGCGACAGGCATAGGAACTGGAGGGTCCAGAGTCATCTAGAAGACATATGCAAAATAATAAAACGACCAAGACCCGGAACACCGGAGTAGCCGACATAGGAAGTGGGTCTCCTGGAAGACTTACACCCGAAGGGTAAGTAAACCCAATGACCGCAAAACACTCCGGGTGACAAACTTCAGAGTTGAGAAGAGAAGAAGTGCGGTACAGAAACCCCCCCCCCCCCCCCCCACAAATGGGATCGCAGAGAAGTCTAGGCAGGATTGCTACACATGCCCAAGACCTCATCATCACTAAGGACAAGGAGACTAACCGGCCATGGACCCCAGTGGTCCGAGCAGACCAGAGCACTTTGAAGCAACATCCCGTCAGGAAAGGAATGGAGGGGAAACAAAAAGGAACCCAGGTGGGACTCCCAATTTCTGGGCACAGGAAGTTTATTCCAGAAGACTGAGGCATCAGTGCAGCGCAACTGACACTCAAATGGAAGGATGAAAAATTGCACCGAGGGAGGAAGAGAGAGCAAAGGCAAGGCCCAAACAAGACTGTGGCAAGACCAGCTGTCGTCACAAGCAATTGAGAAAGAGGGGGCTCCCTCTCGAAATGCGTCTTGCACATGTCTATCACTTTATGTATGTCTCAATAAACGCTTTTTCGTTGGAAAATTACGTATCCAGACCTTGCTTGCTATCCAGGGCAGCGCCACCGCAGAACTTCTTTCCTCTCAGCGTCGCACTCTCTCCTTGCAGACTCCCGACTGCAGGCAGCAGCCAATGATTCTAGCAAAGACCACCCTTACTGACACGCATAAAACCAAGATTTGCAAAAGGTGAGCAAATCTGCATATCATTTTATCGGGCCATCTGACCCCACAGAATTACGCGAGGCGCCGTCCTCCTTTTCTTTCTTTCCTTTTGCACCTATAGAGTGGGAAGAGAGAGTAGTAGAAAATGCTCAGCAAAAGAGTCCCCCTAGTTGAGGGGAAAACAGGGGGGGGGGTCAAGAGGAAACGTCTGTCTAGCTGACTGGAGAGGATTCCTGAACACGCAGTGTCACTCCTTTGAACCCTCCCACAGAAAGTGTGGCACAGTAGTGCGGCCAATCAGATGGGCAACCCGGTGGAATAGGGAACCATGCAGACAGACAATGTCTGGCTTACTGGCATCAGTCCCTCGTACCTGCAGGGACCCTTTACAGATTCCTCACACCAACGGTGAGGTATGGGAGAAACCCCAGCCAAGCACATGGCGAGATAGGGAGATAGATGGCGGCAGAGACCATACAGACAATAGTCTGACGGGATGAGTGCCCCTCCAGGCGCTGTTGATAGGGGCCCAAGTCAGACAGGCAATAACTTTGCCCCATTGACTCATCTGATAGACATGCAAGGATGCCGAACCATGTCCCTCAAGCAGGGACACTAAGGAAATGCACCCGGCAGCCCTAGGAGTGGCAACGGCACAGAGCAGCATGCTCTGCAGCACCTGCAAAGCCGCCGCACAGCTCTGCGACCAGGGAACAAGAGCAGTCCGGGCTGGGCGAGCTACCGCCAGGCTGAAGCCAGGAAAGCCAACGGAGCCGCTCAGGCTACAAAGCGCCTCCGACCCCCGCAATGGTGGAAAAGCGGAGCTAACGCCACTGGAGGTGCGTGTTTTCAGGGCCGCAGGTACTGGTCGCAGTAAAGATCCGTGGGGTGTGCAAACCTGGAGAGGAGGAGCTGCCTGACCTCCCAATTCACATGCTGCTCAGAGGGAGAAAAAAGGCGGAGCTACCTGCCGCCATATCCCTCTGAACCTTAAGAGGAGGCGCTACCTGGCCTCCGGTAAGCGCACTGGCTTAGGGCGAGAAGAAGAGTGGAGCCATGTGCTGCCATAACCCTCTAAATCCCCTAAAAGTGGGTGAATATAGAAACAGAGGAACAGCAAGGCTGTTCAGAGGTGAGCCGGAAGATAACTCCTCCAGGGGTGAGCCGGAAGATAACTCCTTTTGCAAAGGAAGGGGGAGTGATGAGGGGAGAGGAGAGGGAAACACTCACCTGCGGATGCCATTTTCTTATACTCACCCAGACGTCTTCAACCAGCATATGGCCACGCTGCATCATACCAGGCTAAGATAGCGGGGCGAGCAGGGGTTGCCAGCCAGACACTGGCCGTTGGCGAGAAGGGGTTGACGGCCCACGCTCTTATGTTCCGTGCCCCTTTGTCGCATATGGGGGACCAGGTAGTGCCATGCTCCTGAACCCCAACCTTTAATAAAAAAAAAAAAAAAAAAGAGAAACAAGAGGGAGGAAAAAACTAAACAGCCCTTACTAGAAAATAATAAAGGAGACCAGATGTGGAGAGCACCAGACCTGTGTCTTGCCTCTTATTGACACTAGCTAAAACGGATTTCCTCACATCCAGTGGGTGGGTATATCCTGCCAGGGAGGAGCCGTCTTTTTTCCTAGTGTCGGCACCTCCTAGTGGCAAGAGCATATAACCATCAGTATCGGTGTCCCCGAATGAAGAACGACCGAATAAACTTGATAAACTTCAGGATTTTCTGCTTATTCCTAAAACAGAAATCCTAAAGTAGAACACAAGAAATTGATTCCTAATGATATGTTCTAATTTCGTCTGGATTATGGCTTTCGGCTAGGTCCATGCTGCATGATACTTCTCCGTTAATCCTTGCGAGATGGGAATACCCATAAACAGAGGGTCTGTGCTTAAATAACTGCATCCTACTGCACACAAGCCAAAAGAAAAAAGCTCAGCTTCCTGACAGTTGTCTTACAGAAAGATATAAAATATTGAGAGAACCTGTGTTTGAGGTGTATTTTTTTTCTGATCTTTGTTACGCTGATTTCTCAGTTTTAATTCCAATAAGACAACATAAATTCAAAGGAAACTATGAGATTAGAAAGAAAAATTTGCAATGATTGTATGTGTTTAGTGCTTCTTTAAATCTGCAAACCGTGAATCAAATGCCTGGCAAATCAGTTTACCCAATTTATCACACTAATTAAATAATCACAAATACTCAATAGTGAAGCAATTCACTTCTTTCCATGAAAAAAAAAAATCTAAATGCATTAGACTTTATTATGTTCATCTGTACACTTTGGATATATATAGCAAACATTTTTATATTTTTCACACAATCGACTAGAATGCTCAGTTTACACTAGTGAGAGTACAGAACATCAAGCAATGAGATATTGCAGGCAACATCGATGTCTTCCCAAAACTATTTACCTCCAATGGTTTAGGTGAAGAATCTATTCTGCTGGCAGCTTGGTCGACAACAGATGCAGTGAGACTTGTTTGTCCTATGGCCAGACCGCGGATAGCAAAGACTGCAGTAAATTCATCCACTTTCTCATTCAGTGCTCGGCTAGATGAAAAATCAAAGAACTGATTTCAATTGAGGGTAGTTGAGCGGAGAAAAATAAATTATTGCAGGTTTTTATTCTTTGTCTGCTTAACTCCAGCAACACAACAGAAAGCAATTCAAAGTCAACATGACCTGTCTGTGCACATTGTGCAACCATCCAGTCCCATTGTCTGTCTATGGAACAGACCCTGCACTGGAGCTCCCATATGGGCCTCCGATGGAACAGGTTTCCAGAGCTTCTGTAAAAGTTTATACAATATACTCACCTGATGGACACAATCTGTGAGGACGAACCCAGGTCCAAGTTCATATAGGCAAAATATTTAGCAAGAAATGGCTTTTGAAAAGAGTCCAGGACCCTCACATAGGCTTTAACAGTCTTCCCAATTTCTACCTTTATTAGTTGAGAAAGCTTTGTTAGTAGTTTCTTGAAATGCTTTAATACTGTATCATATCTGGTTGTCAGCTAAATCTAACTATTGAGTTATTTGTTTAACACTTTTTTTTAGGGTGGAGTGACATCATGATTTGTCCCTCCATGACACAAATACATTTGCAGAAGCTCAAAAATAGTCTGCTAACGTATCCGTGCACAGAGTGTCATGGATCCCATTCAATACAATGTTCTGAACGTAGTTAGGGACTACATTTTGTTCACTTTCCAAGCTCAGACTTTTGACTAGTCAGTCAGATTCACTCAGAAAATGACCTGAACTTAAACTTAAAACGTTCGGGTCATTCGAATGAAAGGGGAGCATACACTGACATCTGGCAGACGATTTGCAGCTTCTGCAAACAGAACAGTCCCAGAGGCCCAAAATGGTGTGAATGCACCCTTACATAATGTAAAAATTCTCTTTTTTTTAATAATCACAAACGCACTTGTATGCTAGTAATATTGTAAGTTACCAAATAATTTAGCAATTTTATTTATTGCAATTTTCAGAATTATAAAGGAGACAATAACTAAAAATTCATGTAATGAATGTAGATAAACAATATTACCTTGTCGACTACCCTAACATCCACCTGGAGAATATCTGACACATGAACGTTAACTGTGGCTGGTGCAGGGAAGGACAAACAAAGATCAAAAACCATGACTGACACTGTTCCTGGACGCAAAGGATAAACCTACAAGAGATATTAAACCATAAGAAAATACATTGATTTAGTGAATTTAATAGTCCAAAACAGGGCTCTAGATAGCTTAACTTGAGGGAGAGCTTAAACAATGGAAAACATTGCAATTATACACTGCTCAAAAAAATAAAGGGAACACAAACAACACAATGGGGGAGATTTATCTAAGGATTTAGACTGTTTTTCCTGTCTAAATTTGTCGCACAGAAAGTCGCAGTCTAAATATGTGCGACTTTTCTGCGACTTTTGCTGTAGAGGATTTTTAGAACATGATGCATGCAAGTTTATTTTAGACGGAAATGTATTGGAAAATGCATTGGTGCTGAATTTATGCATCTGCCCAAAATACGCTGAAATGTCAGACCATGTTGGAGCAGGTCTAAATGCAGTTTAAGCTGTAGACCCTGAAGTCTGAGCACAGAATTTATCAAGGGCTGTGAGACCTTTGATAAATTAGGAGCACAATAGACAGGAGACTACCACATACGCTGGTCTATAAGCATACCCAGAATAGACTAGATTAGGAAATGACCCCCAATGTAACTACAAGTCAATCACACTTCTGTGAAATCACACTGTCCACTCAGGAAGCAACTCTGATTGTTCCATTTGCACAACAGCATGTGAAATTGTCAGACAACAGGTGGAAATTAATCAATTAGCAAGACACCCCCAATAAAGGAGTGGTTCTGCAGGTGGTGAACACAGACCACTTCAGTTCCTATGCTTCCTTGATGAATTTTTTTGTCATTTTTTAATGCTGGCAATGCTTTCACTCTAGTGGTAGCATGAGATGGAGTCTACAACCTAGACAAGTGGCTCAGTTAGTGCAGCTCATCCAGGATGGCACATTAATGCGAGCTGTGGCAAGAAGGTTTGCTGTGTCTGTCAGCGTAGTGTCCAGAGCATGTAGGCGCTACCAGGAGACAGGCCAGTACATCATGAGACGTGGAGGAGGCCATAGGAGGGCAACAACACAGCAGCAGGACCGCTACCTTCGCCTTTGTTCAAGGAGGAGCACTGCCAGAGCCCTGCAAAATGACCTCCAGCAGGCCACAAATGTGCATGTGTCCACTCAAGCGGTCAGAAACTGACTCCTTGCGCTTACAGCCCAACACTGTGCAGGATGTTTGCCAGAGAACACCTAGATTGGCAAATTCGCCACTGGCGCCCTGTGCTCTTCACAGATGAAAGCAGGTTCACACTGAGCACATGTGGCAGAGTCTGGAGATGCCGTGGAGAACTTTCTGCTGCCTGCAACATCCTCCAGCATGACTGATTTGGCGGTGGGTCAGTAATGGTGTGGGGTGGCATTTCTTTGGGGGGCCGCACAGCCCTCCATGTGCTTGCCAGAAGTAGCCTGACTGCCATTAGGTAACGAGATGGGATCCTCAGACCCCTTGTGAGACCATATGCTGGTGCGGTTGGCCCTGGGTTCCTCCTAATGAAAGACAATGCTAGACCTTATGTGGCTGGAGTGTGTCAGCAGTTCCTGCAAGAGGAAGGCATTGATGCTATGGACTGGCCCACCCGTTCTCCAGACCTGAAGCCGATTGAGCACATCTGGGACATCATGTCTCCCTCCACCCACCAATGCCACTTTGCACCACAGACTGTCCAGGAGTCGGCGGATACTTTAGTCCAGGGCTGGAAGGACATCCCTCAGGAGACCATCCACCACCTCATGTGGAGTATGCCCAGGGAGGTCATATGGGCACATGGAGGCCACACACACTACTGAGACTCATTTTGACTTGTTCTAAGGACATTACTTCAAAGTTGGATGAGCCTGTAGTATGGTTTTCCACTGATTTTGAGTGTGACTCCATATCCAGACCTCCATGGGTTGATAAATTTGATTTCCACTGATAATGTTTGTGTGATTTTGTGGTCTAGGATGTGTTATCTTGGTGTTCCCTTTATTTTTTTGAGCAGTGTACATCATAAAATCTTCTAACAGGGGTACAAAGGGGTGGATGGATGATACAACAATCACAACTATAAATAAAAATCAGTGCACAGTTCCAAACAAAATAAAACAATCCTTGTCTTAAATTAAAAGATGTAAGAAAATGTTTTATACTGTATACCACAAAAAAGCCCAAAAATTGACACAGCTTTTTCCAGCATTTTGAAAGTTTTTCTGTCTGTAGGTTTTAAATTTTAGTGTGAACTAGCTTTTGCCCGCGGCTTCCCTCGCGTTAAATTTGGGGTAACACAGATTTACGATCCTATAGTAATGAGGCCGCTCTGGGTAAAGTCTACGGGCATCCAAACAACCTGAAACATTACATCTGCTGTTTCATGGAACTGAAGATCGACATCCTTTGAGGACTTCTACAGAGTCTGCGGTCAGGGGAACCCGCCTTCTAACACTGCTTATATACTGCCACCAGTCCTCCTATCCAGACGACCTCTCTCGACCTCATATCCCGACCTCCCATCCCGACCCGTAATATGTGTACCAGGTATTATTGAAATATCTCCAGCCATACGGAAGTTATGAGGGAACATACATTTCCCATAGACTTGTATGGTATGGGACTTTAAAAAAAAACAAAAACCCAACCCCTTTTTCACACCCTTAAGGGTGGAATTTTGAAAAATCCTTTATTCCTTGTCTACGTCTTAAAAACAACATCTGTGCAAAAATTCAGGTTTCTAGGTGCAAGGGTTTAGGCTGGGCGTTGATGAGTCAGGTCTTCTCTTGTTATATATAAGATTGCTTTTTTGTGGGTTTGGCCTTTATTTCACAGATAAAAAAAAGAAAGAAAAAAAAATGCCTAAAAATGCCAATGTGACTTTTTGGGGTGTTTTTACACATGCGTTTTCTATTAGGTAAAATCTGAACAGAATTGCAACATTGAATTAGTTATTAGAATTGACTGTGTGTTATCCGAAGAAATTGGAAATTGATTCAGATAACGCAGACTATTTTAATAAATGATTCTGTGTTGCAGCCAACTTTTTTTTTAGGTGATCAGAAAATAAATTTTTCCACTGTACTACCAGATGAAGTAAAATAAAAAATACAAAAAAAGTTGGGGGGGAAAGTTGGTGCGTCTTATAAGGCGAATACACACCTATCGCGGCGGTCCTTGCGGCCATCAACGGCCGGGACCCGCGGCTAATACAGGACATCACCGATCGCGGTGATGCCCTGTATTAACCCTTCAGACGTGGCGATCAAAGCTGACCGCCGCGTCTGAAGCGAAAATAACATTAACCCGGCTCAGACGGGCTGTTCGGGACCGCCGCGGTGAAATCGCGGCGTACCGAACAGCTTATAGGACACCGGGAGGGACCTTACCTGCCTCCTCGGTGTCTGCTCCGTGCCGGGATCCCCTGCATGGCCGGCGCTCTCCGTCGTCACGCGCGCCGTCCCGTCATCCACTAGGAGCGGCATGCGTAGCGACGTCATGGTGGTGACAGAGCGCGAGGATACCCGGCAGCAGAGACATTCCGGAGTGACGAGGACACCCCGGGAACGCGGCGACTGCGATGGAGGGCGACATCCAGGACAGCAGTGACGGGTCCGGAGCGGCGGGGACACATGAGAACTACCTCCTATACCAGTGGTCTTCAACCTGCGGACCTCCAGATGTTGCATAACTTCAACTCCCAGCATGCCCGGACAGCCGTTGGCTGTCCGGGCATGCTGGGAGTTGTAGTTTTGCAACATCTGAAGGTCCGCAGGTTGAAGACCACTGTCCTATATTTTACATTGTATTTTGTTCAGAATCTTTATTTTCTAGATTTTTATCCTATATAATTAGGTGCGACTTATATGCCGGAGCATCTTATATGAGGGAAAATACGGTATATCAAAAACTGTACTCACTGTGACAACTCCTTTGGATTCTTGTAAGGCGGTATTAATGACATTAGCGACACTGCTGTTAATAAAGAAATATCCTGAACCCTCCAAAATGGTGAATTCAGCCTGAAAAGGAAGACTGAGTATTAGGAATATGAAAAAGTCATTTTACACAAACATTGAACAGCAATAGGAAAGTTTATAGTATTACAAATCCAACCTTTACAGATGTGAATAAATGCATGTGTTTTATTTTTTCAAAAAACTGTTTAGGTCATGTCCAATTTTAATACTTTCAGTATTTACTAATAAAGCGGTACTCAGGTGCCCTCCATGTATCTCTATAGGAGGGTCGGAAATACAGCATTCGTGTATCTCTGCCTCTCCAATAGAGAAGATACATGGAGGGGCATGTCAGCCACCACGTGCGATGGCTGACAGTGATCCATGCACAGAGCAGAGGTCAGACCATTCCCCTGTGAATAAGATGGCGATGGGTCCCAGCGGTCGGAGACCCCCGAAATCAGACACTAATCCTCTATCCACAGGATAGGATAAGATGTCCTGCACCAGAGTACCCCTTTAATAAGAAACTTCAAAAAAAAAATTTTTGGGATAAAACACCACCCATAAGGAAACCTTTGACAGACCACAATTGCACATTGACAAAAGATCAGACAGAAGGCTATGTAGTCCAGTGTTTCCCAAACAAGGCGCCTCCAGCTGTTGCAAAACTATAGCCAAAGGCTGTCTGGACATGCAACAGCTTTGAGACAGCAATAGCTGGTGGCAGACTGGTTGGGAAACAACGATGGAGTCAGAATGCCAGCTGACCACACATTCAAGAAGATCTGTCCAATTGTGGCCACTATGAAGAAAACTTCTTTATATAACCAGAATTTAAATTTGTTCAAACTTTCCTATTTGCATTTAACTTTCAAAAAAAAGGGAAAATGTTCTTAGAATAAATGTCTATTTGAATGAATTATGGCTAAGTGAAAGTGACAGCTACATACACTGGAGATTCACCTCCCTATGTAGAGCTGTCATATTTCTTTATTACTGTTCCAAGATCAGAACAAACAAGGTGATTCATTCTAAAACACTAACATTTAGCTGCAATACAAGTCTTCCCACTGACTGAAGAAAATTTGTGGACTAAAAATTAGATTTTTTTTGTACTCACCATAAAATCCCTTTCTGGTAGCCTTCATTAGGGAACACAGAGACCACGGGTATTATGGTGCTGTCCACTAGGAGACTGACACTTCTCCCAGCAGGATATACCCACCCACAGGCACTGAGCTAAATCAAATGTGTCACAAAGCAGTAGGAGAGGCCAAACAAAGGAGATACGTCCGAAGGACATCAAAAGTAATAACCAGCAACAAACAACCTGACCAGGAACCATAAATGGGTGGGTGCTGTGTTCCCCAATAAAGGCTACGAAAAAGAGAATTTATGGTTAGGCCAAAAAAAAAAAAAAAAAAAAAACACAACTCCTTTTCTCTGTCGCCTTATTGGGAATACAGAGACCATGGGACGTCCCAAAGCAGTCCCTGGGGTGGGAAAAACAACTGATAGAGAAGGGAAGAGCAGTCCAGAGACTGAACTATACCCATTCACACAGGAACGTGGAGGAGGCCCAGAGGAGACCGGAGAAACACCACCAGGAAGACCCCACAAAGCATGGGGGGGGGAGCTAAGGAAGGAAGGAACCAAGCAAAGACAGAGGTCCAACCTCTAACCAAATGCGACAAGAAACAGTCGCCTCGGAGGCCACCAGCCAGAGACCCCCCTGGCAGGAGAGTGAACACTACCACTGAAAAAAAGACAAAGGCGCAGGATCACCGAGGCCAGGCCCAACCGTGGAAGAGAGAGCGACAAGAGAACTCCAATTCAGGGATTCCATGAAGCAAACGAACATGGCAAGGAAAGTCCAGCTGCCAGAAAAGAAGCGTGCCGGACAGGCCCGAAGGGAGAGCCCCACCAGGAGGCCAGGCGCAACTACAGGACCGAGGCAGAGGAGAGAGAATGACAAGAAGGCAGGGGGGCGGTGAAGGAAGAAACCACATCAGCAGTGCCAACAAGGAAGGCAACGTTAACGCCAGGAGAGCAATAGCCGCAACTTAGCCAGTCCAGCAGCACTCCGCCAGAGGTGGGAATATGATGGCAGGGATGGAGCGGTGCTGCCGATGCCGGGAGTCGGCCCGGGCCTCCCGCATGGAAGGAGAGAAATGTACTACTGAGCTACCAATGCTCTGCCCCCAAAAAAATAAACCATCAATTACAAGGAGGCTGTCGGACGACGGCTGAAAGAACAAAAACAGGAACAGTACAAGACCTACAAAACTCCCTGTAGGAAGGAGATGCGGGATGGCTGAAATCCGGATAGCAGGCAGCCCACCAAGCCACTCTGGTAACGGAAGGGGTCAACGAGATGGCTGGACACGCCATAGGAGGGATCATAGAAGATTGCCCAGAAGAAAAGAAATGCAATGACCACAGGAGAAAAAGTAGGCCACCTACAAAACCTACCCATAAGCCAGGGGGCGGACAATGACTGCATGATTAATAGCAGGCATCGTATAGTAGGAAATAGAAATAGGTAGCAAGACCACTAATAGCCATTCCATGGAGAAAAATGTGATTGATGAACCAGCCAGAACAGGATAGTAACTAATCTCACCATCACTCCTTTTCTGGGAATGGAAATGAGAACCATGGATTAGCCAGAGTTGGAATCCACTAACCCCGACCTGGATACACAGTTACTCTGCTAACGACTCAGAACGACTTCCCCTGTGAAAGAGGAAAGAGAAAAGGCTGTAGTGATCCGTGCAGGTACTCAACAAACCTGCCCTTTCTATATAAAAGGCGGGGGGGGGGGGGGTTAGTATGCTGGCTGTGAGAGCAACAGCAAGTAGTCCACAACATACTGCCCCTATAAAACCACTGATACATCACATAAGGAAGGGGAGGAAAAAAGGACGCCATGACTGGCCCGAGCACGGTGAATGAGCAGGGTCACTCTATTGAGCCCCTCGTACCAGTAGCAGGGTACTAGAACCGCCGCCGCGAAAGAGGAAAACAGGACATGGGCTTTCAGCCAGCACCACTGTACACCCATGTTAAATCACACATGGCAGCATTTAAGTGGTCGCTGCTGCTGGTGAAGGTGGCACATCGTACCTGGAGGGACCGTCATTGGACCCCTCTTACAGGTAGTGGAGGACTGGAATCTCCGCTGCAAATGTGGCAGACTGTAGGTTCCCCCAGACCGTATAGAATGCGCTCAGTACACGCAGGAACACCCCTTCAGCAACTACCACATGCAGTGGGGTACCGGAACTGCCAGAGTGGATGTGACAGACATCGCGCTATCCATGGGCATCACAAAGGGTCCAATCTACATTGGTCCACTCACATTGGGTACCGGAACTGAAGCCGCAGCGACTGTCACTCACGCCATGTCACCCCGTTCAGTTACTTCACACAGGTAGAGGGGAGAACGGAAGTTCAAGCACAGCAGACTTGGCACTGGTGACCGGTGGTGAAGGAAACAGACAGGGTGCTGCCAGATTTCCTGGAATTCCCCAAGGAAGGCGAGCCATGACGATGACTATCCCTCAGTGTGGACATATGTGAAAATCCCATACCCCAGTAAAATGACCAATCAGGTCACCACGGAAAAACAGGCCATGGCCCGAAACCATCGCTTTTTTGTTTTTTTAGAAAACAGGGGCTAGGAAAGCACATGGCTGCATACCACACTTATGTAGGCAAAATGGTACAGTGCGAAGGTTAAGTGCCGCAAACATGCAGACCAAAGACCTAATATTTTGACAGATTTTAAAGAGTACTGTACCCGAAGATACTGCCATATCGGGTCAATGCATAGGGTGATGGAAGCAAGCTGTTCTCAAAAATCTATTAAATATATGGTCCCCAGATAGGGGACATATCAGATATTAAACTGAAAAGAACAGATACTATGCTTCTTGACCTTTCGGCTAAGATCAGGTGAACAAAATGCCCTCAAGGCAGGAGGTTGCGAGTCGCCAGGCAACCCCAGGCCACAGAACCGAATAGGGGTTTGAGGGAGATACTCCAAACCGCTAAAGCAATAGGAGCAGGAAGGAGAAGGGCCGTAGAAAAACTATACAACTGCAATAACCATGTGTCGCCACTAGAGGAGGCCTATCACAGGAGAGCAAACAGTGATGAACAACAACATTCAGCCACTGGAGGGCGCAGAGTGCCCATGAGAAGCTCTTTTTTTGTATTAACATTCAGACCGTGCAGCCTACAGGAAAGGGCACGCTGGAGAGGACACGCTGTCGAAGACTGCCTATAGGAAGGAAGAAGCTGGGGGCTAAATTTATGGAGCGCCCGCGGGCCGCCAGGAATCACAGTGCGCTGGAAACCGCGCCTTTCCGGCAGCAGTCCCCGAGAGCAGGCCGGGGAGCGAACGGGGTACCAGCTGCACGATCGGGACACCGGCAGCCGGGAAAAGAGAAGGAGGATATGCCCACCCACTAGCGATGAGCTAATCAGTTTTAGCTTCATGTCAGTAATAGGCAGACAAGTCTGGAGCTCTCTCCAGAGCTGGTCTTCTCTGTTTTATTTTCTAGTTAGGGATGTTAAGTTAAGGTTTTTTCCCTTTTTTATTTTTCTAGGCGCCACCTGATCGCCCACATGCGATGAAGGGGCACAGTGCATAGAGTATATGGGCTGTTAACCCCTTCTCGTCAAAGGTCAGTGCCTGGCGGTAATACCCTGGGTCCGGGTCCCCCCCCCCCACTTGCTCCTGCCGGCCTCGCTATGGCAGCTTGGTGTGATGGAGCTCGGTTTTTAGCTGGCCGAAGACTTCAGGGTAAGTATAGGAAGAGGAGAACTGCGGGAGAGTATGTACTACATTCCCCCCTCCCTTTTCTACCTTCATGGGGTCCTATACACTGTGCCAAGTTCCTCAGCCATCATTGCTGGTGGCTGCTCTGGGCAGGACCCCTCATGGCCCCGGTGCCATACCTGTAGGGGTCAGTCTGGTGGCCTGTCTCGAACACCTCCCCCCCCCCCCCCCCCATCCAGGCACTCCGCTATGGACATTTTTCCAGCTTCGCTCTAGCTAGCTGGCTGCCGGGTGTCTTAACACTCCGGTCTCATTCCAAACACCCCCCCCCCCCCCCCCCCCCCGGACCTGTTTTGTGGCCAGGCTTAGTGCCTGGCCGCGTTTCATGTTGGACCCTCTACGAGCGGCGGGTCTTTGGTCTGGCCGGGCAGTGCAGCAGTGAGGACGGGCCGGCTGCACCAGGCATTCAGTCCCTGGCCTAGTCTGGCCACCCATAGAGGGTCCAGCATTTAATTATAAAACCGGGGATTGGGGAGGCAATGGGGTCGGGGCCGGGGCGGTGCAGTGGGGGGTGCGACGCGGTGCAGTGGGGGGTGCGACGCGGTGCGGTGGGTCAGTGGGGGGGGGGGTGTGACGCGGTGTGGTGCGGTGGGGCAGTCGCGGTGCGGTGGGGGCGGATCATTACCGGATTATCGGCAAGGTAATTGCCGATACCGATAATGCCCAAACCGATAATCGGTCGATCCCTACTCACCAGCAGACCTGATCTTCCTATACTTACCCTGAAGTCTTCAGCCAGATAAAGACCGAGCTGCATCATGCAAAGCTGCCATAGCGAGGCGGGCAGGGGCAAGTGGGGGACCCGGACCCAGGGTACTACAGCCAGGTGCTGGCCGTTGGCAAAAAGGGGTTCAAAGGGGCTCTATGCACCGTGCCCCTTCATCGCACGTGGGCGATCAGGTAGCACCATGCTCCTGCCGCCCAACCTAGAAAAACAAAGGGAAAAAACCTTAACTTAACATTCCTAAATAGAAAATAATAAAACAGAAAAGACCAGGTCTGGAGAGAGCTCCAGACCTGTGTCTGCCTCCTACTGACACAAAGCTAAAACTGATTATTTCTAGATGCACAGTCATGAACAGCAAAGCACTATTGCTGATATACTGTACCTCGAAGTTAGAGCTGACATATTCTACTGAAAGACAATATCTATAGCAATGTTACCTTATCTTACAGGGGTACTCTGGTACTTAATAACTTATCCTCTTCGAGTACGATGGTTTCCCGTCATACTGAAAGGTTTATATTGTGAGCCCCTATGGGGACCAGGACCAATTTGAGTGTACAGCACTATGGAATGTGTGCCCGCTATATATGTAAAAAAAAAAATGGATTGTTATTATCATCAGAGAGCAGTTAGACCGAAAACAACAACTCAACTTCAGAAGCTAATAACTATTGGAAGGATTAAGATTTTTTAATGGAAGTCATTTACAAATCTGTTTAACTTTCCGGAGCCAGTTGATATATATAAAAAAAGGTTTTGCCTGGAATACCCCTTTAAGCTAGTAAGATACAGGACAGGAGATAGAGGGGACCCAAGAGACATTTTTCAAATCCCATATACAAAACTAACAACGTATTGAGCCAAACAGCCAGGTCAGGTTTTTGCACTGATTCTTTAATTTGAAGGACACATTTTACTCTTGTTTTAAATGTAGTTTGCAGAACAAAGAATCTCACCGTAACATCTGGATGATTGTAGATGGAAATTGCTTCGGGATTCACCCTCAAATCCTCCACAAGTAGAAGTTCTAGACTGGCAGCAACAGGTGTGAGTGTTTTCACCTGGAAAAGAAAAGACTATTCATAACCCAAGGTATGCAGATTTCTTCCCCCTCTTTAAATAAACAATAGGGCGCAGAGAAATGTAGTCCTGCGTCAGACCACGCTTGAGCGCAGATGTATTCACCCAGCTTTAGAGAGCAGAATTATGTGAGCACCATTTAAGTGTCAGGACTGTGCCTAAAATATAACTTAATATTTCTAATTAAAATATATATACATATGATGTGTTTGTGTATTCAATCACCACAAAATAACAAAATATGACAAGGGACGTGCTTGATATATATGGGGTGACCAAGAAAGACTCTGCTTGGCCCTGCCAGTCTGGCTAGGTCCCCCAAGCATCAAAAAACTCCCACCAATTTTACCGCCGGCGAGTTTCTGCCAATTGGCGTCATCAGGGAGGAATACAATTGGTCCAAAGAATAAGACACCACAATCAATAGAAAGATATAATGTCAAAGTTAATAAATGGTTTGTGGGTTCCACAATAGTTGGGTCCAGCTGCAAAAGAAATGTATATGCACTGCTTTCCCTATTATTCCTGTAAGGAAAGGGCAGCCATGGATGGTGACGGTGAATAAATGCAGATCTGTCCCTAGGAACCACACATTCAGGGTAACCGGTCCGGTCCACCTAGAAAGAATACAAACACAAGGAGGCCCCGGTCACTATTTCTCCTGGAAGAGAACGCTGGGGAGCTACGAGTAGTTCCCTAATCCTACTCACGGTTTCCCAGTAAGAGACGAGGTCCAAAACAACCTGCTGTTGCGCAGGGAGCAGCACGTTCGCCGCTCTGCTCGCTCTGACTAGCGAGATGCCGGCGTCTGACATCACTTCCTGTCAGCTGCCGGATATACTCGCGCAAGCCGCGCACACCTCCATGACACGCTGATGGGGGCGTGCAATGTCAGATCGGCTGCGCATCGACTTAGTTTCAACGGCTGAATGTATTTAACAGTGATGTATCTAAATATGTTGGTTTTATATGTTGGCTTATTAGATGCATTGTTCCTATATACTAGGTCGTATCTTAGAATTTTTATTGGTATTTTTAGAAATTAGTAATGATGTTTAATAAAGTATATATGCTAATGTTAGCATGATAGTAAGGTGAGGTCAGAGAGAGGGAGTAATGATTACCTAACTCAGGGCAATGTATTAAATGGGGTTAAAGAAATCGGGAGATAGTCTCCCAAATTATTCCCGATTTTATGAGAGGGGGGGGGGGGGGGGGGGGAGAGAGGGAATGGGAACACCGCCTAGGCACTAGGGTTCAAGCATAGGGCTTACTAGGGCCAGTAATAGATCCCTTAGGGACGAACGAGCTGCTCCCTGTGCAACAGCAGGTTGTTTTGGACCTCGTCTCTTACTGGGAAACCGTGAGTAGGATTAGGGAACTACTCGGAGCTCCCCAGCGTTCTCTTCCAGGAGAAATAGTGACCGGGGCCTCCTTGTGTTTGTATTCTTTCTAGGTGGACCGGACCGGTTACCCTGAATGTGTGGTTCCTAGGGACAGATCTGCATTTATTCACAGGCACCATCCATGGCTCCCCTTTCCTTACAGGAATAATAGGGAAAGCAGTGCATATACATTTCTTTTGCAGCTGGACCCAACTATTGTGGAACCCACAAAGCATTTATTAACTTTGACATTATATCTTTCTATTGATTGTGGTGTCTTATTCTTTGGACCAATTGTATTCCTCCCTGATGACGCCAATCTGAGTATTGGCAGAAAGGCGCCGGCGGTCAAATTGGTGGGAGTTTTTTGATGCTTGGGGGACCTAGCCAGACTGGCAGGGCCAAGCAGAGTCTTTCTTGGTCACCCCATATACATCAAGCAAGTCCCTTGTCATATTTTGTGGTGATTGAATACACAAACATCATATGTATATATATTTTAATTAGAAATATTAAAAGTTATATTTTAGGCACACCCCTGACCCTCTTTAAATAAACCAGATACATGTTCTTCTCCAACAAACCTTGGAAAGAGACTGAACATTAACTAAAATAAAAACCAACTATGACTACCCCTTTAATAATACCAGGTTAAGTAGATGCTGAATATTATTTTATATACTATGTATTACTAATACAAATCAATATACTGATCTCAACACTAACAATTGGACAGTAACACTAGCCACAAAACGGCAAGGAATGCTTCTGACACATACCCGTGTTCTAACATTGGCGACTAGGAGATGAGAATCCTGGTAATGGTTTGCCTTGGCAGTAATAACTGCTTTTCCCGATACCTGATGAACATGAATCGTGTTCAGACCTAAAACAATAACAGTCCATTAGATATCATGGTCGTGCATTTCTTATTTTGAGATATTTTACATATAAAAACCCAAGAAGTAGAGAGCAAATGAACGGTGTAGGGATCCCTACACCGTTAATTTGCTCCCTATTTCTTGGGTTCCTTCCTTGAGGTAGTGCCCTTTTTGTGCAGTCTCTTATTGTTGTATGTCCAGTTGTAACTCTGTGTCATTGGATGTACATGTTGTTATATAGGCCCTTTGGCCTTCACTGTTGTAGTTTTTAACTGATTATACCTTAATAAAGTAATTGATCTGTATTCACGTTTTTTGTTCTTATGGATTTAAGTGCTTACTTGCGTGGGATCCTTATGGTATTACGGGAATTTCTGTGATATTTATATAAAAACTTTGATTGACAAATACCATGCATCTTTCGCTGACTACTTCCATCTTCTTTTTGAATATATTCCATAGGTTTTGAATCAAAGCTGGCTAGTGACATCTTGGACGAGTCCCACTCAACAGCCAAAGAACTAAAGTTGTCAAACTTTCTCCCCTGGTGATCGTAGGCCGATAACTGCAACAACTGATTCCGATAGTTGGAAACCGGAATCTAGGATAGAACACATGGTACATACCCTTATTATCTAATCTGTTAAAGAACCATCTCCATCTGAATTGTACGGGACAGCTGCATGAATATATGCACTACTTCTTATGAATTGCAACTTGGGACATTGTTCTTGTAATTGCTGGGATCCCAATGGTTAGTACCCTTATACATTTGTTCATCTCTAGTGGTACAACCTCTTTAAAAAGATCTGGCACAATAGCCAACCTGCCTATAATTTACTGCTGGACTTCTATAGAGAGGTCTGTCACATCTACTCTATTACTCGAAGCAGAGAGCAACTTAAAAGGAGCAGCTTTCACTGTGGTAGGTACAGTCCTCGCACCTATTACATTGTTGCCCATTTATTTCCTCGACTGGTATGTAATACTACATTTGGCCTGTATCAGCGACTGCAAGGGAAATATACGACTAGCAGTAACTTCTACCAGAGATAACAAGTTCAGAAGCTAGACCTTCAACGATCAACTAATCAATCGACACTTTGGCTTCAGTATCTTAAAGGGCTGCAACAGCAAGATACTCTTTTTTTGTAGTAGGGGGGGAAAAAAATAAAACTGCATAATGGTGACCTTAGGAAAATTGTCCAGTGGGAGTTAAACTAGTCCACCATAGTGTATGTTATAAAAAAAAAAAAAAAAAGTTTAAGTCAAGGGGACAATTTGGTTGTGATTAGACAATATTCTCTGTCTTTACTACTAGCTTCACCAGACAGGCATTGTCCGAATTTGACAAAGTCAATTTGTTACAAATTTTTCCGACTGAAAACATCTCAGATTAGGTCGACATGCTCTACGTATGGTTGGTTGGTTGAGTGAGTGAGTAGGGCTTGCAAGGAGCCCAAAGTGCAGCCAACTCCGCATGGTGGGCTCTGGGTTA
The DNA here is from genome assembly GCF_029499605.1 of Hyla sarda. Lineage (NCBI taxonomy): Eukaryota > Metazoa > Chordata > Amphibia > Anura > Hylidae > Hyla > Hyla sarda. The sequence continues at coordinate 74,967,589 of NC_079194.1, read as the reverse complement.
TTTGATGGGCGAGGAGCTGCCCTAATAAAGATTTAGCACACAATTCGAGGCATATTCCCATGTAAAACATGACACTCATTTTGGAGACAGTCTGATCAGAACCAAATGTTGCATGCGAGTTGCCCATATGGATGGGCAGCTTTTGATGAGTATTATGATCTGATCAGAGAAAAAAGGGGAAAAACAAGCCACCCTACTGCACATTTTTCATTAACAGAAACTAGTCTACATTTAATCAACTTGTGTGGTTCAGGCTTGTGCGAGAACAAAAATGCGAGTGCGTGCGCAAAAATATTGTTATTTAAAAAAAAAAGCCGCAGTTGATAAATCACTGACCACTGCAAAAGGCTATCTATGCCACACTACATTTAAGTTGTTTTCCTGAAAGAGTCTAAATGATTTGCACAAATATAAGATTTTTTAAATTAAAAAATATATATAAAAAAAAAAAATTGATGAAAGGAAAAAACAGGAAAAAACGTACCAGTTGCTTTTCTTGCTGCATCAGTGGACAGATGAGATCCATATGGGAATGATTATACACAGGATTCACAGTAAATCGTGATGGAGGCGAGCAGGCCAGCTTCACATTAACATTCTCAACTGCTGGGAATGGGTTGGTCACTGTGGGTTGATTTCCAACAGACAGCGAAATCATCTGCCAGAGAAGGACATTAAATAAATTACTGTTTATCAGGACTACTTGTCTCATGAGCCTGATGAGAACCACACTGATATAGGTCACTACACCCTTTATTCTGTTGTATAAAAAAAGCAAAGTCTGCTGACTTCTAAGCTAAACTAAAAGACATACCATTTAAAAAAAAAAATTTGAAAAAAGTAAGCTATGTGTGATGTATGCAATTTTAGAGTATACAGTTGAATTGTAGAAGCCATCCATTGGACATACAGTATGTAAGAAGAATTTCCTGACATGTCAAACAAACCTCAAGTTTCTAAATGCTGCATCCATTGCATACACATTGTCGCAGACTGCAGAAATAGGAAGCACCAAACTCTCCAATATATGGGATTAGTCTAAGGGTCCTACACCGCTAAATGCCATGCAAATTATATTTTATTGCCATACTGCATGAAATTCAGCTATACAGGATGATTAAAGGGGTACTCCGCCCCTGGCATCTTATCCCCTATTCAAAGGATAGGGGATAAGATGTTAGATCGCCGCGGTCACGCTGCTGGGGACCCCGGGGAGCCCGCTGCGGCACCCCGCTATCATTACAGCACAGAGAGAGTTCGCTCTGTGCGTAATGACGGGCAATACAGGGGCTGGAGCAGCGCAACGTCATGGCTCCGCCCCTCATGACATCACGGCCCGTCCCCTTAATGCAAGTCTATGGCAGGGGGCGTGACGACCGCCACACCCCCTCCCATAGACTTGTATTGACGGGGGCGGGCCGTGACGTAACGATGCTCCGGCCCCTGTATTGCCCGTCATTACGTGCAGAGCGATCTCGCTCTGTGCAGTAATGATGGCGGGGTGCCGCAGCGGTGATCCCCGGGGTCCCCAGCAGCGGGACCTCAGCAATCTGACATCTTATCCCCTATCCTTTGGATAGGGGATGAGATGTCTAGGGGCGGAGTAATCCCTTAAACTAATCACATATTATTGGAGACATAATATTTTTTAACAATATATAGCGGCAGTACAGTAGTTGAGTGATTGGCACTGCTGCCTTAAAGCGTTTGGGGTCCTAGTTTGCATGTTCTGCCCAGGTTTGTGTTCGTTTTCTCTGGATACTCATGTTTCCTCCCCCACTTTAAAACACACAGATTGTGAGCACCAATGGGGATGGGAACCAATTTGAGCAAACAATGTACTGTGAGAGTAAATAAATTACTATTTGTCAGTATCTGGACATGCATTATTATATTTGTCAATATCTGGACATGCATTTTAAAACTTTGGATTCACCATTACCTGTTCATCAAGGTCTCTGCAAACAGTTCTAATCCAGTGATGAAAATTATTACGAGATAATGGGGTATCAAGCAGAAACAGACCAGTGCGGTCCTTCTCCTCCACAGATACATTCCGGAAGAACTTCAGAGGTTCTAGCACCCAAGGATTGGGCCCCCCTTCAAATAGCATGTCTTTTGAAGAACCTAATGTAACCAGCGCTACTGATGGCGGATCAATAGTCTAAGAATTGAAGAAAATACATGCAATTAACTTTTTAACATAAATTACAATTAAGGGGAGTTGCTTTTTAATTAAACAGAGATATACACATATTATATTATATTTTATATATAATATGTCCAAATCTCTAATATTTCCCTCATGCCCCTGAATTACTTCTACGGATCATCACAGTAAGGTCGAGTTCACACTAAGGAATTTCCAACTGGAATTCCGCTTAAGAATTTCAGTAGGAAATTCCGAAGCAGCAGAATCGCATTGCTGGCAATGGGATTCCTCTGCACAGTGCACACTTCAGAATTTTAGCAGAGAATATCCCACCGCCAACTCATTCAGTCAGCGGTGGCCGCACCCGGAATCTCTGGCTGGAGACAAAAATAAATATTTTTTTATATTGGCATTATTACACACCACATGTTTGTGTTGCAGTTCATATAACCGCACATTTTGTAGACAATATTCAAAGCACTAGCCTGAAATTCTTTAGCTATTTGCATAAGGTGACACACCTTTGGTGACCACATTTATAATCACCTATGTGGTCTAACCACATTTGAGTCACTGAATTTGTGGAAAAGAAACTAGGAGACAAAATTGCTTTCTCTGGGAACTTCTCTGACACCTTGCTCAATATTTTGTCTTCCATTGTTTTAGGATTGACTGTTATTGCAAACAGTGATTAGTTGTGATGCCTGCTGATATTAAATAAAAATGATCAGATGTATAAAGCAAACAGAATGTAAATAGAATATATACTCCCCCCCCCCCCCCCCCCCCAAAAAAAAAAAAAAAGAAATCTTTTAAAACACACACTAGTATACAACTTACCTTGAGGGGTAGATAGGCAGCCACAATGATTTTAGCTCTTAGGTGTACATGACCATGTGTGTAGCTGACAAATATGGTTGTGTATCCTGGGGTTTCAGCTTGAACTCTAATACCGCTACAATAATCGAGGCCAGGCTTCAGTCTTCCTAGCAAATCAAAGAGTAAAGATATGGATAGACACTTTACATTTTAATCAGAAACATAATATAGGGCCCATAAATGTATTTTATTTTTAAGTGGTTCCCCCATATTACACATTCATGGCCTATCAGCTGGTAAAGTTATAAACTATTGAAAGAAGTGGGACCCAGATACAGCACCACACCAGTCAGGCAATTATGGCAAGGCTTGGGGATATGCCATAGCTGAGTAAGTTGGATAGACACCTGTAAAAGGGGTTATCTGATCATAAACCACGTACCGCCTATCCACAGGGAAGGTAATAAGTCAACATGTGTAGGTGTGCAAATGCAGGGAGCTCCTACAATTTTGATAAGTGGAGTTTAAATAGCCACTACCATTAAAACTAATTTTTGCTATTGCACTCCTTATGGTAAATAAAACTAAAATTCTAATGTACTTATTTTTTTTTAAACAAAGATTTTTGTTAACATACCGTAAAATCTCTCTCTCGAAGGATCCATTGGGGAACACAGACCGTGGGTGTATGCTGCTGTCTCTAGGAGGTGTGACACTATGGTAATAAAAAAAGTCGGCTCCTCCCAGCAGGATATACCCGCCTTCAGGCTCTGAGCTAATCAGTTTAAGTTCCAGAGCAATAGGAGGAGATCAACAGGTCAAAGAAAAACCCAAAACTGTCGGAGAACCAGAAGAAAAAACATAACTGAACACACCCTCGGACAGAGAACCAAAAGGAAAATCCGAAAAAGGGCGGAACTGTGTCCCCCAATGGATCCTTCGAAAAAGAGATTTTACGGTAAGTAAACAAAAATCTCCTTTTCTCTATCGGCACCATTGGGGGACACAGACTGTGGGATGTACCAAAGCCGTCCCTTGGGTGGGCAGATAAGCAGTCAGGCAGATGGCTGATCCACTGCCGCCTGCAACACTTTACGACCCAGACAAGAATCAGCCGATGCGAAAGTATGAACTCGGTAAAACCTTGATAAAGTGTGCAAAGACGACCAGGTAGCCGCCTTGCAAATCTGCGAGGCCAAGGCTCTATTTTGGAGAGCCCAGGATGCCCCAACAGAACGGGTAAAATGAGCCACAACCCTGAAAGGAGGAATCTACCCCTTACAGCGATAGGCTTCCGAAATGGCGGACCGAATCCACCGAGAAATGGTGGCCTTGGAAGCAGGTTGTCCCTTGCGACGGCCTCCTGTAAGGACGAAAAAAGGAATCACACTGACGAAACGAAGTAGTGATGGAGAGATAAGACCAAACAGCCCGAACTACATCCAGCTTGTGTAGTAAGCGCTCCTTAGGATGAGAAGGAGCAGGAGAAAAAGGACGGGAGGACAATGTCCTCATTGAGAAGAAAAGCAGAGACCATCTTAGGCAAAAAGGAAGGATCTGACCGGAAAACAACCTTGTCCTGGTGGATCACCAGAAATGGAGAACGGCAGGAAAGAGCTGCCAATTCAGACACCCTCCGGACGGAGGTGATAGCAACAAGAAACAGCACTTTCCAAGAAAGGAGGCGGAGAGACACCTCTCTAAGGGGCTCAAAGGGTGCACCCTGGAGGGCACTCAGAACCATATTCAAGTCTCAAGGGGGGAGAGGGTGACCGATAAGGAGGAACAGCGTGAGCCACTCCTTGAAGGAAGGTCCGGACATGAGAATTAGAAGCCAGGGGCCGCTGGAAAAGAACAGCAAGGGCCGAAACCTGACCTTTAAGCGAACTGAGAGATAACCCCAGTTCCAACCTCGACTGCAAAAAGGAGAGAAGATGGGGAACCGAGAAGGTTACCGGGGAGAAGTCCTGAGCTTCATACCCACGAAAATAAGACCGGCAAGTACGGTGGTAAATTCTTGCGGAGGAGGTAAATTCTTGAGCATGGTGTGAATGACTTGGGAAGAGAACCCGCGGGCCCTCAAAACCGCGGTCTCAACTGCCACGTCGTCAAATGCAGCGACTGTAAATTGGGGTGGCAAAGAGGACCCAGAGAGAGCAGGTCCTGGCGGAGCGGAAGGCGCAGTAGTGCACTGTCCAGGAGCCTGACTACGTCGGCGTACCACGACCTTCGGGGCCAATCTGGAGCTACCAGAATGGCGGGGACGTCCTCTGCCTTGAGCTTCCTCAGTACCCTGGGAAGGAGCTGAAGAGGAGGGAACAGATAGGGTAGGGCAAACCCCACCCAAGGAATCACTAGGGCGTCCACGGTCAGAGCCTGAGGGTCCCGGGACTTGGACACAAAAGGAAGGATCTTCCGATTGTGCCGGGACACGAAGAGGTCCACGTCCGGAATGCCCCAGAGGTCGCAGAGCTGCGCGAAGACCTCCGGATGTAGAGACCACTCGCCGGGGTAGGTTGAGGACCGACTCAGGAAGTCAGCTTCCCAATTGAGCACTCCCGGAATGTGAATCGACGAAATGGCCGGAACCTTGCTCTCCGCCCAGGTGAGAATCTTTGTCACCTCGGCCATGGCTACCGAGCTGCGAGTGCCGCCCTGTCGATTTATGTACGCCACGGCCGTTGAAGAGGGCGGTAATGAAACTGGGCAAAGGGTACGGCCTCCATAGTTGCCACCATCCGACCCAGGACTTCCATACAAGTGCGGATGGAGACTGATACCTGGGTCCGAAGGGAGCGGACCCCCGACCGGAGCGCCAGACGTTTGTACGGCGGAAGACAAATTCGAGCAGAGGCCGTGTAGAATCGAAGTCTCAGGAAGGTTAGAGACTGGGTAGGAAGGAGGACTGACTTGTCCCGGTTGACCATCCACCCGAAGAGAGTCAGAGTGTGGAGAGTGACGTCCAGATTCTCCAGAGTCTGGGCTCTGGTTGGAGCCTTGATTAGAAGGTCGTCCAGATAGGGTATCACCGAGATTCCCCTCGACCGTAACAGGCCCATCACTGGCGCAAGGATCTTTGTAAAGACCCAAGGAGCTGTGGCTAGACTGAAGGGGAGGGCTACGAATTGGAAGTGCCCCTCCGGAACCGCAAAGCGGAGGTACCGATGATGGCCTGGAAATATTGGCACATGGAGGTAGGCATCCTTGATGTCCACCGATGAAAGGAACTCCCCTTGTTCCAGGGACGCCACCACCGAACGGAGAGATTCCATTCGGAAGTGGCGGATGAGAAGGAGACGGTTGAGACGCTTGAGGTCTAGGATTGGTCGCACAGAACTGTCCTTCTTGGGGACCACAAAAAAGATTTGAATAGAAACCCCGAAAACGCTCCCCTGGAGGAACGGGAATGATAACCCGCTGGAGAAGCAGAGACTGGAGAGCCGCTCGAAATTGCTTCGCCAGAGGAGGAGATCGGGGGGCCCAGGATCGAAAAAAAGCGATCCCTCGGAAGGGAGTGCAAATTCGATTCGGTAACCGTTGGACACCACGTCCCTGACCCAAGAGTCCTGAATGTGTGAGGTCCAGGTATCTCGAAAAAGCAAGAGACGACCTCCCACCCGAGAAGAAACCACGGGTGGGGGCCTCACTTCATGCAGAAGTGGGTTTGCGGTTGCCTGATTTGGGCTGGATCGGCTGGAGTCCGACTTCCAAGACGGGCGTGCCTGGAACGAGAGAGCCTTCTTGTCCCACGTGGGCACCTGCCCGGACCCTTTGCTGGAGCCAGAGGTCCGAAAGGACCGAAAGGAAGAGGACTTTGTCAGGCCCAAGGCCTGATTATGGAAACATACATGTGTTTTATAATTGCATCTATGTATAAACTAAGGCCTGGGGAGTGAGGGGTCATTCAGACGGTGTATCCTGTGTCTTGTGTATTGCAGGGGGGATATGATAAACGTATATAAGTATATTAATGGCCCATACAAAAAATATGGAGAAAAACTGTTCCAGGTTAAACCCCCCCAAAGGACGAGGGGGCACTCCCTCCGTCTGAAGAAGAAAAAGTTTAGTCTCAAGGGGCGACACGCCTTCTTTACCATGAGGACTGTGAATTTATGGAACGGTCTACCTCAGGAACTGGTCACAGCAGGAACAATTAACAGCTTTAAAACAGGATTAGATACATTCCTGGAACAAAATAAGATTAATGCTTATGAAGAAATATAAAATCTCATCCCTTCCCCAATATCGCGCCACACCCCTACCCTTAATTCCCTGGTTGAACTTGATGGACATATGTCTTTTTTCGACCGTACTAACTATGTAACTATGCAGTTTATTGGGGATCTGGCTGTGTGTTTACATTTTCTTTGAAGTCATGCACTCTGGTCCCATCATATAATCAAACAGATAAGGGGCCAGGAAGAGAGAAGATCAGAGGGGAGGGGGGAATGGAGTCTCCCTCCCAAGAAAGCAGTTATGATATATTTAAACAATGCTAGACTAAAAGTTGGGTGTTCAATGCTGGGGAACAAGCTGACAAGACCATCCTAAGAACACCTGGAACCTCACTCTCTCTCATGGACTGCTAATATCATTGTGCTGTAAGAACTTCATTTTTGCTTTCTGACCTCGTCTTGCTAAACTCATATATATTCTTATACCTGTATGTCATTTGTGTATTTTTATGCATAGCATTGTGATACCTTTTATCAGATTAAATGTTTAAATTAATCAGCTCTGGTCTTTGATCTCTAAATATATGAGATCACCTTTCTGAAGGCAGATCGGGTGGAAACACGTTTATCTGAGGGTTAATTTGGTGACTTGCTGGGACTAGTAGTGGATACCCAGAGGTCTGGCGGCTTTAACCCTTGCACCATCACACTCTCTCTAGCGTCTTGGCTGGACCGAGAGGGTGTGATCGTGACAGACTTCCTTTGGGAAATAGGGCAAGCCTTATTTTGAGGTAACAAGGAACTCTTACCTCCTGTTGCCTCAGAGATAATCTCATCAAGGCGCTTGCCAAAAAGACAGCCACCCATAAAGGGAAGCTCAGTGAGAGACCTTTTGGAAGCGGCATCCGCATTCCAAGCTTTAAGCCACATAGAGCAGCGGAGAGCCGCTAGGTGACCCACAGCAAAGGCAGAACAACGGGCTGACTGCATGGAAGCTGCGCACAGAAAGTCCCCAGCTTTAGAGCATTGGAGAGCCAGAGCAGATAGATCTTCTGGGGGGGGATCCCACTAAGATATCCTGATGGAGCTTTTGGCACCACTCCGACAGGGCCTTTGACACCCATGTCGAGGCGAAGATGGGAAGAAGAGAAGAGCCAGCTGCTTCAGAAGCAAACTTTGCTAAGGATTCTACCTTCTAGTCAGTGGGATCCTTGAAGGCAGCGGCATCTGCCAGAGGCAGTGTAGTTGCCTTAGAGATCCGGGAGATTGGTGGATCCACTGAGGGAGGGGATACCACCTTAGCAACAAAGTCCTTGTCAAATGGATAACGTTCTTGAATTGTCTTGATTCCTGGGAACCTCTTGTCTGGATGTTTCCATGCAGATTCCAGAATGTCGTCAAAGTCAGCGTGAGAGCTGAACCTTTGAGGTGCTGGCTTAGCACGATGAAAGGATACTCCTGGATTGACATCCGAAGATCCTGGGTCCACCAATTGAAAGGTGTCTCTTACGCCTGTCACCAATGAGTTCACCTCTGCAATTGAGTCTGAGCGGTCCATTGAGTCAGATGTCGGCTCGGAAGCCTCGTCCACCAGGGGAATGTGAATGAGTAGAGGCAGTCCTGGAGGGGGGCGACCCTGACCGGGTAAGTGGCTCTGGTGTGGCAGAGCGGCGACTCCGAGAACGTCCTCTGGAGGAGCGACGTTTTTGCCCAGATGACAGGGGTGCGTGACCCACGAGGGAAACGCTGACATGTATCTGAAGACTCAATGGAAGAGTCAGATGAGGCACCCCTAGTACGCTTGTGGGAGCGTGAAGTATGTGGAGACGAGGAGTGGGCCCACTCAGAAGTCCTGCGCAGGGAAGACCCCTTCAAGGCAGACACCACTTCCCAGGAGGCCTCAGCCACCGAACGGGAGACTTCGGTCAAGTCAGCCATATACTGGGTCAGGGAAGAGAGCCAGGCTGGTGGAGTGGCTGAACCCACTGGGACCGACGGGGCATCAGGGGGTCTGGGGGAGCAGTGGAGCAGGCAGGGCAAGTTGGCTCAGCAGAGCCAGACATCTTGGTATTACAGAGCTTACAGACAAAGTAAGTCACTGAAGTTCCAGGTTTCTGTTTTTATAGGGAGGAACAGTTCTGGGTACGGACATAATGTGGGAAAAGGAGACAGGAACTTTCTCACCCTAGTCTGTGTCCCCTGTCAGCTGCAGTGAGGAGAGTTCTCTCCGCGCAGCTAGAGTTAATGAACAGGCCAGCCAATAGGAAGAGAGGGGAGTGCCTGAAGCAAGGCAGTAACTAACTGACCCCTTCTCACTGAAAATCGCGCCCACGACGCTGATTGGAGGCTGCTTCGCGCCTCAGAGCTCCCAGCCCTGTGGGCGGAGCTACAGACCGGCCGAAAAGAACTGTCCTGGGGCGCGCTCCTTGTCTCGAGCGCACATGTAAGCCGCATATGCGCTCGGGGGAATAGAGCGGGCGGTCTAAGCGTCGGCAGAGACTGCTGGCAAAAGTGAAAGTAAGCCGGCGCTGAAGCGCCCGGCTCCTAGCAGCGCCGCGGCTGTCAGCCGCGAATAAGGCGCTGTCGGCAAAGCGAAAGCAAGCCGGCGCTGAGAGTGCCCGGCCCGAAACAGCGCCGCGGCTGACAGCCGCATATAAGGTGCTGTGGATGTAGTTGCACCAAGCACACACACACACTAAAGTGAAGTGCCCCATATTACATGCCCCCTCAGGTGCCACTGCTCCCCCAGAATAAAGTGCAGCCCCTGTATAAGCCAGCCCCCATAACCTAAAGGTGGGCCAAAAACAGGGGGTCTCCAGAGGTTGCGAGTCCGTACCTATGTGAAAAAGGGGGGGGGGGGGGGTACTTACCTAATGGAGTCTTCAGTGAAGTTTTCAGTCAGCTTTAGTTACCTGCATCAGGCCCGGCTGCTATGCGCGAGCGTTGCGAGCAGGGAAATAGGGGGACCCGGACCCATGAGGTACCCCACCCAAGCGCTGACCGTTGGCAAGGGGGGGTGAACAGCGCATATACGCAATGTCTGTGCCCCCTTACTCGCAATGGGGAAACAGGGAACCGGAGTCCCCACCTGAAAACAGAAAAGAAAAAGGAATAAAAAAACCTACACGTTTCTATACTAGGAAAACAAAAAAATCAGAAGACCTGGTCTGGAGAAATCCAGACCATGTCCACCTCCTTCAGACACTAAGCTTAAACTGATTAGCTCAGAGCCTGAAGGCGGGTATATCCTGCTGGGAGGAGCCGACTTTTTTTTTTTTTTTATAATCGTGTCACACCTCCTAGAGACAGCAGCATACACCCACCCACGGTCTGTGTCCCCCAATGGAGCCGATAGAGAAAAAAGTTTTCTAGGTTTTATTTTTCTTTATATAAGCTGCCACTAGGTGTCTCCCTACTTGTCAAGAGCACATTTCCCCCCATCTCTTATACAGACTTTGGACTCCTGCTGGCCTGGCAGAAGTCCAAAAATCAGGAACTGCAGTCTGGAGTGCTAAAAGGGGTGTGAGCAGCTTTAGCCAATCATAGCTCATCTCACACTGAACTTCTCTGGACTGTGTGTAGCAGAGTAATGAAGTAAGTTCTCCCCTGTATGGCTTCAGATGATGTCACGCCTGCTGGGGAACGCCCCTTCCTGTGAATCTGACTGAGACTGAACAGAAAATACAGAGCTCTTTGTCTTCAATTAAAATGTGCACATCACTACATTCGTCTATGGGAGCGGCTGGAAATGGCCTTGTACAGCCGGAACTGTGCAGTGTTCAAGCAGTCTCACAGGATATTTATTAATAGTTTGACAACCCCTTTAAATTAACTTTGTAGGGGGTTGGGGGGAGGGGAGGGAGGGGTTCTGGGTTTCTGTGTATGTTCTTGAATTTGTGTGTTTGTTCTATACAAAAATGTTTAATAAAACATTTTGATTTAAAAAAAAAAAAGTAAAATTAACTTTGTAGGAAAATTATGGCTTGCTCATATTTGTTTACTTTTTGTACAGAGACCACTTCAGTCTGGTATGAGTTGTTAAATAGAATGATGATTAAAATGAGTGTCAGTCACATTAAAGGGTGCCTCCAGCTGTTGCAAAACTACAACTCCCAGCATGTCTGGACAGCCTTTGGCCGTCCAGGCATGCTGGGAGTTGTAGTTTTGCAATAGCTGGCATCTCCAAGGTTCCGAAAAACAATGCCTAAACCAGATAAAAATTAAACAAATGTCTAAAAATATGCTTAATAAAATAAAGACAAATAATTAAATATATATGACTTGCAGGGAAAATGTCTACACATTTACAAACCTGGCAGGATCTTAAATATCCCAGGTGTCTCCATTTTTACAGCCAAGTCAAAGTGTGAACAGTCGCTCAGTGTCACCACCTCGGTGTCTCCACTTAAAGGGCCAAAAATCCTAAGAGGAAGCTCAAGTTGTTTCCCCAGCTTGGCTTCAACTGAGCAAGGTATGAATTCCATGCCAGTGGGTTCAATCACAAACACCTAGTCAGATTATATTAGGAAATTAGCATAACAAAAAACAAAAAATATCCACACGAATATTCATAAAACACACATAATAGTGGTTGGAGAAGATTCTTCACCTATGTCCTAAAAGGTAGGATGATCAGTCGGGTCTCTTCGTGTTAAAGGGGTACTCCCGTGGGAAACTTTTTTTTTTTTTTTTTCTTTTAAATCAACTGGTGCCAAAAAGTTAAACAGATTTGTAAATTACTTCTATTTAAAAAATCTTAATCCTTCCAGTACCTTTTAAGGGCTGTATACTACAGAAGATATGCTTTTCTTTTTGGATTTCTCTGATGTCACGACCACAGTGCTCCCTGCTGACCATTTTTGGAACTGTTCAGAGCAGGAGAAAATCCTCATAGCAAACATATGCTGCTCTGGACAGTTCCTAAAATGGACAGCAGAGGTCAGCAGAGAGCACTGTGGTCATGACAACAGAGAAATCATAAGAAAAGCATTTCCTTTTGTAGTATGCAGCCCATAAAATGTATTGGAAGGATTAAGATTTTTTAATAGAAGTAATTTACAAATCTGTTTAATTTTCTGGCACCAGTTGATTTAAAAAATAAATAAATAAAAAAATAAAAAAGAGTTTTCCACGGGAGTACACCTTTAAGACCGTGATCGATAACTAGAACTAGCTGGGAGAAGAGCATGCCAAGTGGTCCCTAGTGACCAGACCACCGCGATCAGACAGGTTATCCTCTGTCGTTTGGATAGAGGATAGCATGTCTAGCGGCAGAGTATTGTAGACTGCAGATGTCACTCAGTTGTGCTACAACGAAAAAATATTTATATATAAAAATATAACAGTGTAGCCCTGGCCTAAAAGGTTATAAGACATAGGTACTCGCCAAATGCCCATAGAGTGGTCTTACCTCTGACTCAAGCAGCGTAATCATCAATATAAACAATATACACAGCATCCTTGACCACCATAACCCATATAGTACAGTCATAGCAGCTACACTGGTATACCCTATAAAGTGTACCCTCTCTTGGGAAAATCATCAACATCAAAGTGCTCTCAGATAAAAGTGTGCCTAGGTGAAGACTCTTTCCTCATTACGTAGCTCTGCCCATAGCAACCAATCGGATAGCTTTTTATTTTGCAGAGGCCTTTTCAAAAATGAAAGAAGTGATCTGATTGGTTGCTATGGGCAACTGGTCAAGTTTTCCTCTGCACACAAGTCTCCCCAATATGGTCATGGCACAGTAATTGTCCCCATTAATAAACCTACCCAAATAAAGTCCAATATATATATATATATATATATATATATATATATATATATATATATATATATATATATATAATCTATATCTATAGATAGATAGAGAGACTGTCGGCATGAATCAGTGCAGATGTTCCTGGGATGACTGGATTTTATTTAACTTTGCTAGTAAAATGGGGATGCAGGAATAGGTTTTTTTTTTTTTAGAGGTATCCCTATTTCAATATATATGACACGCACAAGATAAGAATACCCCCTGTAAGCATCTTCCCTACTCTCTCGCCCCATTGATATTGTAGCATTGTGAAGCCTGTATCAGTGGTCTCAAACTGTGGCCCTCCAGATGTTGCGAAACTTTAACTCCCAGCTGTTGGCTGTCCGGGCATGCTGGTTGTTGAAGTTTTGCAACATCTGGAGGGTCACAGTTTGAGACCATTACTGTAAAGTAAAGCAAAGAAATTCTTACATTTACTCACTGAGCTGCATGTCCTTTGATGTTGAAGTGAATCACGAGCGATCCATTCTTAAAGGGGTACTCCGGCACTTAGACATCTTATCCCCTATCCAAAGGATAGGGGATAAGATGCCTGATCGCGCGGGTCCCACCGCTGGGGACTCCCGTGATCTTGCATGCCGAACCCCATTAAAATCAGTCCCTGGAGCGTGTTCGCTCCGGGTCTGAATACCGTCGATCACGTGGACGGAGCGTTGTGACGTCACGGCTCCGCCCCTCAATGCAAGTCTATGGGAGGGGGCGTAACAGCTGCTTTTCAGACTAAGGTTAAAGGGGTATTCCATGAAAAAAAAATTTCATATTAACTGGCTCCAGGAAGTTAAACAGATTTGTAAATTACTTCTATTCAAAAATCTTAATCCTACTGCTTTCAGACAGAAAAGAACAGCTCAACTAAAGCAGCTGATTAGTATTGGTAGGATTAAGATTTTTTAATAGAAGTAATTTACAAGTCTGTTTAACTTTCTGGAGCAAGTTGATCTGGAAAAAATTTTTTCTTCTTCTTCTTCATGGAATACCCCCTAAGCTTAAACAGATTTGTAAATTACTTCTATAAAAAAAAAGTCTTAATCCTACCAGTACTTCTAAACTGCTGACGTTGAGTTGTTCTTTTCTGTCTGAAAACAGTGCTCTCTGCTGCCACCTCTGTCTCAGGAAATGTTCAAAGCAGGAGAGGTTTGCTATGGGGATTTGCTGCTACTCTGGACAGTTCCTGAGACAGACAAAGGTGTCAGCAGAGAGCACTGTTGTCAGATAGAAAAGAACAGCTCACCTTCAGCAGCTGATAAGTACTGGAAGGATTAAGATTTTTTTTAATAGAAGTCCTTTACAAATCTGTTTAACTTTCTGGAGCCAGTTGAAATGAAAAAAATATGTTTTTTTCATAGACTACTCCTTTAAATATTTAAAAGTAGACTAGCATACAGATGATAGATTAGGGGTTAAAATGAACTGTGTAGTTCATCCCATTGACCTCCTCAACTTTCTATGTATTAATCCCATTGACCTTCTTAACACTTACCTTCATTTCTCCATAATGTAGAATATTTTGAACATCCCGAGCACGTATCACACTGACACCAATGTCATCTCCAGTTGTCATCAGCCCTTTGACAGTCACCGTGGCCACAGAGTTATTAGAAGACGACCATGTGAAATTGCCACTTCCACCTTGTACCTTGATATAAACAATAAAAGCATAAATAATGCACAAAGGGTCTACGCATAATGGTATTTTCATATACATAAAACTGTTCAAAACATGAAATACCTACCTTTATATATACACAAGGTAGAGTTAAAACATTACACATTCTTTATGTAAATTATGACTATAGTGTATAGAAATATTCAGACGTCATCCATATACCATATTGATTTACCTCGATTGTATACTGATAGGCTCCAGGTGTCGGCTGCCAGGGGAACGTTAGGATTTCGGGTGACACAGAAATTGGTGAGTAAATCTCCACTTCCTGCTGATTCCTCACTGGATTTGGTAAAACATGAACACCGCCATCCTGAAACATGAAGTATGTGAAGTATTCTACAGAGCAAAGCAACATCTTTACTCTTAAATATTTTTTGGGTAAATCAAACGGAAACAAACATTACATGGATATACGTTTTTACCGTTATCAATTTCCATCAAAAACCTTTTTTTTTTCTTCAATAAAATAATTTTTTGTCTACACTAGAGCAGTATATATTTTTATCTTCTTTATGGAAACCAGAACAGAGATGAATGTAAACACTCCATACCTCATCCACCATACATGTCAGAGCTGCATCAATAATTGTTTGACCACTCTTTAAGGCCTTCACACGATGGTAAGACCCATTCAAGGAGGATTCCAGAACATCAAAATATTCGTTCGGTATCTTCGCCTCAATACGTACATTCTGATAATGATAACGCAAGAAAGAAATAAGAAAAAATTAGCTCAAATAAATCATCATGATTTTGGTGTAGTAAAAACAACCCGTGTACCCTGAACCTGCAGCCATAATAAGAAGGGGGGGGAGGCAATTTGTGGCTTACATGACCTACACCAAATTTGTTATGTGTTGTAAACAATCTAGCTTGAGTTCAGACCGTAAGGCTGGGTTCACACAAAAGAGCGGGAGTATCAAAAACTATGGGAAAACGGCCCTAAGTGCACACATTATGGGGAGGGGATTTATTATTGAGATTGTTATGAAAAGTTGCATATTTGTCACAGTTGAGTTTGACGTTTAGATATTTTGGGACTTTCAACATTTACACTTTCACAGTTTGTGTTTACTTTATTGATTTATCTGCGCGTGTCGCGTGACCACCTATATTGTGTGTTTAACAGTTCTCTTCAGTGTGTCTTAGGCTCCCACAGCAGGACGACGTCTCCTGCTGTGATAGCAACAAGCGCTGCGGCTGCCAGATCATATGGGGATCGCGCTTGCGGGGAACAAGCTGACAGCGGGAGGATGTCTCCTCCCACCGTGAGCCCTGCGCCCACGGGTGACAGTACACAGAAACCCTGAGCACAAGCGCAGCGGCTGACAGGTAAATCATTTTCCACTAGTGAGCCCTGCGCCCACGGGTGACAGTGCACAGAAACCCTGAGCACAAGCGCAGCGGCTGACAGGTAAATCATTTTCCACTAGTGAGCCCTGCGCCCACGGGTGACAGTGCACAGAAACCCTGAGCACAAGCGCTGCGGCTGACAGTTAAATCATTCCCCGCTATGGGGACAGCGCGCTTGCGGGAGAAAAGCTGAGCTGCGCCGTGGAACACATATCATTAAATCATTGTGGGGGGAGAAGTTGAGCACATCAGGGAATGTATGGCATGTGACCCGCGGGCGCAGCTCAGCTTCTCCCCCATATCGGGGAATGAATGAACTGTCAGCCGTAACGCTACGGTCACCCAAAGCAGAAAAGGGTGTCCCTGTGCGGAGGGTCACATTCCACTACAGGGACACTTTTCTTCATTACCCTGGACATCACTGATTAGAGTGATGACTGGCATTAACAGTTTAGATGCAACAATCAAAGTCTGCAAGGAGGAAAAAAATTAAAGTGCAAAATTTTAAAAACCCCCTTTAGGGGTTAAACTGTTCATGATAAAATTATAAAAGACACTCACATCTGATACATAGACCTTGTTACTAGACTTGTCATACACATCAATGGTTATTTCATAATATCTTCCAGTTTCAAGAATCCACCGGTCACCAGGGTGGACAGTGAAACCTGTAAAGAATAAAGAGAAATTTAAAAGTGTACCTATTAAAAAAACCTTTTAATATAATGTAGATAATACCATTATATGTATATTTGTCATATACATTGATTAAAAACATGTATATTTTTGGGTAGAAAAAAAAAAATGCTGTCCCTGCAGCTATTGCCTGTGTGGAGACCAAATACAGGAAGTGAAGGCGGGACAAGAAGCCTCACTTCCTGTATTTGGTCTCCTCACAGAGACACACAGACAATAGCTGTAGGGACAAAAATATACACATTTTTAACCAATGTTTATTACAAATATACATATAATGGTATTATCTATATTTATCACAAGGAAAGAAGAACTCCAGCTCAGTTCAGGAAAATATGGTTTTATTCACATACAGGGAGTACCTGTTGCCTCGTTGATGTGAATAAAGCCATATTTTCCTGAACTGAGCTGGAGTTCTTCTCTTTCCTTGTGATTACTCCGGGTGAGGGCCACACCCACTCCGCGCCCAGTGTCCAGACCAGGGATTGAGCAGGGATACCTGCTTCTCATTATGAAAAAACCTCTAAATATAAAGGTGTGGGGGAAGTGCTATTTAAGACATAACTTAATATATGCTTACTAAAACACACCAATATGTGCAAAGTGATTATTCCCACATAAAAATAAAATCATGCGACACAGGATCTGTTAGGATCACCACCCATCTGGTGGATTTATCATGAATCTAATGTGTAGATACACATATTTAGTCATGAATCTCTAATAAGAAATATATATAATTCTCAACGCATTTCTACTCCAATCAAAAGTGTCCTCAGGAGAATATCAAAAATAATAGAGATAATAAGAGTATCACATTTAAATAAACATGGTATTACTGAGTGACCCACAATACAGGGTATCACTCAGAGGGTGTGATCTTTCCCAGCTGAAACAGGAGAATGCCGGCACGACAGTCCTTGCCGTGGTTCCGGACACTGTCAGCTGGTCTAGGTGCCGATCACAGGATCCCGGGAGGTGCGCAAACCGCAGTGGCGGGGAGCCGGAGTGATTCTAACCGGCGCACCTCCCGGGATCCTGTGATCGGCACCTAGACCAGCTGACAGTGTCCGGAACCACGGCAAGGACTGTCGTGCCGGCATTCTCCTGTTTCAGCTGGGAAAGATCACACCCTCTGAGTGATACCCTGTATCGTGGGTCACTCAGTAATACCATGTTTATTTAAATGTGATACTCTTATTATCTCTATTATTTTTGATATTCTCCTGAGGACACTTGATTGGAGTAGAAACGCGTTGAGAATTATATATATTTCTTATTAGAGCTTCACGACTAAATATGTGTATCTACACATTAGATTCATGATAAATCCACCAGATGGGTGGTGATCCTAACAGATCCTGTGTCGCATGATTTTATTTTTATGTGGGAATAATCACTTTGCACATATTGGTGTGTTTTAGTAAGCATATATTAAAAGTTATGTCTTAAATAGCACTTCCCCCACACCTTTATATTTATTTAGAGGTTTTTTCATATTGTTTATGCTGGGAGGCAACTTGACCCCTTGTAGGTCTATACAGTATTTTACATGCTGTTTATATACCTGCTTCTCATATCTATATTTATCTACACTTTTAAGTTAAAGTTAATCTTTCCTTTTATAAGGCAGGCTTCACCAATAAAGCACCCCCTAAATGATGGTAAAGCAGTTTTACTGAAATGACCACCATAAGCACCACACTCCTTTCTCGGGATGCAGCAGTATTGGGTTCAGAAACCTTATTAAAGGGGTACTCCGGTGCTTACACATCTTATCCCCTATCCAAAGGATAGGGGATAAGATGCCTGATCGCGGGAGTCCCGCAGCTAGGGCCGGCGGCGTGTGACGTCACGCCTCCGCCCCCGTGTGACGTCACGCTCCGCCGCTTAATGCAAGCCTACGGGAGGGGGCGTGACAGCTATCACGCCCCCTCCCGTAAAGCTTGCATTGAGGGGCGGAGCGTGACGTCACACGCCGCCGGCCGTGTGGTCGACCATAATCAGACCCGGAGCGAACACCCTCCGGGGACTGATTACAAACGGGGTGCCGCGTGCATGATCACGGGGGTCCTCAGCTGCGGGACTCCCGCGATCAGGCATCTAATCCCCTATCCTTTGGATAGGGGATAAGATGTGTAAGCACCGGAGTACCCCTTTAATTTATTTTGTACTTGTCTAAGATTAGACAGAGTTTCGGAGTCAAAGGGTAGATTGAGAAATATTTTATTTTTGTATGGACTTCCACCACAGATGGTGAGGCCCAGACACCACCAGTAGAAAAAAAATGTAAGAAGCTTTGGTCTAGAGCAGTGGTCTTCAACCTGCGGACCTCCAGATGTTGCAAAACTACAACTCCCAGCATGCCCGGACGGGCATGCTGGGAGTTGTAGTTTTGCAACATCTGGAGGTCCGCAGGTTGAAGACCACTGCTCTAGAGGATCGCTTTAAGAGATTCTAAGTATGATTATTAGGCAGACAATCACAAACCTAATAAAAAAAATTAAATAAAAAAAGGTTACCTAAATATCCAGGTTCAACCACGTAGATGGTACCATTTGGCAGCCTAGAAGCTCCCTGCATACGGATATGTAGAAAATCATTAAGGAAAAAAAATGACTGCCAAAATATTTAAAATGGGGTTCCTACAATCAAATATTACACTTCTTAGTGCCATCAAGAAGCTGCCTCTAGTGTCAACAGCACAAATCCAAAGAGAATCCAGGCAGTGGGAATGAGCTTTTAGGTATTTGTGCCCATCGGCTATGGGCACAATAGAAGAACAAATCAAACAAACACTATGAGGCACCATAACAAGTGTGTAACCGCAATACCTAGACAGGAGTACCGATGCTTGTATCTACGGATCTCCCACCGGCAGTCTCCAGCTGACACAGTATCTCTGCGAGTGCCAGCAGCGCATGCTCAGCGTCAAATATGCTGCGGATGCACTCCCGTATGACCCTACCCATAAAAGGTATATCATATTGCAAGCAAATCTGATTGTTAGACATAATGCCTTCCCATGCAGTAAAAATTGTAAAAGCTGGTATACTTACCTTCGCAGCTCCCCTGCAGCTCTCACAGTTAGATCTTTTGGTCCCCACTCCTACTGCACAGGAGCAGAGATCAGAATATCTGACAACGGGAGCTGTAGTAAGTAAGCCAGATTTTATTATAATTTTTTTTCTGCATGGGAACGCATTTGTCCATTATATTTGGACAGAATACCCCTTAAACTTGAATGTGATTAAGCTGCAATACCAGAGACAGCCCATGGACAAGTGTAGAAAATAGTAATTCTTCTAATTTTAAAGTCCTATACTGTGCAGATTCAAAATAAAATAGTACATTTCTCTAGAAGCAAACACCTTTAAAGTGTACCTCCGATAGTATTGTCAATTTCATGACAAACCATGCAAGCACTGTGCACAATAGTCAGTTTCCTAAATTACATTAAAGTTAAAGGGGTATTCCAGGAAAAAACTTTTTTTTTTTATTATATATCAACTGGCTCCAGAAAGTTAAACAGATTTGAAAATTACTTCTATTAGTGAAGTGAAGGTTGTTCTTTTCTGTCTAAGTGCTCTCTGATGACACGGTTCCCGAGACACGTGTCATCAGAGCACTTAGAAAAGAAAAACCTTAAAGGGGTACTCCGGTGAAAACCTTTTTTCTTTTAAATCAACTGGTGCCAGAAAGTTAAACATATTTGTAAATTACTTTTATTAAAAAATCTTAATCCTTCCTGTACTTATTAGCTGCTGAATACTACAGAGGAAATTCTTTTCTTTTTGGAATGCTCTCTGATGACATCATGAGCACACTGCTCTCTGCTGACATTATTATAATAATAAGTCTTTATTTATTTATTGTTGTCCTTAGTGGGATTTGAACCCAAGGTCCCAGCACTGCAAGGCAGCAGTGCTAACCACTAAGCTACCATGTTGCCCTTAGCATACATCTGCTATGCACGGTTGCTAAAATGGACAGTGATGCACAGAGAGCACTGTGCTCGTGATGTCATCAGTGTTCCAAAAAGAAAGGAATTTCCTCTGTAGCATTCAGCAGCTAATAAGTACTGGAAGGATTAAGATTTTTTAATACAAGTAATTTACAAATCTGTTTAACTTTCTGGCACCAGTTGATTTAAAAGAAAAAATGTTTTCAACGGAGTACCCTTTTAACTTCAGAAGCTCATAAGTACTGAAAGGATTAAGACTTTTTAATAGAAGTAATTTACAAATCTGTTTAACTTTCTGGAGCCAGTTGATATATATATAAAAAAAAAGTTTTTTCCTGGATAACCCCTTTAATGGAATCAAATTAAGTAGACAAGTAGGCTAATCTCCCAGAACACTAATGGATGAGGCAGACCCCTATATTTTTTCTGTTGAGGGACGCTCAAATCAAATTAAAAAAAAAATAAAGGAGGAGGGGGTGAACTAACTCTGAACTTACAAGCTTTAAAAAACCCTGCTGTATGTTATTTCATAGCCATAAACACTGGACAGGCCTGTGCTCGGATTCTAAAACAACTGGATAAAGTGCACATACAACAGAGTCAATTAGTAAAAATCATCATGTGTCCATTTAGCTGCACAATGCCCTGCTGTGACAAACAAAACAATGGGAATGCTTTACACAGCAGCATTCTCCTCCCTCAACACATCTGAAAAGTGGGCTGTCCAAATCAGTACAAAAATGTATATCCCCGCAATATCTTTCCCTTCTATATTTTCTACCTCTGATGTAGAGTCACAGATATATTTCCCCTCAGTTTCCAGTACAAGCGATTTGCCGATAATTGGAGGGGCTATGGTGACAAGCACGTGTCTGCAGCTGGTGGACTCGCGCCATGACAATTATCCACTCCAAGTATTTTCGCACAGCTGGTCGGGCCAGTGCTTACACAGAGCTGCTTGTTTGAGATCTGGTTTGCCCCCTCCCACTCTTGGATAGACAAAATGACACAGTTCGCATGCTATTTGTAGGCCACTGCAGTACAATATAGTTACTGTACTTTGCCCACAAGTCATTACTTGCTTCTAAAGTGGTGTCATTGACAAAAGTTATACAGGATAAACTAAGTGCATAGGACATGTGGAAACCAAAGACAATCGTCACACAAGGATATTCTTATGAACCAGCATAATGTTGGTTTGACCCTTCTGCAATGCAGTGACAGTGGATGTGCTTTGGAGCAGCTTGGCTACTGGCTTATGCTTGTTACCCTCATGGGCAGGAACGTGGTTCTGTAGTTCTAAAGTGTATTGATCAGATGGCATAGCCAAATCTGGAGATAAAAACAAACGAGTGAAAAAGAGCATTAAAAACTTGCATTATGGAAGAGGTTAAAAATATATCTTTTCATATTTTTAAATCTAATGCTTAGGATGACAATTTCTACTTATGGAGATATGCACATAGCCTTTTGAAAACCCATAAATCACCTGCTCTTTTGAAGACTGGTCAAATGGAAAAGCTTGTGTCCAGAGGAGCAGCGACAGCTCAGTTCCGTGGCAAATCCCGCTTGCTCACGCCAGGCGTGACCATGCGGGATTTGCCGTGAAACTGAGCCGTTGCTCTGAGCTCAGAGGAGCCCATGTTGTTTTATCCCCCCCGATTCTTTTGAAAAAAAGGTACTCCAGATTTTTCAACAGAAAGGGAAAGTGCTACGGTCCATATTTTTTCTCTCTTTGCACATTGCAATATATGACACAAAACCCTACTGATAGGGTCCAATATAGGGAAACTAGATTGTGAGCTTCAATTGAATGGGACTGAGCTACACACATTGGAATTTCATATGGATGTTATCATTTATTAAATGCTTAAAGGAGTAGTCCAGTGGTGACTCAGTGGTGAGCAACTTATCCCCTATCCTAAGGATAGTGGATAAGTTGCAGATCGCGGGGGGTCCGACCGCTGGGGCCCCCTGCGATCTCCTGTACGGAGCCCCGACAGCCCGCGGGAAGGGGGCGTGTCGACCTCCGCACGAGGCGGCGGCCGACACGCCCCCTCAATACAACTCTATGGCAGAGCCGAAGCGCTGCCTTCGGCAATCTCCGGCTCTGCCATAGAGATGTATTGAGGGGGCGTGTCGGCCGCCGCTTCGTGCGTGGGTCGACACCCGCGATTTGGGCCGAGAGGGGATACGTTTTTCACCACTGGACTACCCCTTTAAATCTATACGAATTCCTCTCCTGAACCACAATCCGTTACCTTCAATGGTAATACATGCCATAATTTGTACAATGCAGATTTTCAAACACTAACATGTGAATTCACGTGCATATTAAAGTCAGAAATCCATGGGAATGCCTGAAAATTTCTGACTGATTAGTGACAGATTTTTAGGACCGAAAAATCCATAGTGTGCACAGGGCCTTAAAATGGGTTACTATAAAAAAAAAAAAAAGAAAAAAAAAAAAAAAAAAAAAAAAAAAACACCTTTTGACAGGTTGCCCAGACATGTCAAAAGCTTTGATCATATGGGTCAAAGGCAATCAAAACATGTCAACAAATAAGGCAATCAAAACATGTCAACAAATTTTTAATGATAGATTCACATGTGGCAAAGGGCAATGTATCTTTAAGGGAGACCTGCACTGAGAACAGGCAAGAATATAAAAAGATGGGCTAAAAAGAAATCTACCATGTAGATTTTACAAGGCAAGTCATGTATGTACTGTATACGGGAACAGCATTCCCTTCACCAACAAAAGATAT
This sequence comes from Hyla sarda, assembly GCF_029499605.1. Classification (NCBI taxonomy): domain Eukaryota; kingdom Metazoa; phylum Chordata; class Amphibia; order Anura; family Hylidae; genus Hyla; species Hyla sarda. The sequence goes on along the minus strand of NC_079194.1, from coordinate 74,944,171 downwards.
GTGATATTGATGCCCTATTCTAATACACCATCAGTATAAAAGTCCCAGGAAAGGGAATCTATCAGCTGTATTTGTTACTTCAAGCTGCTAGCGCCATTGGATAAGTGTCAAGGCTGCGGCCACAGCCAGACACACCTTTTTACTTGCCATCACCTCCCAAGCTCCTGCTTGGCTGATGTACAGGCATATGTAGGTTAATCAAGGAGGGACTAAGAGGTGAGGACAAGCAAGAAGGTGCACCAGGGTGTGGCACTTGAGCAGCCTAGCCCACCTCCTTGACACTTGGCAGAGAAATAAAAAAGGTCATTTTGTATGGCACAGTTTGCTTTTATACCAAAACAGCTATTCAATGGTGCACGCAGTTCTAAGTAGCAAAATAGTAAATCGATTAAAAGGTTAACTTTAAAAGGGAACTGGTAATAAAGAAAAAAAGAAAAAAAAGAAAAAAAACACCCACTCATGGCCTCTATGGCGATATGAAATTACAGTGCATGAAACAGACCAATGAATTAAATAAAATCTACCTGTAATTTTTCCATTTTTGCATTTCTGAACTTTGTATTTTATAGAGGAACCAACAAGTAGATAAATATCAGATGCTGGATTCAGAAGAATGTTTTCTAGAATAAGCAGTCGGACCTCTGTAGGATTCAAGTTCTGCAATGACACCCGGCAAAGCAAAAAGTTACATTCATTTTATCACACAAAAAATTTAAGAGCATTTACTACCTGGATTGTATACACTAAATCAAGTACTTTATCATTTGACGATTGTAGTACAAAGCACAGCTGTAGTAAAAAAATAAAAAAATCAAAATAAATAAATGTTTAAAGTCTTCAAAAACTATGCCCCACAATGGTCCCAATTCACTTACCTCATATACTGGTTCCAACATTCTTGCTCTTAGTTTGGAGCTTCCAGTCTTTATTCCAGACACCAAAACTGTGTCACCCTGTTTTGCAACTTTCTCCATCTCTAATATGTGGGTTGGAGGTACATAGGTGGACTCCAAAAACTTAAGAATTCTAATACATAAAAGAAGAAATCAAAACTTACTTTTTCAATGTATTTATTCATTAACTTTGAAGTTTTGTTAAATAGATTTATCGCAATGGGTCAGGCTGTCAAATCTGTTGGATTCTTACACTAAAATTACACTCTAAAATACAGGAATTTAGGTGCACTACTGTGGTAGATGTATACAGTGACATTGGCTATCCCTCAACACTGATGTTAAAATTGAGACATTCACCAGTATATTCTTAGATGAAGGACATACCAGAGCCCACACACACCAGAGCCCACCATCTAAGGATACACTGGCGAATGTCTCAATTTTAACATCAGTGTTGAGGGATAGCCAATGTCATTGTATACATCTACCACAGTAGTGCACCTAAATTCCTGTATTGTTCTAATTGTTACACATCCACACCGTCTATCTGGTGTAGGAGGCCATTGTGGCACTTGTAGTCTGTTGCAGGCATCCCCCATTGTATGCATTTTTATGCTGGGGTTCACCCTTAGCAACAGACCACAAGGGTAGGATTTGCTCCCCCAGTATATATGCACAACTGCATTTGGGGTTGAGCACCTCCTGCCATTTGAGACCACATCTTTGTTGTTTAATTCTTACACTATCTAGTCTCAATTTAAATCAACTATTAGTTGGCTCAGATTGAGCCAGATTTTTTGCCTTAATTTTGGTGTATTTTTGGCCCATGCCGTCACATCTTAAAGAAAACTTGTCACTAAGTTTAAAGGGGTACTCCGCTGCTCAGCATTTGGAACAAACTGCTCGCGACGTCATAGCCCCGCCCCCCATAATGTCACGCCCTCCCATAGACTTTCATTGAGGGGGTGGGGCTTGACATCATGAGGGGGCGAGGCTTTGACATCACAAGCTCCCGGTTCTAGCTCCAGCGTTCGGAACAGTTTGTTCCAAATGCTGAGCAGTGGAGTACCCCCTTTAACCCTATATAAAGGAGTGGCAACACATAAGGGTTTATATTATGTGTCCTACCATGCCTGGATGTTTTCGGCACATCTTTAAGTGTGGAGAAAACAACTTATATAAATGTCACACATAGTATGTAAATGAGGCAAGTAGTCGCCAGATGCTGAAGTAGTCCCTGGGCTGTAATCACACCTATTCAGGCTCAGATCACTCCTATGCAGGCATGACAGAGCCCAGTTGTTCCGACTCAGACTCTGCAGTTTTTTGTACTCCGAGTCCCCAACTCCGACTCCTCTGTATTAATATGCGAATGTATTTATAAACACACAGTTGAATCCAAGAAGCTGTTCCACCAAGTTCTTCTAAGCTCTTCTAGCAGAGAGAGGTAGTTGGGCAGAAGCTGCTGCCTTCTTTTTGTGTGCTGATCTGCTGCTGAAGATAGGGCAGTGGGAGGATCCAGGAAGGGGCATTTATTATAAAACATGATTTCCCTAGTAGAATCCCATAGTAATGTTTAAAGTTTAACCCCTTAAGGACCAAGGGCGTACAGCTACGCCTTTGCTCCCTGGTACTTAAGGACCAAGGGCGTACCTGTACGCCCGTGGGAATTTCGGTCCCCGCCGCACGCCGGGCGGGGACCGGACCGGGGTGACTGCTGATATCTATCAGCAGGCACCCCGCGCAAATACCCAGGGGGGGGGTCATCAGAATTCACACTTGCGATTTGCAGCTATTCCGGGTCATACGGGTCTATAGTGACCCGGAAAATAAAGGGGACCGCGGATGTCCTAGACACCCACGATCCCCTTGAAGCAATAGGAGTGAGGTGACAGGGGTGCCACCCCTCCTATCTCTGCTATTGGTGGTCTAGACGCGACCACCAAAAGCAGATCGGGGGCGGGGGGGCTTTACTTTCGGTTTCCCCGTTCTGCCCACCCACAATAGGCGGGGCAGGACGGGGAAACTGACAGGGACCGGCGCCGAAGATCCACTTACCCATCGGCAACAGCTGCGGGCGACGATCGGCGGAAGAAGAGGACGGCGACGCAGCTCCCTGGATCAGACGGAAGCCGGTGAGTTACTTAGCAACATCTGGAGGGCTACAGTCTGAGACCACTCTAGTGGTCTCTAAACTGTAACCCTCCAGATGTTGCAAAACTACAACTCCCAGCATGCCCAGAGAGCCGTTTAGGCATGCTGGGAGTTGCAGTTTTGCAACAACTGGAGGTCTACAGTTTGAGACCACTGCACAGTGATCTCTATACTGTGCACCTCCAGATCTTGCAAAACTACAACTGATAGCATCCCCACACAGCAGTTTGCTTTCTGGGCATGCTGGGAGTTGTAGTTTTGCAATATCTGGAGGTCCACAGTTTGGAGACCACTGTGCAGTGGTCTCTAAACTATAGATCTCCAGATGTTGCAAAACTGCAACTCCCAGCATGCCTAAACAGCAAACAGCTGTCTCTGCATGCAGGGAGTTGTAGTTGTGTACCTTCAGCTGTTGCATAACTACATCTCCCATGCCTTTCGGCGATCAGTACATGCTGGGAGTTGAAGTTATGCAACAGCTGGAGGCACACTGGTTGGAAAATACTGAGTTAGGTAACAGAATCTAACTGAAGATTTTCCAACTAGTGTGCCTCCAGCTGTTGCAAAAGTACAACTCCCAGCATGCACGGTCTGTCAGTACATGCTGGGAGTTCTAGTTTTGAAACAGCTGGAGGTTTGACCACCCATGTGAACGTACAGGGTACATTCACACTGGCAGGTTTACAGTAAGTTTACTACTTCAAGTATGAGCTGCGGCAAATTTTTCGCCGCAGCGCAAACTCCTAGCGGTAAATTCACTGTAAACCTCTGCCAGTGTGAACGTACCCTAAAAACACTACACTACCACATAATAAAGGGTAAAACACTACATATACACCACCTTACACTGTCCCCCCAATAAAAATAAAAAAACGTATTGTACGGCAGTGTTTCCAAAACAGAGCCTCCAGCTGTTGCAAAACAACAGCTCACAGCATTTCCGGACAGCCACTGACTGTCCAGGCATGCTCAGAGTTTAGCAACAGCTGGAGGCACCCTGTTTGGGATTCCCTGGCGTAGAATTTCCCTATGTCCACCCCTGTGCAATCCCTAATTTAGTCCTCAAATGCCCATGGAGCTCTCTCACTTCAGAGCCCTGTCGTATTTCAAGGAAACAGTTTAGGGACACATATGGGGTATTTCTGTACTCGGGAGAAATGACACTACAAATTTTGGGAGGCTTTTTCTCCTTTTACCCCTTATGAAAAGGAAAAGTTGGGGTCTACACCAGCCTGTTAGTGTAAAAAAAAATTATTTTTTTTTACACTAACATGCTGGTGTTGTCCTTTACTTTTTATTTTCACGAGAGGTAAAAGGAAAAAAAAGACCCCCAAAATTTGTAACGCAATTTCTCCTGAGTACAGAAATACCCCATATGTGGGGCGTAAAATGTTCTGCGGACGCACAACAAGGCTCAGGAGTGAGAGCGCACCATGTACATTTGAGGCCTAAATTGGTGATTTGCACAGGGGTGGCCGATTTTACAGCGGTTCTGACATAAACCCAAAAAAATAAATACCCACATGTGACCCCATTTTGGAAACGACACCCCTCACGGAACGTAACAAGGGGTATAGTGAGCCTTAACACCCCACAGGTGTTTGACGAATTTTCATTAAAGTTGGAAGGGAAAATTAAAAAAAAAAAAAAATGTTTTTCACTAAAATGCTGGTGTCACCCTAAATTTTTCATTTTCACAAGGGAAAATAGGAAAAAAGCCCCCCAAAATTTGATTTGTAACCCCATTTCTTCTGAGTAAAAACATATCCCATATGTGAATGTAAAGTGCTCTGCGGGTGCACTACAATGCTCAGAAGAGAAGGAGCGCCATTGGGATTTTGAAGAGAAAATTTGTCCGGAATTGAAGGCCACTTGTGTATACAAAGCCCCTTTGGTACCAGAACAATGGACCCCCCCCCCCCACGTGACCCAATTTTGGAAACTACACCCCTCATGTAATTTAATAAGGGGTACAGTGAGCATTTACGCCCCATAGGTGTCTGACAGATTTTTGGAACACTGATCCGTGAAAATGAAAAATTTTATTTTCCATTTGCACAGCCCACTGTTCCAAAGATCTGTCAAACACCAGTGGGGTGTAAATGCTCACTGCACCACTTATTAAATTCTGTGAGGGGTGTAGTGTAGTTTCCAAAATAGGGTCACATGTGGGGGGTCCACTGTTCTGGCACCACGGGGGGCTTTGTAAATGCACATGGCCCCTGACTACCATTCCAAACGAATTCTCTTTCCAAAAGCTCAATGGTGCTCCTCCTCTTCTGAGCATGGTAGTTTGCCCGTAGTGCACTTCAGGTCAACTTATGGGGTACCTCCAAAAATGTGAAATTTGGGGGGAAACATTTTAGTGAAATTTTTTTTTTACATATGCAAAAGTCGTGAAACACCTGTGGGGTATTAAGGCACACTTCATTCCTTGTTACATTCCTCAAGGGGTCTAGTTTCCTAAGTGGTATGCCATGTGTTTTTTTTTTTTTGCTTTTTTTTTTTGCTTTTCTGGCACCATAGGGGCTTCCTAAATGCAACATGCAAAAACCATTTCAGAAAAACTTACTTTCCAAAATCCCCTTGTCGCTCCTTCGCTTCTGAGCCCTCTACTGCGCCCGCCTAACAATTTACATAGACATATGAGGTATGTCCTTACTCGAGAGAAATTGGGCTACAAATATAAGTATACATTTTCTCCTTTTACCCCTTGTAAAAATTCAAAAATTGGGTTTACAAGAACATGCGAGTGTAAAAAATGAAGATTGTGAATTTTCTCCTTCATTTTGCTGCTATTCCTGTGAAACACCTAAAGGGTTAAAACACTTACTAAATTTCATTTTGAATACTTTGGTGGGGGGGGGGGTGCAGTTTTTATAATGGGGTAATTTGTGGGGTATTTCTAATATGAAGATCCTTCAAATCCACTTCAAACCTGAACTGGTCCCTGAAAAATAGTGAGTTTGAAAATTTTGTGAAAAATTGGAAAATTGTTGCTGAACTTTGAAGCCCTCTGATGTCTTCCAAAAGTAAAAACACGTCAATTTTATGATTCAAACATAAAAGTAGACATATTGGAAATGTGAATAAAATTTTTTTTTTTTACTGGAATATCCATTTTCCTTACAAGTAGAGAGCATCAAAGTTAGAAAAATTTTCACATTTTTCATAAAATTTTGGGATTTTTCACCAAAAAAGGATGCAAGTTACCACAAAATGTTACCACTATGTTAAAGTAGAATATGTCACGAAAAAAACAATCTCGGAATCAGAATGATAACTAAATGCATTCCAGAGTCATTAATGTTTAAAGTGACAGTGGTCAGATGTGCAAAAAACGCTCTGGTCCTAAGGTGTAAAATGGCCTGGTCCTTAAGAGGTTAAGCCAACAATCTGAGTTTACAAGTTTTTATAGCCTTAGCTGAATGACAGCAATTTTTCCAATAGTTTACAGCTTCAGTCTTGAACTATTGACCCTCCATTCCCTTCACTTATACAAGTGTCTCTAGTCCTGCAAAAAACATATTTACTTAATCCCTTATCAGTGAGAGGCTAGGTTACCCATGGGTTCCCTGTAACAACCACCCCACTGGCGTTTGACAGGTCTTTGGAATAGTGGGCTGAGCAAATGAAAAATTTTAAATTTTCATTTTCACAAACCACAGTTCAAAAAATCTGTCAGACATCTGTGGGGTGTAAATGCTCACTGTACCCCTTATTAAATTAAATTCTGTGGGGGGGGGTGTAGTTTCCAAAATGGGGTCACGTGTTGGGGGGGGTCCATTGTCCTGGCACTATGGGGGGCTATGTAAACATACTTGGTCTTCAAACCCGGACAAAAATTCTCACCAAAAGCCCAATGGCCCTCTTCTTCTGAGCATTGTAGTTCGCCCGCAGAGCACTTTACATCCACATATGGGGTATGTTCTTACTCAGAAGACATGGGGTTACAAATTTTGGGGGGGCTTTTCCTATTTTCCCTTTTGAAAATGAAAAATGTAGGGCAACACCAGCATTTTAGTTAAAAGATTTTTTTTGTTTTCCCATCCAATTTTAACGAAAATTGTGGGGTGTTAAGGCTCACTATACCCCTTGTTACATTCCATGAGGGACGTAGTTTCCAAAGTGGGGTCACATGTGGGTATTTATTTTTTGGCGTTTTCTGTCAGAACCGCTGTAAAATCAGCCACCCCTGTGCATATCACCAATTTAGGCCTCAAATGTACATAGTGCGCTCTCCCTCCTGAGCCTTGTTCGCCTGCAGAACATTTTATGTACTCAGGAGAAATTGCATTACAAATTTTGGGGGTCTTTTTTCTTTATACCTCTTGTGAAAATAAAAAGTATGGGGAAACACCAGCATGTTAGTGTAACATTTTTTATTTTTTTTACACTAACATGCTGGTGTAGACCCCAACTTTTCCTTTTCATAAAGGGGTAAAAGGAAAAAAAGCCCCCAAAATTTGTAGTGCAATTTCTCCAGAGTAGGGAAATACCCCATATGTGGCACTAAACGGTTTCCTTGAAATACCACAGGGCTCCGAAGTGAGAGAGCTCCATGCGCATTTGAGGACTAAATTAGGGATTGCATAGGGGTAGACATAGGGGTATTCTACGCCAGTGATTCACAAACAGGGTGCCTCCAGCTGTTGCTAAACTCCCAGCATGCCCGGACAGTCATTGGCTGCCCGGAAATGCTGGGAGTTGTACTTTTGCAACAGCTGGAGGCACACTGGTTGGGATACCTTCAGTTTGGTTGGAAAATACAGAGTTAGGTAACAGAACCTGTGTGCCTCCAGCTGTTGCAAAACTACAACTCCTAGCATTTCCGGACAGCCACTAACTGTCCAGGCATGCTCGGAGTTTAGCAACAGCTGGAGGCACCCTGTTTGGGAATCAATGGCGTAGAATGAGAGTTGCAGCTTTGCAACATCTGGAAGGTTACAGTTTAGAGACCACTGTATAGTGGTCTCCAAACTGTAGCCCTTCAGATGTTGCTAGGCAACTTACCGGCTTCCGTAGTCTGCAGCACGCCGCACCAGGGAGCCAGCCTCACGTCATCGCCGCCCACCGATCACCGCCGCCGATCGTCCCCTCCGCTGTCACCGATGGTAAGTGGACCTACAGCGCCGGTCACAGATGGTTCCATTGTTCTGCTCGCACTACAATGGGTGGGCAGAGCGAGACCAGTATGAGGCGATCGCCGACATGGGTGGGGTCTCAGGACCCCCCCCTGGGCATTTGCACGGGATGCCTGCTGATAGATATTACAGGTACGCCCTGGGTCCTTAAGTACCAGGGAGCGAAGGCGTACCTGTACTCCCTGGGTCCCGAAATGGTTAAACACGCCCACTGACAGGGATTGTGAGTAAATAAAGACTGGCCTTATGGGGTGTTGTGCCGTATACATCAGAGTCCAGTATTTTTTTATTTGTTACTATGATGTAAAGAAAGCCTATGGGGAGTTAGGTGAAATATAGTTTTGTTTGTTAAAATTATAAAAATTCATATCAAGGACCACATTTTTGAGTAGGTCGGAAACCTCCTAATCGTGTTTTCTTAAGCTACTTCTGACTGTAAACTAGAAATATTCAGAATATTAAACCACTTTACACATAATTCGGGATGTCCCGAAACCGATACTAATTATCGTATCGTGGCCGATACCCGGCATTTAAATGGTATCGGGGACTCGTTAACTGTCCCAGATACCATGTCCGATACCTGCTGCAGTGCAGCCCGGCTCCGCTGCCCCGTTTTCCTGCCCGCATCATGGCGTCCCATGGAGGAGCATGTGACACACGCTTAACTGCACCTCCTCCACTGGGCCCAGCTAAACGCTACTGAGGAAGCAGAGCGGAAAATGGGGCAGCAGAGCAGCAACACCTGATGGAGGACAGCCACAGGTATGTCGGCCTGCTGTCTACAAGGGGGGGGGGGGGCATGCTGTCTACAGTGGGCTGCTGCTAATGTCTGCATCTATCTATACTACCTACATGGGGTTAATACCTACTATTACAGGCAATCTTAGTGCAGGTGACCCGGTTTCTACCGCTGCTCACCATGTAAAACATCAGCGCAACTGCAACTTCGCTGCCAAAGCAAATTCCCTGTTCTGCCCAATGGAGAAGAGAGAATCTTGGCTCATACTACAGCAGCCGCCTCCATTGCACACGACTTGTACTTGTACTCTGTCTTAACACCTTAAGGACGCAGGACTTCTATTTACGTCCTGCGCCGGCTCCCGCGATATGAAGCGGGGTCGCGCTGCGACCCCGAATCACATTGCGTCGGTCCCGGCGCTCATCAACGGCCGGGACCCGCGGCTAATACCACACGTCGCCGATCGCGGCAATGTGCGGTATTAACTCTTTAGAAGCGGCGGTCAAAGCTGACCGCCGCTTCTAAAGTGAAAGTGAAACTATCCCGGCTAGTCAGTCGGGTTGTTCGGGACCGCCGCAGTGAAATCGCGGCGTCCCGAACAGCTTACAGGACACCGGGAGGGCCCTTACCTGCCTCCTCGGTGTCTGATCGACGAATGACTGCTTCGTGCCCGAGATCCAGGCAGGAGCAATCAAGCGCCGATAACACTGATCACAGGCGTGTTAATACACACCAGTGATCTGTGTAAGAGATCAGTGTGTGCAGTGTTATAGGTCCCTATGGGGCCTATAACACTGGGAAAAAAAAGTAAAAAAAAAAAATAAAAAGTGTTAATAAAGGTCATTTAACCCCTTCCCTAATAAAAGTTTGAATCACCCCCCTTTTCCCTAAAAAAAATAAATAAAACAGTGTAAATAAAAATAAACATATGTGGTATCGCCGCGCGCGTAAATGTCCGAACTATAAAAATATATCGTTAATTAAACCGCACGGTCAATGGCGTACACGTAAAAAAAATTCCAAAGTCCAAAAAAAGCGTATTTTGGTCACTTTTATACCATAAAAAAATGAATAAAAAGTGATCAAAAAGTGATCAAAACAAAAATCGTACCGATAAAAACTTCAGATCACGGCGCAAAAAATGAGTCCTCATACCGCCCTGTACGTGGAAAAATAAAGTTATAGGGGTCAGAAGATGACATTTTTAAACGTATACATTTTCCTGCATGTAGTTATGATTTTTTCCAGAAGTACGACAATATCAAACCTATATAAGTAGGGTATCATTTTAACCATATGGACCTACAGAATAATAAGATGTCATTTTTACCAAAATATGCACTGCGTAGAAAAGGAAGCCCCCAAAATTTCCAAAATGGCGTTTTTCTTAGATTTTGTCGCACAATGATTTCTTTTTCTGTTTTGCCGTGAATTTTTGGGTAAAATGACTAATGTCACTGCAAAGTTGAATTGGCGACGCAAAAAATAATCCATAATATGGATTTTTAGGTCGAAAATTGAAAGGGTTATGATTTTTAAAAAGGTAAGGAGGAAAAAACGAAAGTGCAAAAACTGAAAAACCTTAAGGGGTTAAAAAAAAGGTATCGGGACATCCCAAATGGTATCGGAACATCCCTAATACATGCAAAATTCCTTTTTTCCCCCTTTGTGTTATGGAACAATAAATTACACCTAATACAGGGACTAACCTGACACTTTCTAAAACTCCAAAAACCAGACAAATGAACAGAATCCCATGGTCAGCACATCAGGTTTTACTAGCAGTTTTGCATTCATTACTTGGTGACTTTTTAACTTCTCTCCTGTCGTCACCTGTTCCCATTTTGTCATCCATAACAGATGACAACAGATGGGTGAACGGGAATATAAGTGTCCATGTACAGAAAATAGACTCTCTGCCATAGACCTATCTAGGTTACTGTACACGCTTGACAAAGATATTTCTCTTACCGCAAAGAATTATGAGAGTCAGAGTATCCATCCACATCAGAATCCTTCACCACTGTCCATTCAAAAGCTAAACCAGCTAATGTACTGAATGTATTCCCTGCAACATACCAAAGCATGAGATATGAATGCATGCATAAAAGGAATTTATTACTAATAGGGAAACCAAGGAATATAATGGTCTACCTTCATAGTCTAACGCTTTTATTTTCAGCTTCAGTGGAGAGTCCTCCAGGTAAAGCTCTCTTGTAGTGGATTCAATCTGAAGGTCATGAATTAAGTCGATGATGGCATCACATCGGAGGACGTGGCCGGTATCTTAAGTAATAAAAAAAAAAAAAAAAAAAAAAAAACTGGAGGAATGAAAGGTATTTATTTACAAGCTGAAATCCTGTGCATTATACAAAATAATTCATTGGATTCCACAAAAGGAATCACGTGCACCAAAGCTGTGGTTCCCCCAGTTATGCAGCTTCTACAGGACAACCTCAAACTAGGGGTTGTCCTACCTTCCCATTTCCTCTTTTTTCCTGCAAGCCTACTTTAGATGTTGAGGCTTAACATAACGGGCAGGAGAACAAATAAAAAGTGTATTAAAATTGTGTGTACTTCTCATTTTAGATCCAATATTTTTATCAATTTTAGGCATATAAATTACAATGTGTTAAGACCAGCAAAGTTTGTGAGTGGATTTGGAAAGAAAAATTCTTGACTTCTTTTTATCCCTTACCCAAAACTAGGAATGGCTACTAAGTAGCGAAAAAATGTAAAGGAAAATATGTTTTTTTTTTACTTCTTGTTTGTTGGCTCTAATTCCAGACTTGGAAACTTCCAAACAAAGAGTTTACTCTATGAACAATGCCTAGATCCCATCCTCTCCTTTTCTCCAAATTTTTTAATGCACATGGACGAGGCGTGGGACACGCACAGAAAATGGGTTTTTATTTTCCACCACTGACTAGCTCAGTGTTTTACAAACAGGGTGTCTCTAGCTGTTGCAAAATTACAACTCCCAACAAGTTTTGCAACAACTGGAGACAAACTGTTTGGAAAACACCAGGCTAGCTGTTCGGGCCAAACACCAGGCTAGCTGTTCGGGCCAAATTTTTATCAAGCAAAGGAAATTCTGATACATTTTTTTTTTTTTCAAATTCTGTCCAAAACCATGTCTTATAGTAACATGCTATAGTTTTAACCAATGTTCCTATCTTTCCCAGATTATTTTGGAAACAGATACCTAAGTGTACAGACTTTAGAAACTGGATTCTGCAATACTGTACTCTAAAAGCAGAGCCTGCACTGAAGACCTATTGATGACATATGAAAATAGAAGTCAGGGTCAGCTACAGAAGTCCCCAGAATAACCATACCATAAATTTGCTATACAGAAGGGTCTGCGACTAGTGTGAGAAAGTACACTGCGCTGACAGGATAAGCAACAAGATAAAAATAGAAATTAACTTACATATGTCTTCTGCATAGATGATACTGGTAAGCCGTGTAGGGTGGGTTGCACGTGCTTGCACCACCGCTTGATTTGAACACCGAGGGTCATAAATGGTTACATGTTCAATACTGGCAACTTCAGGTCTGGTTGATGACCTATCAAAAAATAAAAAAATAATTTTGAAAACTTCTTTTCTAACAAATTTTTCTAAAAAATAAATAAGGGGTTAATCAAAAATCTCCTTGGTTGCATTTATCCATGTTTCAACTTTAAAGACCACGGACGTAAATGTACGTCCTGGTTTGGCGGTACTTCGCGCACCAGAATGTACATTTACGTCCTATGTATGACCTCGAGCATCGGAACGGTGCTCGCGTCATACACAGCGGTAATGTCCGACATCCACGATCGCGCCGATGTCCGCCATTAACCCCTCAGATGCCATGATCAATACAGATCAAGGCATCTGCGGCAGTGTGGTACTTTGAATGGATGATCGGATCGCCCGCAGTGCTGCCGCGGCAATCCGATCGTCCACAGCATGGCGGCCGGAGGTCCCCTCACCTGGCTCCGGCCATCTCCCGGGGTCTTCTGCTCTGGTCTGAGATTGAGCAGACCAGAGCAGAAGATCAACAATAATACTGATCGGTGCTGTGTCCTATACATAGCACTGAACAGTATAAGCAATCAAATGATTGCTATAAAAAATAAAATAAAAAATTGAAAAATGTAAAAATTAAAACTAAAAAAAATAAATTAATTTTAATTGTCCGTTTTTCCCATTTTACCCCCAAAAAGTGTAAAAACATTTTTTTAATAAACATATTTGGCATCGCCGCGTGCATAAATGTCCGAACTATCAAAACATAATGTTAATGATCCCGTAAACTTAAAAAATGTCCAAAAATGCAGCTTTTTTTGTCATATTTTATTCAAAAAAATTTATCAAAAATGATCTAAAAGTTTTATATATGCAAATGAGGTATCAATAAAAAAGTACAGATGACTGAACAAAAAATTAGCCCTCATACCGCCATAGATACGGAAAAATTAAAAAGTTATAGGTGGTCAAAATAGGGCGATTTTATAGATTAATGATTTTGTACAAAAAGTTTTATATTTTTTTTTAAGCGGTACAAAAATATAAGAGTATCTAGCCATGGGTATCATTTTAATCATATTGACCCACAGAATAAAGAAGACGTCATTTTTACCGTAAAGTGTACAGTGTGAAAACAAAACCCTACAAAATGTGCAAAATTGTGGTTTTCATAAAAATTTCCTGCCTAAAAAAAAAAAATTTAAGATTTAAGATTTTTAAATAGAGAGAATTTACAAATCTGTATAAGGCTGGGTTCACACTACGTTTTTGCCATACTGTTTTCAATCCATTTTTCTAAAGAAAACCGTATGGCAAAAAAACGGATGGAACAGTATGGGAAAAAGTAAACCGTATGAGTTTTTAAACAGTTTTTAAAAGTGCATACACTTCCGTCAGTTTTTAAAGAAAAAAAAAAAACATACGTTTTTGAAAATGTTGTCCATTTTTAATGGGAGGGGTCTTGGGTGGGGACTTTAGGATTCAAATGCGCAAAGTAAAAACGTATATGTTTTTCCCGTATGGAACCGCATACATGTGCGTTTCCCATTGACGTCCATGTAAAAAAAAAAAAAAAAAAAAAAAAAAAAAGAAAAAACGATTTTGTCTCCGGTTTAAAAACCGTACTGCAACCGCATACTTTTTTTTTTACATGGACGTCAATGGGAAATGCACATGTATACAGTTCCATACGGGAAAAACGTATACGTTTTTACTTTGCACATGCGCATTTGAATCCTTAAGTCCCCACCCAAGACCCCTCCCATTAAAAATGGACAACATTTTCAAAAACGTATGGTTTTTTTTTTCCTTTAAAAACTGACGGAACTGTATGCACTTTTAAAAACAGTATACTGTTTAAAAACTCATACGGTTTACTTTTTCCATACTGTTCCATCCGTTTTTTTGCCATACGGTTTTCTTTAGAAAAACGGATTGAAAACAGTATGGCAAAAACGTATTGTGAACCCAGCCTAACTTTCTGGCACAAGTTCTTTTGAAAAAAAAAATCCCACCAGAGTACCCCTTTAACATTTTAGGGCATACCCTAAGCGCCATAAAAAGGAAAGTAGTAACCGGTAATAAAATATCATACATAAGAAATCAGATTTTATTTCTCTTATGTATGACAAATGGAAACCAGAAGTAAAAGGCAGAGAGGTATCCGGTGTTGGGACAGAATTAGACAATGACAGCTAGCTAAATGTAAAAAGATAGAAGAAATCAAGGGAGGGCGCACACTATACCATACCATGACCCGGGCAGACTGGCACTGCTAATGTACACTAAGTGCACCAGTATTACTGTGCAGCCTCTCACTAGCACAGAATGGGGAAGAGGCCGAGGGGAACAGAGCAGGCAAATTATATTGGTCTTGTGTATTTAAAGGGGTATTCCAGGCAAAAACTTTTTTTTTATATATCAACTGGCTCCGAAAAGTTAAACAGATTTGTAAATTACTTTAAAGGGGTAGTCCAGTGGTGAAAAACTTATCCCCTATCCTAAGGATAGGGGATAAGTTTGAGATCGTGGGGGGTCCGACCGCTGGGGCCCCGTGCGATCTCTCTGTACGGGGCCCCGGCTCTCGGCCCAGATAGCGGGTGTCGATCCCCGCACGAGGCGGCGGCCGACACGCCCCCTCAATATATCTCAATGGCAGAGCCGGAGATTGCCGAAGGCAGCGCTTCGGCTCTGCCATAGAGTTGTATTGAGGGGGCGTGTCGGCCGCCGCCTCGTGCGGAGGTCGACACGCCCCCTTCCCGCAGGCTGTCGGGGCTCCGTACAGGAGATCGCGGGGGGCCCCAGCGGTCGGACCCCCGCGATCTGCAACTTATCCCCTATCCTTAGGATAGGGGATAAGTTGCTCACCACTGAGTCACCACTGGACTACTCCTTTAAGATTAAAAAATCTTAATCCTGCCAATAGTTATTAGCTTCTGAAGTTTTCTGTCTAACTGCTCAATGATGATGTCACGTCCCGGGAGCTGTGCATGATGGGAGAATATCCCCATAGGAACTGCACAGCTCCCGGGACGTGAGTCATCAGAGAGCAGTTAGACAGAAAACAGCAACTCAACTTCAGAAGCTAATAACTATTGGAAGGATTAAGATTTTTTTAATAGAAGTAATTTACAAATCTGTTTAACTTTCCGGAGCCAGTTGATATATATAAAAAAAGTTTTTGCCTGGAATACCCCTTTAACATTATGCATCCAAACAAAACAGGTTACATACAGATAAAATGTCACCTACAATACTTCAGTATCATGCACACCACATGACCTGCGCAAGAAGCCCTGTACAGAGGCTATAGAGCAGTGGTCTTCAGCCTGCGGACCTCCAGATGTTGCAAAACTACAACTCCCAGCATGCCCGGACATGCTGGGAGTTGTAGTTTTGCAACATATGGAGGTCCGCAGGTTGGAGACCACTGCTATAAAGTAATGGTCATCTAACTGTGGCCCTCCAGCTGTTGAAAAACTACAACACCCAGCATGCAGTGTCCTGTAGTTTTGTAACATCTGGAGGGCCACAGTGGAGACCGCTGCTCTATAGTCTCTGGGGCGACATTGCATACTCGCAGGTACCTTGTGTGCGGCAGGATGGTTTGTTTTTCCCCTGTATAAAATTCAAGTTACAACAGCTGGAGATCGCACAATTCATTAATCTAGTAAACAAAGGATCTTTATCGTCTTGTTACAAATGTATTTCAGACAATAGTATAAAATCTAAGTACAGTATGTGCCCAAGGAATTCTAAGGTACAATACAGACCTTAAAGGGGTACTCCGCCCCTAGACATCTAATCCCCTATCCAAAAGGTTAGGGGGAGAAGATGTCTGATTGTGGGGGTCCCGCCGCTGGGAACCCCCGCGATCTCTCTTGCAGTATCCATATCTGGTGCACGGAGCGAATTATCCAGCCTTACAAAATTGATGGCCTATCATCAGGATTAGACCTGCAGGGGTCCAACTTTCAGCTCCAAAGCCGTTCGTCATTGTCCCCTCACCTCCCTGTGTGTCAGTCATTAGTGTCCCCTTATTTTTTTTAAAACTATTTTTCTACTCTCCACTTCCGTTCCCACGCAGATTCATCATTCTGCCTCTGCTGTTTAGCAGCAGATATATTAGGTCGCCACTCCAGTGTTACATAAATAGCAAATTTCACATGACCGCCGCAGCCAATCAGCAGCCTTGGCATCACGCTCTGTTCTCCTGAGTGAAGTATGACTGTTAATGCCGCTGAAATGGGCACTGTCAGATACAAAAACTTTTGATATGTTGTTAAGCATGTATAACCAATAGGTTTTGCAATTGCTTTCAATAGAAATTTTTCAGTATTTCATACTGAAAACACCAGTCAAACAACTGTCCCCCCTGCCTGCTTGGACACATACTAGTCCTGCTGTGTCCATGCGTCATCACCTATGTCATGGACACACTTCCTTGATTGACAGCTGTGAGCGCAGGGCTCACACCTGGAGGAAAAATCCGCCCACTGTTAGCTTGTGTCCCATTACTGTCAGTGAGGACAAGCTGGGGGTGGATTGGATCGGTGTGGGACTGAAGGTCAAAGGGTGTGGAACATGGATCAGCAATCAGCGTGGGAATGGAGGTGAAGGTAAGTAAAAAAATAGTTTTAAAGATAGAAACCCCAACTGGGGGTTGACAAAAAGATAGGCGCCCCAATGAAATTCTTAGTCAACCTGGCGCCTGGGATTTGTTAAGCCCTGGCATATCCTATGTAAACAATGACGGGGATAGGATACTATACATTGTTCTAACAGCTGGAGGTCCCCAGGGGTGAAATATTGACTATGTATCGAACCCAGAAAACCTCTAGGGGTGGAAAAAAATATCTAAAATTTTCCAAAATTTCAAAAGCTTTCCATTGGAACCTAAAGTACTTTAACCCCTTAACGACGCAGGACGTATATTTACGTCCTGCGCCGGCTCCCGCGATATGAAGCGGGATCGCGCATCATATCGCGTCGGTCCCGTCGCTCATCAACGGCCGGGACCCGCGGCTAATACCACACATCGCGGCGATGTGCGGTATTAACCCTTTAGAAGCAGCGGTCAAAGCTGACCGCCGCTTCTAAAGTGAAAGTGAAAGTGACCCGGCTGCTCAGTCGGGCTGTTCGGGACCACCGCAGTGAAATCCCTATGGGACCTATAACACTGCAAAAAAAAATGTCAAAAAAAAAAAAGGGTTAATAAAGGTCATTTAACCCCTTCCCTAATAAAAGTTTGAATCACCCCCCCTTTTCCCATAAAAAAAATTAAACAGTGTAAAAAAAAAAAAAAAAAACATATGTGGTATCGCCGCGTGCGTAAATGTCCGAACTATAAAAATATATCATTAATTAAACCGCACGGTGAATGGCGTACGCGCAAAAAAATTCCTAAGTCAAAAAAAGCGCATTTTTGGTCACTTTTTATACCATTAAAAAATGAATAAAAAGTGATCAAAAAGTCAGATCAAAACAAAAATCATACCGATAAAAACTTCAGATCACGGCGCAAAAAATGAGCCCTCATACCGCCCTGTACGTGGAAAAATAAAAAAGTTATAGGGGTTAGAAGATGACATTTTTAAAAACGTATACATTTTCCTGCATGTAGTTATGATTTTTTCCAGAAGTGCGACAAAATCAAACCTATATATGTAGGGTATCACTTTAACCGTATAGACCTACAGAATCATGATAAGGTGTCATTTTTACCAAAATATGCACTGCGTAGAAACGGAAGCCCCCAAAAGTTACAAAATGGCGTTTTTTCTTCGATTTTGTCGCACAATGATTTTTTTTTCCGTTTCGCCGTGCATTTTTGGGTAAAATGACTAATATCACTGCAAAGTAGAATTGGCGACGCAAAAAATAAGCCATAATATGGATTTTTAGGTGGAAAATTGAAAGGGTTATGATTTTTAAAAGGTAAGGAGGAAAAAACGAAAGTGCAAAAACGGAAAAACCCTGAGTCCTTAAGGGGTTAAAAAAAAATTAATAAAAAACTTCAGAGACACAGAGATCCCCAGTAATCACTGAAATAAAGCAGGAGAAGTGCTCGGCTGAGTTCGGTCTCTCCTTGCTCAATGAAGACGGTCTCAATCTATACAGGAAGTGGAGACAGCAGCTTCTCCATGTTCACTTTAGTAATCAGTCGGGGGCTCAGCATCTGAACCCCCATCAGTCAAAATTTCTGATTTATCTAGACTTCTCTGCAAGTCGCGTTTCACTTTCAAGTGTTCCTGTCATTTAACCCCTTAAGGACCCAGCCAATTTTTGCATATCTGACCACTGTCGCTTTAAGCATTAATAACTCTGGGATGCTTTTACTTTTCATTCTGATTCCGAGACTGTTTTTCGGGACATATTCTACTTTATGTTAGTGGTAAAATTTTGTCAATACTTGCATCATTTCTTGGTGAAAAATTCCAAAATTTGATGAAAAAAATTGAAAATTCAGCATTTTTTTTTTTAAACACTCTGCTTATAAGGAAAATGGGTATTCCAAATAAATTATATAATGATTCACATAGACAGCTTTGATAAATATCACCCATTGTATATGTCCCGCATCAATATAGACCAAACTACAGAGGATTAGGCCGGTCTATTGTGCGCCTAATTTATCAAAAGGCCCACGGCTTTTGCACAGACTTTGTGATCTATGCTTTAGACTGTTTTTAAACCTGCTCCAACATGGTCTGACATTTCGACGCATTTTCAGCCGATGAGACTTGTCGCTGAAGTCACTTTTGATAAATTCAGCACCAATGCATTTTCCAATGCATTTCTGTCTAAAATAGACTAGAATGCATCATGTTCTAAAAATCCTCTAGAGCAAAAGTCGCAAAAAAGTCGCACATATTTAGACCGACTTTTTGTGCGACAAATTTAGACAAGAAAAACCAGTCTAAATCCTTTGATAAATATCCCCCAATATGTGTAATTTATGTTTCCATCATAAAGTTGACATGTTTTTACTTTTGGAAGACATCAGAGGGCTTCAAAGTATAGCAGCAATTTTCCAATTTTTCCCAAAATTTTCTAAATCGAAATTTTTCGGGGACCAGTTCAGTTTTGAAGTGGATTTGAAGGGCCTTATTAGAAATTCCCCATAAATGACCCATTATAAAAACTGCACCCCTCAAAGTATTCAAAATGACATTCAAAAGGTTTGTTAACCCTTTAGGTGTTTCACAGGAATAGCAGCAAATTGAAGGAGAAAATTCAAAATCTTCATTTTTTACACTCGCATGTTCTTGTAGAGACAGTTTTTGAAATTTTACAAGGGGTAAAAGGAGAGAAATCTTCCTTAAATGTGTAACCCAATTTCTCTCAAGTAAGGAAATACCTCATATGTGTATGTCAAGTGCTCTGTGGGTGAACTACAAGGCTCAGAAGAGAAGGAGCTCCATTGGGCTTTTGAAGAGAAAATTTGTCCAGACTTGAAGGCCACGTGTGTTTACAAAGCCCCCATAGTGCCAGAGCAATGGATCCCCCCCACATGTGACTCCATTTTGGAAACTACACCCCTCATGTAACGCCCCACAGGTGTCCGACAGATTTTTGGAACAGAGGTCCGTGAAAATGAAAAATGTAATTTGTGTGGGGTGGTTCCACTGTTCTGGCACCATGGGGGGGCTTTGTAAATGCCCATGGCCCCTTACTTCTGGCATGTCACATTTAAGAAGCTCCCATGGCGCCAGAACAGCAAAAAAAAAAAAAAAAAAAAAAAAAAGTAACCCACATGGCATACTATTTTGGAAACTACACCCCTCAAGGAATGTAACAATGGATACAGTGAGCCTTAACACTCCACAGGTGTTTGACGACTTTTCGTTAAAGTTGGATGTATACATAATTTAATTAAAATGTAATTATTTTAACTAAAATGCTAATTTCCCCCAATTTTTAAATTTTTACAAGGGGTAATAGGAGAAAATGCCCCCAAAATTTGTAACCCCATTTCTTCTGAGTAGGGAAATACCCCATGTGTGGACATCAAGTGCTCTGCTGGAGCGCTACAATGAGACAGAGAGAGAGAGACAGAGACAGAGAGACAGAGAGAGAGAGACAGAGAATTTGTTTGGAATGGAAGTCAGGGGCCATGTGCATTTACAAAGCCAGAACAGTGGAACCCTACCCTCTACCCCCTACCCCCCCCCCCCCCCCATGTGACCCCATTTTGGAAACTACAACCCTCACAGAATTTAATAAGTGGTGCAGTGAGTATTTACACCCCACTGGCGTTTGACAGATCTTGGGAACAGTGGTCTGTGCAAATGAAAAATGCAATGCAAATGCAAATGTAGTTTCCAAAATGGAGTCACATGTGTGGGGGATCCATTGCTCTGGCACTATGGGGGCTTTGTAAACACACGTGGCCTTCAATTCTGGACAAATTTTCTCTTCAAAAGCCCAATGGCGCTCCTTCTCTTCTGAGCAGCCCAATGGCGCTCCTTCTCTACTCAAAAGAAATGGGGTTACAAATTTTGGGGGCTTTTTCCTACTTTCCCTTGTGAAAATAAAAAATTTAGGGCAACACCAGCATTTTTGTGAAAAAAAATTGTTTTCTTCATTTTCCCACCCAAATTTAATGAAAATTCTACAAATACCTGTGGGGTGTTAAGGCTCACTATACCCCTTATTACGTTCCGTGAGGGGTGTAGTTTCCAAAATGGGGTCACGTGGGTATTTATTTTTTTGCATTTATGTCAGAACCGCTGTAAAATCAGCCACTCCTGTGCAAATCACCAATTTAGGCCTCAAATGTACATAGTGCTCTCTCACTCCTGAGCCTTGTTGTGCGCCCGCAGAGCATTTTACACCCACATATGGGGTCAATTTTGGGGGTCTTTTTTTTCCTTTTACCGCTTGTGAAAATAAAAAAAAGTATGGGGCAACACCAGCATGTTAGTGTTAAAAAATAAATAAATAAAATTTACACTAACAGGTTGGTGTAGCCCCCAACATTTCCTTTTCATAAAGGGGTAAAAGGAGAAAAAGCACCCCAAAATTTGTAGTGCAATTTCTCCCGAGTACGGAAATACCCCATATGTGACCCTAAACATTGGGAATCACTGGCATAGAATACCCCTAACAGGGTGCCTCCAGCTGTTGCTAAACTCCCAGCATGCCTGGACAGTCCGTGGCTGTCTGGAAATGCTGGGAGTTGTTGTTTTGCAACAGCTGGAGGCACCGTTTTGGAAACGCTGCCGTACGATACGTTTTTCCTTTTTATTGGTGCGACAGTGTAAGGGGGTGTATATGTAGTGTTTTACCCTTTATTATGTATTAGTGTAGTGTTTTTTAGGACACATTTGCACTGGTGGGGGGGGGGGGGGGTTATGGCGAGTTTCCTGCTAGGAGTTTGCCCTGCGGCGAAAAATTAGCTGCCGCAGCTCAAACTTGAAGCAGGAAACTCACTGTAAACCCGCCCGTGTCAATGTACCCTGTACATTCACATGGGTGGGGGGGGGGGAACCTACAGCTGTTTCAAAACTACTACTCCCAGCATGTACTGACAGACCGTGCATGCTGAGAGTTATACTATTGCAACAGCTGGAGGCACACTGGTTGGAAAACCTTCAGTTAGGTTCTGTTACCTAACTCAGTATTTTCCAACCAGTGTGCCTCCAGCTGTTGCAAAACTACAACTCCCAGCATGTACTGATCGCCAAAGGGCATGCAGTTATGTAGTTATGCAACAGCTGGAGGTACGCAACAACTCCCAGCATGCCGAGACAGCTGTTTGCGCATGCTGAGATTTGCAGTTTAGCAACATCTGGAGGGCTACAATATAGAGACCACTGCACAGTGATCTCCAAACTGCGGTCCTCCAGATGTTGCAAAACTACAAATCCCAGCATGCACAGACAACAAACTGCGGTGTGGGCATGCTGGGAGTTGTAGTTTTGCAAGATCTAGAGGGCAACAGTTTAGAGACCACAGCACAGTGATCTCCAAACCGAAGCCCTCCAGCTGTTGCAAAACTGCTAATCCCAGCATGCCCAAAAAGTAAACAGCTGTCTGGGCATGCTAGGAGTTGTAGTTTTGCAACATCTGGAGGGCTACAGTTTAGAAACCACTGTCTGATGACCCCCCTGGGCATTTGTGCGGGGTGCCTTCTGATCTATATCAGCAGTCACCCCAGTCCGGTCCCCACCGCGCGAAATTCACACGAGCGTACAGGTACACCCTGGATCCTTAAGTACCAGGATTTCAGGGCGTACGTGTACGCCCTGGGTCCTTAACTGGTTAAGTAAACTTTTGACGTGTGGCACAGACATGTCAAAGTTTAGATCGGTCAGGGTCTTCGTGCAAACACCGCCTGTAAAGCGGGCAGTCGCTTCCCTGGAGCCCAGTCCGACTGATTGCGGGAGATGGATTTCATTATAAGTCTATGGCTTCCTGTGAACAGTCGGACTGAGCGCCGGCCGGGGGAGCCACACCCCGCTTCTCCCTGCTACAGTTAAGGATCGGAGGGGGTCCTCCGCCCCGACACCCTGAGCAACCTAAACTTCTGATGTGTCTGTGAAACATGTCAAAAGTTCATTTATATGACAGTAACGCTTATTGTGGTGTATAGCACTTGTTTGTTTTGCCATCACCGGGGAAGTAAAACATGAAACCAGTGAACTATATACAAGATCCCAGTTCATCATGGTCCTAAAGCTGTGAACGTCGAGAACTGTATTTCACGTTTAATAGCTACAAGCTACATAGAAGGAAGTGATAGTGCACAAGTACAACCCCCTCCAGCAGTATTCTCTGTATAGGTGAACGGTCACAGCCATAGGTTTTACCTTCCCGCCAGTAAAACTCAGTCAATTATTAATTTACCCAACATGACGCCCAGCGATGCCAGTCACATGGCTCTGGGCAATGGAATACAATCCCAGCCTGAACACAGACACTGTACAGATGCCAAAGCTGCTAGAAATTGCTTGGCACACAGCCCTATTTTCGGAGGGTGTCCATACAATCTACATTCCTTATACACTTGGTGTGAAGGATAAGCTGGCCACACATGAGCTTTTGGCCCAAGGGATCCAAAAATAGTCTAGCGCAGTGTTGCAAAACTACAACTCCCAGCATGGCCGGACAGCCTTTGGCTGTCCGGGCATGCTGGGAGTTGTAGTTTTGCAGCAGATAGAGTCAAACTGTGTGGGTCTAGTGACTGGCAGCGTCCCCTAAAAGTCTTACTAACACCCGGAAACACATAGGACATTTTCTACAACATATTTTATGACTTTCTTATAGAAGTCAATGGGGGGAAAAAAAATAAAAAAATAAAAAATAAAAACATAGATTGACACGTGCAGATTTAAAATCAGATCAATTTCAGCATGGATTCTATTCAGATTTTTCTTCTGCAGCATGGATGAGATTTGTTTACATGTCCCTCTTATTTAGTAATTTAAAAAAAAAATCTTTTGACATGTTACAGGTCATTAAAGGGGTACTCCACTGGAAAACTTTTTTTTTTTTTTTTTAATTAACTGGTACCACAAAGTGAAAACAGATTTGTAAAATAGAAGAACAGAAAAACAGTATCCCCCCACCTCAAGGTTAGTGTTTGAATAGTAATAATATTGCAATAAGACCGTGCTTCAATTATTCCAATAATTTATAAAAAATGTGTTATAGTATCTTATATTCCACTCTCACAGGGCCCTTGTGGGAGAAGAAACAATGTTAAAATACAAATAAAAGAATATATGACATCGTGCAAAAATCTTCTATTATGCCACTTTTGTTATATTAGTTATTATTAGTATTGCAAGTTCTGCCCATTGATGGACACCGATAGACTTATGAAACGTCACTGTCCTTTATGTTGTAGCAATGGTCGCTACAATGATGTTACAATAATATTAAATTGTCTCTGGTTGGATTATTTAAGTGCACTACAAACTGTAGCAAATGATGTAATAAACGATGTTTTGTTACCAGTTCCGATGGTGCTCCTTTTTAGTCAGCAATCCCTCGCTGAGCTGCAGATGAACTTGCAGAGATGTGTGCTGGCATGCACAGACGGCGGCTGGTCCTGAAGGCGCAGGGCCCGGGTGATACCGCCCGATATCACCCGGGCCCTGCGCCGTCGGGACCAGCCGCCGTCTGTGCATGCCAGCACACATCTCTGCAAGTTCATCTGCAGCTCAGCGAGGGATTGCTGACTAAAAAGGAGCACCATCGGAACTGGTAACAAAACATCGTTTATTACATCATTTGCTACAGTTTGTAGTGCACTTAAAGGAGTAGTCGGTGGTGACCCAGTGGTGAACAACTTATCCCCTATCTTAAGGAGCCCCGAGAGCACGCGGGCAGGGGGCGTGTCGACCTCCGCACGAAGCGGCTGCCGACACGCCCCCTCAATACAACTCTATGGCAGAGCCGGAGCGCTGCCTTCGGCAATCTCCGGCTCTGCCATAGCGATGTATTGAGGGGGCGTGTCGGCCGCCGCTTCGTGCGGGGGTCGACACCCGCTATCTGGCCGGAGAGCCTGGCCCCAGTACAGAGAGATCACAGGGGGCCCCAGCGGTCGGACCCCCCGCGATCTCAAACTTATCCCCTATCCTTAGGATAGGGGATACGTTTTTCACCACTGGACTACCCCTTTAAATAATCCAACCAGAGACAACTTATTATTGTAACATCATTGTAGCGACCATTGCTACAGCATAAAGGACAGTGACGTTTCATAAGTCTATCGGTGTCCATCAATGGGCAGAACTTGCAATACTAATAATAACTAATATAACAAAAGTGACATAGAAGATTTTTGCACAATGTCATATATTTTTATTTGTATTTTAACATTGTTTCTTCTCCCACAAGGGCCCTGTGAGAGTGGAATATAAGATACTATAACAAATTTTTAATAAATTATCGGAATAATTGAAGCACGGTCTTATTGCAATATTATTACTATTCAAACACTAACCTTGAGGTGGGGGGATACCGTTTTTTCTGTTCTTCTGATATATTTAACACACCATGGTATAGGTGTGTACCCCATATCACCTCGATAAGTGTATAATTGTGAGCTGCACCAACAAATTTTCTCTTCAGATTTGTAAAATTACTTCTATTAAAAAAAAATCTTAATCCTTCCAGTACTTGTCAGCTGCTATATGATCCACAGGAAGTTCCTTTTCTTTTTCAATTTCCTTCATGTCTGACCACAGTGCTCTCTGCTGACACCTCTGTCTATTTTAAGCACTGTTCAAAGTAGGAGCAAATCCCCATAGAAAACCTCTCCTGCTCTAGACAGTTCCTAAAATGGACAGAGGTGCCAGCAGAGAGCACTCTGGTCAGACAGAAAGGAAAAAAAAAAAAAAAAAGGAACTTCCTGTGGATCATATAGCAGCTGATAAGTACTGGAAAGATTATGATTTTTTTTTTTTTATAGAAGTCATTTACAAATCTGTTTAACTTTCTGGCACCAGTTGATTTTAAAAAACATTTTTTTTCCAGTGTAGTACCCCTTTAAAGGGGTACTCCTGCTTTGGCCCCCACCCTCTAAGACGAGCTTTAGTGACGACCCTCTCAGCCAATCACCAGGCTGAGACAGGCCCCCAGGTTAATTCATCTCTCTGCATTTTACATGTTTTCATGACAAACAATACAATTTTATTTGATATAACTGAATTATTGTGTCACAGAGACATTTTTAATTAAAAAGTTTTATTCAGTCGGGGTCTCAGTGCTGAGACTCTTACTGATCACTACATCAAGCCATGTCACTGGCTTGCAACAATCTCCATGCTTTGGCCTACTTTAAGTCTACGGGGCTTATTCTATAAAGCAGTAGATTTCCTCTTATTGCTTGCTCTACTGATCGTGGGGGTCTCAGCACAGACTCCGACCAATCAAAAACAGTCATTTAAAAAAACTTTTATTTTTATTTTTTTAAGACAGGCGCACTTAAAGGGGTACTCTGGTAGAAACTTTATTTCCCCCCCCCCCCTCCCCCCATCATCATCAACGGGTGCCAGAAAGTTAAACAGATTTGTAAATGACTTCTATTTAAAAAAATCTTAATCCTTTCAGTACTTATTAGCTGCCGAATACTACAGAGGAAATTCTTTTCTTTTTTGAACACCGTGCTCTCTGCTGACATCTCTGTCCATTTTAGGAACTGTCCAGAGCAGAATATGTTTTCTATGGGGATTTTCTCCTACTGTGGACAGTTCTTAAAATGGACAGAGATGTCAGCAGAGAGAACTGTGGTCATGTCGTCAGCAGAGAGCTCTGTATTCCAAAAAGAAAACCATTTCCTCTATAGTATTCAGCAGCTAATAAGTACGGGAAGATTTAAGATTTTTTAATAGAAGTAATTTACAAATCTGTTTAACTTTCTGGAGCCAGTTGATTTAAAAAAAAAAAAAAAAATATTTAAAATATTTCCACTGGAGTACCCCTTTAAAAGCCCTCATCCACATTGCTGGTACATTGCTGTTTCTCTAACTGCAAGTCCACAGCACATCAGCCCAGTGTGAACTTACCCAGAGAGTACATCCACACAGGACTCAAAAACCATACAGCTCAAATCCAGCTTCAGATTGAGAATCTGCTTAAAGGGGTACTCCGCCCCTGGCATCTTATCCCCTATCCAAAGGATAGGGGATAAGATGTTAGATCGCCGCGGTCCCGCTGCTGGGGACCCCGGGGATCGCCGCTGCGGCACCCCGCCATCATTACTGCACAGAGCGAGATCGCTCTGCACGTAATGACGGGCGATACAGTGGCCGGAGCAGCGTGACATCATGGCTCCGCCCCTCATTACATCACGGCCCGTCCCCTTAATGCAAGTCTATGGCAGGGGGCGTGATGACCGCCACGCCCCCTTCCCATAGACTTGTATTGACGGGGCGGGCCGTGACATCACGAGGGGCGGAGCTGTGACATAACGATGCTCCGGCCCCTGTATCGCCCGTCATTACGTGCAGAGCGATCTCGCTCTGTGCAGTAATGATAGCGGGGTGCTGCAGCAGCGATCCCCGGGGTCCCCAGCAGCGGGACCCCGGCGATCTGACATCTTATCCCCTATCCTTTGGATAGGGGATAAGATGTCTAGGGGCGGAGTACCCCTTTAAGTAACATGTAGATTTTCCTCTCTACATCAAAACGGATGGGACAAAAAAAAAAATAATCAAAAGCTACATTTTTAATAAAAAATTTAAAATTTCTGCAGGTCAATTTTTGTGGCCAGGTGAATGTTCCTGAAGATGATGGGTACATGGAATGGGAAGGATTGTTTATTTGCACTGAACCACGTGGTGACTGTATATAGAGTTCTATTGACAGATCACGTCTGTGGATCATATGTAGTTAAAGGGGTACTCCAGTGGAAAACACTTCTTTTTCAAAAACTGGTTTTAAAGGTAAACACATTTGTTAATTACTTCTATATAAAAATCTTAACCCTTCCAGTACTTATCAGATGCTGTATGCTCCAGAGGAAGTGCTTTTCTTTTTTTATTTATTTTCTGTCCGACCACAGGGCTTTCTGCTGACACCTCTGTCCATGTCAGGAAGTGTCTAGAATAGGAGCAAATCCTCATAGCGAACCTCTCCTGCTCTGGACAGTTCCGGACATGGACAGAGGTGTCAGCAGAGAGCACTGTGGTCAGACTGGAAAGAACTTCTCAACTTCCTCTGGAGCATACAGCAGCTGATAAGTACTGGAAGGATTAAATCTGTATAACTTTCTGGAGCCAGTTGGCACGAAAAAAAAATTGTAACCCTTTAAGATGTCACGTCAATGTGGCTAGAAATTTGCGGCTGGTGTCTATTTGGTTTTCTGCTTCTGTTTATAGTAAATATTCTTATTCCCCGGTCAGATTACATGTTCTCATGCATTAAACTCCAATAACCCAGTAAATTCAGCACTAGAGCAGCAGTCGCATCTCCTTACAACTCCACCACCTGTGTTGTGGCCTCTACAGCACGTGGATATATTTGGGTCACCGGTATAAGAAATAACCTTGTTTGTTCCACAATTCTGCGCTACAAGGTGCGGATGACTTTTATGCAATATTGTCAAACATTATAGTACTGAATGTAAACTGCAGAAAACCACCAGTGCTGTAGAGATTTCATAAAAAAATAAAAATACAGTAAATGACAGGACACGAGTAGGCGAGTACATGAGCCGGCGCCGGCCACGTGCAGACAAGTGTACTACAGCATTGATGCAGAAAACCTATTGGAGAACAAGGCTGATTCATGGCGGCTGTGACTATTTGATTTACAGGCGCAACAAAAAAAATTCTTTACTGTTTCTATGACTGGAGGAGGTAAAATAGTTAACTCTGACAGGTGTAAATGACAGCAGTTACACTGCACATACCATTGGTGTATACTGGAATGTGCTGTGTATTGTGTGATCGCAGCAACAAACATATCACCAGAACTGCCATCACATGCTTTACTATGTGGTCAAAAGTCATCATGTGTCGTCCTATACATTACAGCCTCAGTGTGCCATACATTGCCCCAGCTCAGTGCCAGCCATGCTATGCCATCCATCCCACACCCTGCACAGTGCCACCAATAGACTGCCCCATGACAGTGCCATCTATAGACTGCCCATAGCTATCCCCTCCCCCCGCAGAGTGCCAACCCTACACTATCGCCCCCAACAGTGCCAGCCATACATTGCCCCCCAACAGTGCCAGCCATACATTGCCCCCCAACAGTGCCAGCCATACATTGCCCCCCAACAGTGCCAGCCATACATTGCCCCCCAACAGTGCCAGCCATACATTGCCCCCCAACAGTGCCAGCCATACATTGCCCCCCAACAGTGCCAGCCATACATTGCCCCCCAACAGTGCCAGCCATACATTGCCCCCCAACAGTGCCAGCCATACATTGCCCCCCAACAGTGCCAGCCATACATTGCCCCCCAACAGTGCCAGCCATACATTGCCCCCCAACACAGTGCCAGCCATACATTGCCCCCAACACAGTGCCAGCCATACATTGCCCCCAACACAGTGCCAGCCATACATTGCCCCCAACACAGTGCCAGCCATACATTGCCCCCAACACAGTGCCAGCCATACATTGCCCCCAACACAGTGCCAGCCATACATCGCCCCCCAATACAGTGCCAGCCATACATCGCCCCCCAATACAGTGCCAGCCATACATTGCCCCCAATACAGTGCCAGCCATACATTGCCCCCAATACAGTGCCAGCCATACATTGCCCCCCAATACAGTGCCAGCCATACATTGCCCCCAATACAGTGCCAGCCATACATTGCCCCCCAATACAGTGCCAGCCATACATTGCCCCTTCACAGTGCCAGCCATACATTGCCCCCTTCACAGTGCCAGCCATACATTGCCCCTTCACAGTGCCAGCCATACATTGCCATGCAGGTTGCCCTCACCACTTGTAGCAGCCCTGTGTGACCTCCAGGGTGAAGTTGATCCTGGTGCCCCGGGTGAAGGGCAGTAGTACTTTGGGGACGTTGAGTTTGGAGGATGAATAAACCAGCTGCAGAGTCAGGGTGACCAGAGCCGCCGCCGCCAGGTCCCGGTGCCCCATGCTGTAGTCCTCGGTGTCTCCCGCTCGGTGTTCTGTGCTTCCTGCCCACACAGCGCCGCCCGCAGGACTATAGTGTCACCCGGGGGGATTGTACTCGACTTCCCTGTCCTCAGGGTCTACAGCTCGCAGCGTCCCCGGGAGGCCGGTTATCAGCTCCCGCCATGTGTTTATCACCTCCCCCTCCCGTCAGCACCGTATCTGGAGAAAGAGCCGTAAAGAGAGGAAGGGCGGTGTGCTGTAATCTATAGCGCTGTCACCTCTACCGCCATGTACACAGCATGCCTGGGGGAGGACCGGTAATAACCTCCTGTACACATGGGTATATACACCTATATGTACCATCTATGGATGTAGATCAGTGTTTTCCAAACAGCGTGTCTTCAGCTGTTGCAAAACTACAACTCCCAGCATGCCCGGACAGCCAAAGGCTGTCCGGGCATGCTGGGAGTTGTAGTTTTGCAACAGCTGGAGACACACTGTTTGGGAAATGTTGATGTATATAGATATACACGTATACAGTATATATAGGAGAAATTCGGGACATGAATAATGGGTAAGGACACCTGTCAGTTTTTATTGTAGTCCATGCAGCGGCTCTTTATAATAGTTCTGCGCTGAACTAGGCCCTCAGTTTCCCCCACCACACACTTTTTCAGTGTTTTTTTTTTTCTTTTGCTTGAAAGAACTCTTTTTCATCTAAATTTTTCAGATCGTATTTAATTTCCATAGATCTGTGTCCTTACAAAAAACATTTGAAGTTTCGACCCCTCCATGATAGATGGCTCTACAAAACCGGTGCATTGCCATAGAATGAAATGCTCCGCCTCCATCACATCCTATTGGCTCACTCTTGTCACGTGACATATTTAAACGACGCGCACAGCAGTCTCAGTTTCGCTATCACAGGGAGAGGATCTTCCCATCCCCCGTTAAAGGGGTAGTCCAGTGGTGAAAAACTTATCCCCTATCCTAAGGATAGGGGATAAGTTTGAGATCGCGGGGGTCCGACCGCTGGGGCCCCCTGCGATCTCTCTGTACGGGGCCCCGGCTCTCCGCTGAGATAGCGGGTGTCGACCCGACACGCCCCCTCAATACATCTCTATGGCAGAGCCGGAGATTGCCGAAGGCAGCGCTTCGGCTCTGCCATAGAGTTGTATTGAGGGGGCGTGTCGGCCGCCGCCTCGTGCGGAGGTCGACACGCCCCCTTCCAGCGGGCTGTCGGGGCTCCGTACAGGAGATCGCGGGGGCCCCAGGGGTCGGACCCCCGCGATCTGCAACTTATCCCCTATCCTTAGGATAGGGGATAAGTTGCTCACCACTGAATCACCACTGGACTACTCCTTTA
Organism: Hyla sarda; assembly: GCF_029499605.1. Lineage (NCBI taxonomy): Eukaryota > Metazoa > Chordata > Amphibia > Anura > Hylidae > Hyla > Hyla sarda. The sequence goes on along the minus strand of NC_079194.1, from coordinate 74,912,800 downwards.
AGGCTCATTCTATGGCAATGCACCTGCCCCCAGGCTCCTCAGTGGGGAGCGGTGATGTCAGCAGCAGAGGCCTAGCTATAGGGGTGCAGAAGTAACAGTCACACGGGGCCCCAAAGCACATCTGCCCCATAGGAGATCAGTATTATAACTGATACAGTGGGGCAAAAGAGTATTTAGGCAGCCACCAATTGTGCAAGTTCTCCCACTTAAAGGGGTAGTCCAGTGGTGAAAAACGTATCCCCTATCCTAAGGATAGGGGATAAGTTTGAGATCGCGGGGGGTCCGACCGCTGGGGCCCCCTCTCTCTTCCGAGATAGCGGGTGTCGACCCCCGCACGAGGCGGCGGCCGACACGCCCCCTCAATACATCTCTATGGCAGAGCCGGAGATTGCCGAAGGTAGCGCTTCGGCTCTGCCATAGAGTTGTATTGAGGGGGCGTGTCGGCCGCCGCCTCGTGCGGAGGTCGACACGCCCCCTTCCCGCGGGCTGTCGGGGCTCCGTACAGGAGATCGCAGGGGGCCCCAGGGTCGGACCCCCCTGCGATCTGCAACTTATCCCCTATCCTTAAGATAGGGAATAAGTTGTAAACCACTGAGTCACCACTGGACTACTCCTTTAACCTCTTAAGGACCGGGTTTTTTTTCATTCATTTCATTCATTTATTCCTCCTTACCTTAAAAAAAATCCTAACTCTTTCAATTTGGCACCTAAAAATCCTTATGATGGCTTATCTTCTGTGCCACCAATTCTACTTTGTAATGATATCAGTCATTTTACCCAAAAATCTACGGCGAAACGGAAAAAAAAAATCATTGTGAGACAAAATTGAAAAAAAAAGAATTTGTAACTTTGGGGGCTTCTGTTTCTACGCAGTACATTTTTTGATAGAAATGACACTCTTTATTCTGTAGGTCCATACAATTAAAATGATACCCTACTTATATAGGTTTGATTTTGTCGGACTTCTTAAATGTTTACGTTTAAAAATGTCATCTTCTGACCCCTATAACTTTTTTATTTTTGCGCGTATGGGGCGGTATGAGGGCTAATTTTTTGCGCCGTGATCTGAAGATTTTAGCGGTACCATTTTTGTATTGATCGGACTTGTTGATCGCTTTTTATTCATTTTTTCATGATATAAAAAGTGACCAAAAAGACACTATTTTGGACTTTGGAATTTTTTTGTGCGTACGCCATTGATTGTGCGGTTTAATTAATGATATATTTTTAAAATCCGGACATTTCCGCACGCGGCGATACCACATATGTTATTTACACTTTTTTTTTTAAATGGGAAAAGGGGGGCGATTCAAACTTTTATTAGTGGAGGTGTTAAATGATCTTTATTCACTTTTTTTTTTTTTGCAATGTTATAGGTCCCATAGGGACCTATAACACTGCACACACTGATCTTTTACATTGATCACTGGTTTCTCATAGGAAACCAGTGATCAATGATTCTGCCGCTTGACTGCTCATGCCTGGATCTCAGGCACTGAGCAGTCATTCGGCGATCGGACACCAGGAGGCAAGGTAGGAGACCCTCCTTGTGTCCCACAGCTGTTCGGGATGCCGCGATTTCGTCGCGGACATCCCGAACAGCCCCCTGAGCTAACCGGCAGTGATTTACTTTCACTTTAGACGCGGCGTTCAACTTTGAACGCCGCGTCTAAAGGGTTAATAGCACGGGGCACCGCGATCATTGCCGCCCGCTATTAGCCACGGGTCCTGGCCCGACCCGCTATGACGCCGGGCCACGTCGTGGCCCCTCGTTATAGAAAGGGAAAGGACTCAGGACATACCGGTACGTCCTTAGTCCTTAAGTGGTTAAAAAGATGAGAGGCCTGTAATTTTCATTATAGGTATACCTCAACTATGAGAGACAGAATGAGAAAAAAAAATCCATAAAGTCACATTGTCTGATTTCTAACCCCTTAAGGACCCATGACATACCGGTACGTCATGAGTCCGCTCCCGTTCTGTTTTATTCTATTTTATTTATTTATTTATTTTAAAAAAACGCATAGGGTTCCTCGTATTTTTATTCTCAGCCAGATACCAACCAAACAGCAACTGCCTGATGTTACAAGGATGGGCGAGGACTAGAGCTGGGCGGTATGGCCAAATATGTGTATCGCAGCGAAAAATTTGCCGCAGCCCAAACTTGAAGCAGAAAACTAACTGTAAACCTGCCCGTGTGAATGTACCCGGACGTACGTTCACATGGAGGGCAAACCTCCAGCTGTTTCAAAACTACAACTCTCAGCATGTACTGACAGACCGTGCATGTTGGGAGTTGTACTTTTGCAACAGCTGGAGGCACACTGGTTGGAAAACCTTCAGTTACCTAACTCAGTATTTTCCAACCAGTGTTCCTCGAGGTGTTGCATAACTACAACTCCCAGCATGTACTGATCGCCGAAGGGCATGCTGGGGGATGTAGTTATGCAACAGCTGGAGGTACACAACTACAACTCCCAGCATGCCGAGACAGCTGTTTGCTGTTTGGGCATGCTGGGATTTGCAGTTTTGCAACATCTGGAGAGCTATAGTTTAGAGACCACTGCACAGTGATCTCCAAACTGTGGACCTCCAGATGTTGCAAAACTGCAAATCCCAGAATGCCGAGACAGCTGTTTGCTATGTGGGCATGCTAGGAGTTGTAGTTTTGCAAGATCTGGAGAGCGACACTATAGAGATCATTGTGCAGTGGTCTCAAACTGTAGCTCTCCAGCTGTTGCAAAACTGCAAATCCCAGCATGCCTAAACAGCTCTCTGGGCATGCTGGGAGTTGTAGTTTTGCAATATCTGGAGGGCTACAGTTTAGAGACCCCTCTATAATGGTCTCAGACTGTAGCCCTCCAGATGTTGCTAAGCAACTCACCGGCTTCCGTAGGATCCACAGAGCTGCGTCGCCGTCCTCTTCTTCCGTCGATAGTCTCCCGCTGCCGCCGCCGATCGCCACCCGCTGCCGTCGCCGATGGGTGAGTGGACTTCGGCGCCCGTCCTGTGTCATTTCCCCGTTCTGCCCCGCCTATTGTGGGTTGGCAGGACGGGGAAACCGAAAGTAAAGCCCCCCCGCCCCTGATCTGCTATTTGTCATCGCGTCTTGATGACCAATAACAGGGATAGGAGGGGTGACACCCCTGCCACCTCACTCCTATCGCTTCAGGGGGATCGTGGGTGTCATGGACACCCGCGATCCCCTTCTATTCTGGTTCATCGGGTGACCATAGACCTGGATCGGCGCAAATCGCAAGTGTGAATTCACTTGTGATTTGCGCCGATCGCCGACATGGGGGGGGGGGGTCTGATGACCCCCCTGGGCATTTGCGCGGGGTGCCTGCTGATCTATATCAGCAGGCACCCCGGTCCGATCCCCGCGCGGCGGGGACAGAAATTCCCACGGGTGTATGGATACGTCCTGGGCCCTTAAGTACCAGAAAGCCAGGGCATATCCATACGCCTGAGGTCCTTAAAGGGGTACTCCGCCCCTCCGTTGCAGCACCCCGCTATCATTACTGCGCAGAGAGAGATTGCTCTTCACGTAATGACGGGCAATACAGGGGCCGGAGCATCGTTACGTCACGGCTCCGCCCCTCGTGACGTCACAGCCCGCCCCGTAAATACAAGTCTATGGGAGGGGGCGTGATGTCATGAGGTGCGCTGCTGCGGCCCCTGTATCGCCCGTCATTATGCACAGAGCAAACTCGCTATGTGCAGTAATGATGGCGGGGTGCCGCAGCGGCGATCCCCGGGGTCCCCAGAAGCGGGACCACGGCGATCTAACATCTTATCCCCTATCCTTTGGATAGGGGATAAGATGCCAGGGGCGGCGTACCCCTTTAAGGGGTTAATGTCAAAATGGGCTTGGTCCTTAAGGGGTTAAAAGACAAAAATGCAACTAATGTAAGCAGTCTATGGGGGAGATTTATCAAAACCTGACCAATCAAATCGCTTCTTTCATTCTTAACAAGGCCTTAACAAAGAAAGAAGCGATCTGATTGGTTGCTATGTGCAACTCAGCAACTTTTCCTCTGGACAGGTTTTAATAAATCTCCCCCTATGTCCTTAAGGGGTTAAGCATCGAGCTGCAGTCAAAGCAATACACTAAGCTGCGGGTAATCTTGCGGAGTGCAGCTGTCACTCAGCAGTTAAAATCATTTGCTACATCAAATACTAGAAATTGTCAGTAATGGCCTTGGGCTTATGTGTAACCGGTCTTGGTGACGTCACAGTGACAAGTGCATAGCCCAGCCTTCTACCTGACGTCATGTGCTGGAGAAGTAACCCAACCCTACGGAAGGAAACATGTGAGTACTCAGAGAGGGGGCAGCAGGCGGCCTGTCAGTGCATCTGTAGGCAGCAGGAAGGGGCACTCAGGCTGCAGGCTGCACAGCATATAGGCAGGATGGGAGGGAGCAGGCCTGCTGGGTATAAATAGGAGGCCCGCAGCTGTACGGAGGTTGTGGGGGATCTGTATACAATGGAAGATAGTTGTGTGCAGATTGCTGGGCCCTCAGTGCAGAGGCAGACGTATGCAGATTGCTGGGATTTGTATACAGAAGGTTGCTGGGTGATCAGCATATAGACAGGAAGGTAGTGGTTGTTGTCGCTTGTGTTGACAGGAAGGCGGCCGCTGTTGTCAGTAAATACAAGCATTAGGACATGCTATATAGGAAGGGGATGGGATATAATGGAGGACAGGAATAGAAAACGCATACCGCCCTCCAGCATTATGTATAAAGACACAATCTTCTAGACAGAAAGAAAGGAACTATAGTCTATTGAGAGCCGTAGTTATTCACGGCAGACAGAGGCAGGCGCTTTATGTCACAGTATATAAAGGTGGACTGTGATCTGCCTGTTACGATATGCGAGAATTCAAATGAAGCAGATTTATTTCAGTATACCTTAACATAGTGTTTCCCAATCAGGGGGCCTTGGGCACTTGCAAAACTACAACTCCCAGCATGCCCGGACAGCCTTTGGCCGTCCGGACATGCTGGGAGTTGTAGTTTTGCAACAGCTGGATGCATCACATGCAGCAGATTTATTTTAGTATACCTTAAAGGGGTTATCCAGGAAAAAACTTTTTTTTATATATCAACTGGCTCCAGAAAGTTAAACAGATTTGTAAATCGTCATCCTTTCAGTACTTATGAGCTTCTGAAGTCGAGTTGTTCTTTTCTGTCTAAGTGCTCTCTGATGACACCTGTCTCGGGAACCGCCCGGTTTAGAAGCAAAGCCCCATAGCAAACCTATTCTACTCTCTGCAGTTCCTGAGACAAGCAGTGATGTCAGCAGAGAGCACTGTTGCTAAACAGAAAACTACAACTCAACTTCAGCAGCTTATAATTATTGAAAGGATTAAGATTTTTTAATAGAAGTAATTTACAAATCTGTTTAACTTTCTGGAGCCAGTTGATATAAAAAAAAATAAAAAAGAAAGTTTTTTTCCTGGAATACCCTTTTAAAGGGGTACTCCGCCCCTAGACAATCTTATCCCCTATCCAAAGTTCGCTCTGCACGTAATGACGGGCAATACAGGGGCCGGAGCATCGTTATGTCACGGCTCCGCCCCTCATGACACCACGGCCCGCCCCGTCAATACAAGTCTATGGGAGGGGGCGTGGCGGTGTCACGCCCCCTGCCATAGACTTGCATTAAGGGGACGGGCCGTGATGTCATGAGGGGCGGAGCCATGATGTCACGCTGCTCCGGCCCCTGTATCGCCCGTCATTACGCACAGAGCGAACTCGCTCTGTTCAGTAATGATGGCGGGGTGCCGCAGCGGCGATTCCCGGGTCCCCAGCAGCGGGACCGCGGCGATCTAACATCTTATCCCCTATCCTTTGGATAGGGGATAAGATGCCAGGGGCGGAGTACCCCTTTAACATAGTGTCTCACAATTAGGGTGCCATGGGCACCTGCAAAACTACAACTCCCAGCATGCTGGGAATTGTAGTTTTGCTACAGATTGATGCACCCTGAATGGGAAACACGGCTTTAACAGAACATTTTAAAAGGGGGTGTCTTTATAAGACCCTATTCTAAAGCTAATAATCAGAGGATATACTTCAACAGGAATAATTTAAATACTTGCAACTATCAAAAAGAAAGCCAGAAATGGGTTTGAAAAAAAAAAAAATACAAAAAAAAAAAAAAAAGCCTCTGTATTTTCTTTATACGCATCCTCAATTTAAGATCTATTCCTGGCTTTGTTTTTCAATAATTGCAAGTAAAAAACCTGAACATGTGAACACAGCCTTACTGCAATTTGTTTGTTCAGTTACAGATACAATTCGACTGGGGGTTACATTGCCTTTACCTGGTCCATTGGTGGTATGCATTGGTATCTTTTCAAAAAGGGATGTCGACATATATTGCAGTGTATTGGCAGCTGGTCCATTCAGTTTAATGGCCAGAACATGGTCAGTAGTTGATCACATTTTAAAATGAATTGACCCTCTGCCAGTAAGTTGCGGTATACGCCAACATCCCTTTTCAAAATAATGCCAACAACCCACACAACCAATGGACTGGGTATACTTAGCGAGAACCCAGCCTTAGTAAAGCTCAGACCAAGGAAAAACTCTACAGTGGAAGCTAATTTACTTCCAGGAGATCGGTTTTGGCCTTTTGCGCACAGAGCCTTATTCACATGGCGGAATTTCAAAGCAGAATCAGGCAGAAAAATTCTCCTTGGAAATTCCATTGCAGCAAAGTCCAGTTGTTTTCAATAGGATTCTGCTGCACTGTGCACACAGCGGAAACATCTGTTGCGGTAATCTCGATTCCGACATGTCAGTTTTTTTGCGGAATCCACTTGGAAATGCAGATGTGGCGTATTTCCGTTCAGTCCTAGCACCGTCATATTCTGCTGGAATCCATTGTATGTGGAATGTCCTTCGAAAATTTTCCAGCGGACATTCCACCATGGGAACATAGCTTTATAGGCTATGTTCATGCGATGGAATTTCTGAGTGGAATTGCATGGGAATATTCCACTCAGAGTCCCATTAATTTAATAGATATCTTCTGCACTGTGCACATGGTGGAACTTCCCTGATTCCAGTGTCCGCAGAAAGAATAGACTTGTCTATTCACTATGTGAAATCTGCTCAGAAAGGCATTGCCATCTATTGAGAAGTTGCATTTCCGAGTGGTCCTAGCGCCGCCATGTTCTGCCGGTACCCACTGTCTGGAGAATTTTCACTTGGATTTTCCAGTCGGACATTCTGCTGTGTGAACACATGATTATGTTGCATTGCAATTTGCAATGACATCACGTATAGATCTACCAAATATCTGTAATTGTATCTGCAACATCAAATCTTTAGCAGGTCCTGTAGGTGTGAATGTACCCTTAGGTTACGGTCACACGTGCCATGTATTGTTTTGTTTTTTCTGCAGCAGATTTTGCTACCCATTGACTTTAATGGGTAGAAAGACACACAGCAGCAAATATGCAGCAAAATACTGCACATACCCTTAGAGGTATAGTGAATAGCTCCACAATATGGCAACAGATGGAGCTTTCCACTTCCGTACAAAATCTGATATAAAAGTACTGTTTAAAACTGAAAACTTGTGAAGGCATGGTAAAGCCTTAGAACCCTGTGGGTGCAGTTATGGCTCTAATTCACATGGTGCATTCTCTACTAGGTTGGGATAGGATAGCAACCATATTTGTGGTGTTTTGTCTCTAAATTTCCATTTTATTATCTGTATTTTAAAATAATCCTGAAATATTACAGTTTTCATTCTGACCACTAAGCCTAAAACTAAGCTGAGACTTCCTGAAATGTACAGGTCACTTATCATAGGAAAGAGTAGAGTGAAATGTGACACCAGTGGGTATATAGCCCAACAAATGATATTTAAAGCTCAGTCTCCCTCTCGTTGTGGAATGACCTCTGCAAAGGTCACAGAGCATGTCTAGAAACTTTTCCCATTTATGTCGATAGGACGTCTCCAGTTTATTGTTGCCTTTGTCCTTGGGGTTTGCTGCAAAGCATTTATCTCAATGCTTATAACAGCTCAGGCAACATACAGTAGGTGCCCCCATAATAACGTACAAAATAAAATAATTACAATGACAAAACAGAAACAGATTACCGGTAGAATGGTTCAGTATCTGGCTCTAATCAGTGAAAAATGTGCTAATTTCATCCTGCCTGTGGTTCAGGCTGCATAATTCATTTATGGCTGGCTGATTATGTAATGTTTGTGTATCTTTTTTAGGCCTCATGAAACTAAACTGTACCAAGACATCCCCGCAAGTCTCTGGCCGATTGTATACTCTACTGATTATAACATCACCTTTATTGGACTAGAGAAGCTTCATCCCTTTGACTCTAGCAAATGGGGGAAAATTGTCAACTTTCTTAAAGGTCTTTTTTTCTTCTTACTTATTTTAATAAAAATTACCGGTTAAAAAAAATAAAATCACTTTGTATCAATCGGTCAACAATAAAATACCATCTGACCTGCCAGCAGCAAGTTATAGAGCAGGAAAAGCAATCATTATGATGTAAACTGTAGATCTAGCTGGGGAAAAATGAAGTGTGACTTGTGATCTATATATTTAAATCTATGCTTGTCCTCGGCTTAGGAGTCCGGTGGGCGGTCCTACTTAGTGATTTACAGCTTCAGAGGTGACTGCTGATCATTGATATGACTCCTAAGTCAAGAATAAGTAGAGATTTAAACATCTAAAATACAACAAAACTCTGCTCAGCTCCCCTGCTCTATAACATGCTGCTGGCAGATCATATTAGGTGTTTAACATGACAGGTTCCCATTATTGACTGAAGGGTGATAGTCTTCTGACCCTCACCTCGTGAGGAGAGGCGGCATCTGCAGTGTCAATTCTGGTTGATTTAGTAAGTTGTAGCTACAGAAAATGTGAGCTGTTCCAATAGACATCACGTTTTGCCTAAGGATATGCCATAAATGTCAGAAAGCTGCGTAATGTTACTTTAAAGGGAATCTGTCAACTACAATTCATGTTCCAAACTGCTGACACTGTTGGATAGCTGTGAGGACAAGGAGACACATGATATCTTTCATATCTCTTTCTGTGCTTCAGTAACCTAAAGAAATGTTTTTATTCTCTGTCAACAGTGTCAAAGAGGTGTTCCCAATCCCCCGAAGTACTGAGAACTGAAACTCCTCCTCACTCCTCCTCCCTGTCCCTGTTTGATTGACAGTCAGCTGTAAGCCAAGCCCTGTGTCTAATTTGTATGTACAGCTCACAATCAAGCAGGGACAAGTATAAGAGAGATGTAAAAAGAAAGCCAAAGATTTGTAATTTTTAATCAAACAGAAATAAACAACTTAGCTGTGACTCTTATTACAATATATTGTAAAATAAATGTAGAATTTTGCAGCATTTTAAATGAAAAACAAAAACAAAACAAAAAACAAACAAACAACAACTTAAAGGTATATCTTTACAAATTTCTGTACATATACATACATCATTAGTATTTATCCATGTTAATGTATGCATTCATTTATATATATATATATAATAACATGTAATTATAATGTCATTATAGGACAGAGAGGGGACATTAGAGATGGTTTGGCAACTAGTAAATGGAGCTGGTTGACCATTCTAGTTGAAGATCTCTTAAGGTGCCCATAGACCTTATACCACCCAATTGCCTGGTTAAGATGAATGTATACGGTATATGGCGGTCTCCTGACTCTCCACTGACATATGATGGGTATGCTGTACTGGATTTTTGCCACCAGACCCTTTTTTTTTTTAGTTAAGCCAACACCAAAGCAGCTGACCCCTCCATTCCTTGTAGACAACACTTAAACATTTGACCATGCTGAAAAATGTATGCCCTCTTTTAGTTGATGCACTTAAGTCAATTGTTTTGTCCATCAATACCAAGTGATCCATTTTCCCTTTTAGATGAGAAGCTAATCACAGATGACACTATTGTGCCTGCTAAGGAAGCAAAAGAAGAGGATCTCCTGGTTGTACATACTAGAGGCTACTTAAATAAATTAAAGGTAATGTATTTTATATTTATAGATTATGTAAATCACACACATGGTTCCCATTTATGTTTCTATGTACCCCCTTCTTACATGTTTTTTTTTTTTTTGGGGGGGGTTCTCTGTAAAAAAAATATATATATAGGTCTACTATATGCGACCGCACCTAACAGGATAATACTTGATTGCAAAATCAGGTGCTGTATGCAAAACATGCAAGTAAGCTTACACTGGATGATAGTAGACGTGGTAACCACAGACTCTTTGGAATTGCTTATACCTTGAGTGGATGGGGGAAGTGTCTGGTGTCCCAGAACCAAAGGCTGTCCTGTGGGCTAAAGATTGCCTTGGCCATCCCTGCTGTTTCTGTGTTGGGCCCACTGCTCCAGTGTCTGTTATTCTGTGATAACTTTTTGTATTATGTTATGTACTAATTAATGCACTGTACCATTTAAAGGATTGTGGCTGAGTGACCAGTTGACCCTGAGGCCCAATGGGGGACCCCCAAACCTGGCCCTTATGTAGTGTAGGGGGTGGAGGAGCTGTCCAGTCTAGGTATGAGTTCTAGTCTAGAGTTGCAGTTAGGAAAGAAAAAGAGAAAAAAAGAGAAAGAGAGAGACTGGCGGTAACCAAAGATCTTGGGGAAAATCACGTTGTCAGTCAAATTAAATCTCTCAAGTCAGCATGGGCTGCTAATAATCTGAAAGCTGCAGCAACAGCAACTACACCTCCCAGTAAAACGACAGGCTCCCGGGTTCACATCCCTCAGCACTAAAGCATGTATTGTTACAGATTCAGTCAGTTCAGCGACAGTAAACATAGTTATCCGTAATCTTGCATCGGTGTATTCATTACCCGGCGCCTGGCCCAGGAGAAGCCATCTCATTTTAGGACCGTGGAGGTTAACAGTGTCCTGGTTTCACAAACTTTATCTTACTCCCTAACCATTAGTGTCACCACAGCCTTGTATTCACACCGTAGTCACTACAAGTGCATGTAACTAAGCACTGTCAGTGTTTCTAAGTAAATGGAAGAGATATTTGCTTTGTGCGTGTTCACATGGGGCAGCTATACTATTGACTTTTAAAACTGAATTTTCAGGCCTATTACAGTACCAAAAAAAAGAAAATTTCATTTACACAATGTGGAAATCAATTGGTTTTAGACTTTAATTGGAAAATCTTAATTAAATAGATTTTTGCAGATTATCTGTGGATTTTAACCCATCTTTTTATTTATTTTTTTTAGAATCTGAATCAAAACCTGTAGCATCAAATTCATACCATTTTGCAATATACCTGTGGATTTGATGGGAAAATCCACAGAATATACCCCTCGTGTGAACATGCCAAGTAACATGCACCTCAATTCAGGACGTTAACTTTCTCCTTGGACTTGGTTTACAAACTATAAAAAAGTTAAAACTTTCTATGTAATGCAGATGATAACATTATATGTGTACTTGTTATATACATTGGTTGAAATTGTGTATTTTTTGGGTGAAACATCCCGTCTTGTCTCTGCAGCTATTCCCTGTGTGTCTCTGTACAGAGACAAAATACTGGGGACAAGCAGGGCTCTGTGCACTGGGGACAAGCAGGGCTCTGTGCACTGGGGAGAAGAAGGGCTCTGTGCACTGGGGACAAGAAGGGCTCTGTGCACTGGGGACAAGCAGGGCTCTGTGCACTGGGGAGAAGAAGGGCTCTGTGCACTGGGGACAAGAAGGGCTCTGTGCACTGGGGACAAGAAGGGCTCTGTGCACTGGGGACAAGAAGGGCTCTGTGCACTGGGGACAAGAAGGGCTGTGGGCACTGAGGACAAGAAGGGCTGTGGGCACTGAGGACAAGGAGGGCACTGTGCAGTGAAGCTCTGTGCAGGGGCGGACGGACAACAATTAGTGCCCCCGGACCAAAAAAAGCAAAGGCCCCCTGCGATGCTCTGCTGCTGGTCCCAAATCCCTACACCAGCACACAAAATAAACAAAATTTTATATATAAGAAACACTTTAAGGTTGGTAAAATAATTTTCCATGACCAATAACACCAGTATACAAGGAGTAAAGATATACCCCCACACAAGTACTGCAGAATACCGACATACTGTACTGAATAAAACCACTAAACACAGATCAGTATACTATGCAGGATCTGTATACAATATAAGTGATTATATACAGGACCATATGGCAGTAGATACCAGCTGTAAAGAGATTTGTATACAATATGTGATTATATACAGGACCATATGGCAGTAGATATCAGATGTACATAGGATGTGTATACCATATAAGTGATTACAGTTACATCAAGGGACTCACAGTTATGTATTTTCTGATTGGTAGCATCCTCTTTCCTTTTCTTCTCCATCCAGATCAGGCCACAATGTCAATCTCTTACCATCTGCAGGACAAGCATTTTAAACATGTTTCCAGTGCTGTCCCCTCCTCTACACAATCTTTCCATCTATAAGCCCACAAACTGTAATAATGCCCTCCTTGGTGTCCTGCACAGTAAAAGGGCAGGTAGGTAGGGAGCCAGGTAAGTTGTTAAGTAGGTAGGTAGATCAGGAAGTCAGATATGAAGGCAGGTGACTAGCCAGGTAGGTAGGTTGCTAGCTAGGTAGTTAGGCAGCCATGTATGAAGGCCAGGTATGTACATAGTTAGGTAGCCAGGTATGTAGGTAGGTAGCAAGATATGTAGGTAAGTAGTTAGGCATCCAGGTACAAAGTTAGGTAGCCAGGGAGTTAGTCAAGTAGGTAGCCAGCACCCCCTCCACCCAGTGGCAGATCCACAGTCTAGTTTTGGGAGGGGCACTATGAAAACCTATGTAATTAGTAGGTAGTCCTCCTATTAGTTTGGTAGTTTATCCCCTTATTAGCTAGGCAGGAACATAGTAGATAGTCCCTCACATTAGGTGTAGGGTGCAGAGTTCCTTCACATTAGGTATAGGCAGGAGAGTTCCCCCATAGTCGGTGAGGATGGCAGAGTTCCCCCACAGTGGGTGTATGCAGCAGAGTTCCCCCACAGTGGGTGTAGGCAGCAGGGTGCCCCCACAGTGGGTGTAGGCAGCAGGGTCCTCCCCACAGTAGGTGTAGGCAGCAGGGTCCCCCCCCACAGTAGATGTAGGCAGCAGGATTCCCCCACAGTAGGTGTAGGCAGCAGAGTTTTCCCCCCTTCCCAGGTTGAAAAAAAAAAAAAAAAATTATGCTCACCTGATGTCCCACGCAGCGATCTTCTTCTACGGAGAGCAGCAGGTGCCCGCATCTTCCTTCCTCCACAGTGAAGGCGCTGATGAGTGATGTCATCGGCGCCTGCGCTGCGTGGGGGCAGAGGTCACGTCTCCTCTGTGTAGACGCAGATGCGACACAGAGGGGACGCCTTCTCTTGTATGTGTGTGTAACGCTATCCCCAGGAGAGGCGGCAGTGGTAAGCCCTGTACCCGGCCAGGCCCTCAGACAACGTCCGATCAGACCGGCTGGTCAGTCAGTCCGTCCCTGGCTCTGTGACATGCTCACGGCTCACACAGCGGGATGATTGATAAGCCAGGAGCCTGCACAGTGCCCTGCTTGTCTAGACCTCACTTCCTGTATTTTGTCTCCACACTGAGACACACAGGCATTAGTTGCAGGGACAAGACAGCATTTTTTCACCCCAAAAAATGTACACATTTTTTAACCAATGAATATTACAAATAGAGTAGGGATCTGACCTATTTTTATTTCAGATATTTTCTAAGTTTAAAGTTAATGATTAACTTTATTATTGGCCATACATTATTGGTCAACTCAGTCTAAGAGCAAAATTATCTTTTGTAATTGTCTTGTAAATAAATTCCTCACTGCAATGTTCATGTCTTACAGTGGTCCTTTGTAGTTGCCACCATAACTGAGATCCCACCACTGTTCCTGCTTCCCAACTTCTTAGTTCAAAGGAGAGTATTGAAACCACTGAGAACACAGACAGGAGGCACCATAATGGTATGTGAACAAGGAAAAAAGACTATTTATCACTTAACCTGGTAATATTTAGACTAAAATGACTGAGCTGCTGTCAAGGTACGTTGACGATACAATCTTCTTAATGTCTTGATGCAGTGCTATGTATACAGAGTAGGCAACTAACCAGCTTTTGGGAGCCACAATAATGGCTACCAAATAATAATCGCTACTCATTATTAACCCTGTTTCACCTCCAAACCCAACCTTAATTTTATAGCAAGCCCAATACCTATCCCCCCTCCCCTCAGCTTCTTGATAACCTCTTTAAAAAGTAAAGACAACATTTTTTTTGTCCGTACAGAAGCTGCTAAAGGTAATATGACTTAAATGGTCACTCTCATTAAAACTAATGTGAAGCCCAAACACAGGAAGTGCAGCCTGGAGTGCTGAGGGTGTGTCCAGCCTCATCCAATCATAGCTCCTCTCGCACTTAGCTGCCATATGCTGTTGGTTGGACACACACCCCTCAGCACTCTAGACTGCACTTCCTGTGTTTGGGCTTCGGTCCAAAGTCTGTGTATGAGATGGGGGAAAATGTGCTCTTGAGCTTTTTTATGCACAAATAAAACATAGAAAACTTAAATATTTTTAAACAAAGTATATTAGAAATATGTTTTATTTACCATAAGGAGTGCAATAGCAAAAATTTGTTTTAATGAGAGTTACCATTTAAGCATTATTCCATATTATTCTCATATTCTTCGTAGTGGCAGTTTGCCTCACAATAGGGGCATATGGTATTTAAACATTGGTGTATTTTAGCAAATATATTTATTCTCCACTGTAATGCACATACAGTGGTGTCACTAAACAGCAGTACCAGTACAATAACAACATCAGCACAGATTTGTCCAAACTGTTGGGTCAACCACACAAAATTATACTGAATAATATCCATAAAATAGTTATAGCTATGGCCACGCTTGCCTCCCAGACCTGGACTAAAAGCATCTGCCAACTCCTAGACAGTCTGTGTTGGATGGAGCGAGATGATGTCCCAGATGTGCTCAATCGGATTCAGGTCTGGGGAACGGGTGGGCCAGTCCATAGTATCAATGCCTTCCTCTTGCAGGAACTGCTGACACACTCCAGCAGCATGAGGTCTAGCATTGTCTTGCATTAGGAGGAACCCAGGGCTAACCACACTAGCATAGCATATGGTCTCACAAGGGGTCTGAGGATCTTATCTCGGTACCTAATGGCAGTCAGGCTACCTCTGGCAAGCACATGGAGAGCTGTGCGGCCCCCCAAAGAAATGCACCCCACACCATTACTGACCCACCGCCAAACCACTCATGCTGGAGGATGTTGCCGGCAGCAGAACGTTCTCCACGGCATCTCCAGACTCTGTCACGTCTGTCACATGGGCTCAGTGTGAACCTGCTTTCACCTGTGAAGAGCACAGGGCACCAGTGGTGAATTTGCCAATCTTGGTGTACTCTGGCAAATGCAAATGCCAAACGTCCTGCACGGTGTTGGGCTTTAAGCACAACCTCCACCTGTGGACGTCGGGCCCTCATACCACCCTCATGGAGTCTGTTTATGACCGTTTGAGTGGACACATGCACATTTGTGGCCTGCTGTAGGTTATTTTGCAGTGCTCTGGCAGTGCTCCTCCTTGCACAAAGTCGGAGGTATCGGTCCTGCTGCTCGGTTGTTGCCCTCCTACGGCCTCCTCCACATCTCCTGATGTACTGGCCTGTCTCCTGGTAGCGCCTCCATGCTCTGGACACTACGCTGACAGACACAGCAAACCTTCTTGCCACAGCTCGCATTGATGTGCCATCCTGGATGAGCTGCACTACCTGAGCCACTTGTGTGGGTTGTAGACTCCGTCTCATGCAACCACTAGAGTGAAAGCACCGCCAGCATTCAAAAGTGACCAAAACATCAGCCAGGAAGCATAGGTCTGTGGTCACCACATAAAGAACCACTCCTTTATTGGAGGTGTTTTGCTAATTGCCTATAATTTCCACCTGTTGTCTGTTCCATTTGCACAACAGCATGTGAAATTGATTGTCAATCAGTGTTGCTTCCTGAGTGGACAGTGTGATTTCACAGAAGTGTCATTGACTTGGAGCTACATTGTGTTGTTTAAGTGTTTCCTTTATTTTTTTGAGCAATGTATGTCAGCAGGTAAACAGTCAGTGCCTGAAGTTGATATTTTTGGAGCATGTAAAATAAGCAAGTGTAAGGATCTGAACTCCTTTGAGGAAAGGTAAATCTTTAAGCTAGATGACTGGGTCTCCAAAATGACAAGTCATGTGGGGTGTCGGTCCAGTGGTTAGTATCTACTTACAGTTATCCAAAGAGGGACAACTTGTGAACCAGTACTTGGGCCATGGGCACTCGAGGCTCATTGATGTAAAAAAAAATGTTAGCCTACCTGGTCCACTTTCACAAAAGAGCTACTGTAGCTCGAATTACTGAAAACGTTATTACTGGCTATGACAGCATGGTGTTAAAAAACACAAATTGTCATTGCAGCTTCCTGTGTATGGTGCTACAGACCAATCAAAGTGCCCATGCTGACTCCTGTTCTCTGCTGAATTTGACTTCAGTTTGCATGTGAGCATCAGGGTTGGACCATGGAGGATGGTGGCCTGGTCTGCAGAATGTTGACAGTCGGGTGTGTGTGGTAGATGGCACCAGGATCCACTATAGAGCACAATCCGGTCTAGGCAGTGCAATGCTCTGGAATATGCTGTTAGGAGACCATAGGTACTGGCATTTATGTCAATGTTACTTTGACAACCTCAACCAACTTCTTTGGGGTCATTCTTCAAACACACACATCTTTAGATATGGACCCTAAACTGTGGGTTGTTGCACTTTAGCTCCTGAGTTTAAACACATAAACATTTGGCAAATAAAGTCAATGGGGACCCCTGCCCGTCTGTGCACAGATATGTTGACATCCCATTTTGACAGAATGCCAATGTATCTGAACTGTAAAGAACAGTTTTATCATAAGTCAAAAATGTAACCTTTGTTTTCCCCAAAGGGATATATTGGAGAACTACATGCTAATTTCTAAGAATAGGACAGTAGGATGAAGTGACATATATATATATATATATATATATATATATATTCTCTTCACATAATATTAAAACACTTCGACTTACAACTTACAAGCGTTTCTTTACTTCTCTTTCAGGCTGGAAAACTGGCAATTGAAAGAGGATGGGCGATCAATGTTGGCAAGTATAAGATGTGTTATCGATTATCCACCTCATGATGTCATATACTTACTGGCTTCTTTCTCAGGCTCTGCTTCTGTTACATTTATGGCATTCGTATGTGTTCGCTGATATGTACATTAAACTGATGCCCCCAACAGATGCCATACAGTGGCATTCATCCCACTGTTATATACATTGCATTGAATAGCATAGTGTAAGATACTATTACTTTTTTTGTTTTCTCTTAAGGTATACTTACCATGCCGATGTAACTCTATGGACATAATGAATCTGTCTTCTTAGATTTGCCCATGTATGTGCGAAACCTAGATCGCAAATGTGATGTAAACTTAACCGTATATGAGAGTAATACAGACTCTGGGTCTTGGTAACATGGCATTAACCTCATAATTGTTCTTCAGTCTTTACTGACATGTTACTGTGATGTGGAGTTTAAGACTATGCATGTATGTAAAAGAAAGAAGGGATTAAAATCTGTAGTTTTATGTCATTTATCTAACATCAAAGATTTAGAATCAAAGTCTGCGAGATGATGGTGCATGAAGTCACTTGTTTTACCTGCCGGATAAAATGGGGATTAGTCTTTAATATTTCTGGGAATTTTTTTATTACAATATCCTTATACTTGCCTAGATGTTAAATGAGTTGTCTGGGTTAGAAAAACGATTTTCAAATACACTGCAAATTTTGCGCTAATAGAAAGTGATCCCTAATTCAGAAGTCTATCTGGAATACATTACAAATTAGTATATTACATGGGAAGATCATTGATTTTTAATGGGCTACATGTTTTGCTTTATTAACCCAGTAGTGTCACTGCAGAGGAATTTAACACTTGCAGTTTCCTCCACAGATTACAAGTAACTAAGCAGTCATACACCCTGTGACCAGTTTATTTCCAGGGATCACTTCTTATGAAAATTGACTGTGAAAATTGTAGAAACTTCTAAACTTTGGTCCTCTGTGGGCCACTAGAGGTCACTATATCTGATTAGCTAATCAACCGCAAAAAGAGGTTTAAACACTAATAGGCAGGTAACTAGTACAATAAAATTTCAATATCAGGTAATGCAAAAGGGAAATAGCTACTGAAATCCAGAAATTATGTAGAGGGCAGGAGATTCTTCAGGGTCCTGTACAGGGTCCTGTGCTTTTGAGAAGACGAAATGCGGTCTGGACCAGAAGGGAGACCCTAGTGCCTGATTTAGAACGCCATAAAAAGTTTTTTTTTTTTTTTTTTTACATAGAGTAAATTACAAATCTTATTTATTTTACCTGCTCTATCATATGCAAAAAAATAATTTTAATGACAGCGCCCATCTAAGGAATTTCCTTGCTGAGTTCTGTCAGTGAATCTGCATCGTCCAGAATCAAGAATCAGGGTTAATTTTGTGCAGAATTTGCAGCAGAAATGAACCCCTACAATTCATTGTCCCATTGACAAATGGGTTTTTCTGGGCAGATTCCCTAGAAAAAAATAATTTTTTTCGGTGGAATCCGGATCAGCATCAAAAGTTCCACTTATGTAGTCAGCACAGAACAGCAGAATCCCATTGATTGGAATTCCAAGCGTATTATCCATAATATGCATGAGCCCTTATGCTTTCACATGTAGTCAACTCGGTATACACTATTCTTGCCCCCAGTAAGGCACTAAAACAAATTTTGACCCATTTGGCTCATAGTGATGCATTACTTGTCTAAGGAGGAGATTGAGCATTCACAATTAGGCTATGGTGCACATATTTTCATACGTTGCACATGTGTCGACTTCATTAGTGTTTGCTTAAAGTGTTACATGAAAAAAATTAACATTTTGATGAATTTGAAATCAGTAGCCCAGTGCCTGACCCTATATAAACATCTGATACACGGACATTTTTTGTGTAGATGTCTTATTCCACATCTTTTGCTTTTTAATTTTTGTTATATATGGGTAAAAGTAAAAAAAAAAAGAAAAACAAACCAGTTTTGTCCTTAACAACCAATCACAGCTCAGCTTTCATATCTTAAAGGGGTTATCTACCATAAGGTGATTTTAGCACTTACCTACCAGACAGCAATGGACATGCTCAGGAAGGAACCGTTCTTGCCTTGAATCTAAACTGCTTTTTACTGAGTCAACCATATTGGTGTGCCTATCTTTTTGGGAAATGTCTATTTCCTGTTGAAGTTCCCTCCCTCCAACTACAAGTCCCATGATTTCTTGTTTGTGAGGTTAATTTTTTCCCCTCCCACACATCAGCCACCCCAACCATTGAAACACACCTGTGCTCCCTTCCATGCAATAGACCAGTGTTTTCTAACCAGGGTGCCTCTAACTGTTGCAAAACTACAATTCTTAGCAGAATGATTTCCCTCCCACCTATCGGCCGCTCCACCCATTAAAGCAAAGACAGGCTCCCTTTCATCACCTGACTAGTGATGTAATTTCTCAGGCCACACGGCAACCTGGGAAAATCTGAGACAACACTAATTTTGTATCCTGTTATAAATAAACATTGGGGAAAAATCACAGAACCATTGCGAGACCACCGTCACACACAGGTACAGACACTTAATTATAAACTACACTAACGTTACAGCCTCTGTAGAACAGTAAAATGAAATAAAAAATCCTGGAATACCCCTTTAATGAACCCTGGTAAAATGAATGCTGAGCTGTGATTGGTTGTTATGGGCAAAATATGAAGGTTTTGGTTTCCGCAAGATTAAAAATTCTGGGCCTCAATTACAAAAGGGTTGAATATATTTGTCTATACCAGCGATGAAGACCGTGGTGGCTATAGAGCAGTCCCATATAAAATAATACCTCTACCATGGCCGGTCTGTATCTTTTGATTACAGGGATTAGGGATATATGTGGTGAATTCTATACAGGTACATGGTTTATTATGCATTTTTACAGCTTGCGTTGATATTTTCTATTACACAAATTTTGTAATAATAAAAAAAAAAAAAAAAAAAAAAGGCAGAGCGCCTCATAAGGTAATAAGGTATAGCAAGTTGTAACTATATCATACACAGCCGATATGGCCCCTCACCTGAGTGGGTTGTTGGGCAGCCACAACTCCGTATAGTACCAATCAGACCATTTCGATATTATAAATTGCAGCGCCGAGTCACACACACGATATACCCCACACCGACCGTGTTAGGGGGCAGAGACAATGTAGATAACCAAAATGTTCGACAAACTGTGTTGTTGTAGATTAGCTTCATCGGCCCTCAGTAATTCATATGTAGAGGTAAATATAATTAACTTGCTTTATTTCGTCCAAATCATAAACACGTTTTTGGAGGAGACCTCCTTCATCAGGTACAAGGACATGAATGAGCTCACATCATAGAGAATCCACATGTGTATTTACGCACATGGTAATGGTGACAATGTATACTAAACACTCCTATACTGAAATTCCAATCCACTAGATGTGGATAGGGACATGCTCTGCTCATAGAGGGAAAGATGTTATATAAACAAATATACAGAATACTCTTATACTATTTAGAATACAGGGGGAAAAAACTAATTTGGTATATTTGTTGATATAACATATTTCCCTCTGTGAGCAGAGCATGTCCCGATCCACATCTAGTGGCTCATCCTACAGGATAGCGGCACTCAGATACGGGCATAATAATCAGCGCAATGCGCATGCGTCCTATGCCGGAATGTTACGCGAGCCTCTGCGCCTGTGCTAGCTTGCTTTCCACTACTTCTTTATGCTGTCCAGATAGGAGACGATGTGATGTTGCCGGTAACTGAATGCCGCTTCCTCCCTCATCATGATGGAGCCCGTGTAAGTAAACTAAGTATATACACTTACTTCTTATAACTTATGATGAATGAATTACCACTTTAAAGGTCTGTATTTGCATGTTTTTTACATGTCAGCGCTTCATTATGTGATTCATACATAGATTGTAATTTCAGTATAGGAGTGTTTAGTATATATTGGCACCATTACATGTGGGTATATATACATGTGGATTCTCTATAATGTGAGCTCATTCATGTCCTTATACCTGATGAATGAGGTCTCCTCCAAAAACGTGTTTGTGATTTGGACGGAATAAAGCACGTTAACTATATTTACCTCTACATAAGAATTATTGAGCGCCTTGAGACACAGTTTGGTGAACATTTTGGTTATCTACATTACACTAATTATTGGCATTTTTTTTATTTTTTTTTAAAAGGTGGAGGCTTCCATCATTGCTCCAGTGACAAAGGTGGAGGATTTTGTGCATATGCTGACATAACATTAGCTATCAAGGTATAATTCAAGAGGTATTACATTGGCATGTTAATTTATTGTTAAACTGTATTATAAGATAGATAACATGTCTGATAGATAAGTCTATTTAAGCAAATTGTCTATGTAAAGGGGGAGGCAGACTACAGGGCAGCCTTGATAAAAAAAAATGCTCTAGAGAACACACTCTGGAATACATGGGAAAATATGGTAGATATTTATTTATTAGTACCCCCTACCCCACTATTTCTGACACATGCACACGTATTTTAAGAACTTATCAGGTTTTCAGAAGACCTATTTAGTATCACTTATTAGCTATATGAGCAGTATATGGTGCATCAGTGAAGTATAATAATTCTTTTAGGTAATAAAACCTGCAATATACAGTGGGGATCAAAAGTTTGGGCACCCCAGGTAAAAATTTGTATTAATGTGCATAAAGAAGCCAAGGAAAGATGGAAAATTCTCCAAAAGGCATCAAATTACAGATTAGACATTCTTATAATATGTAAACAAAAGTTTGATTTTATTTCCATCATTTCCACTTTCAAAATAACAGAAAACAAAAAGATGGCATCTGCAAAAGTTTGGACACCCTGCAGAATTTATAGCATGCACTGCCCCCTTTGCTAAGCTGAGACCTGCCAGTGTCATGGATTGTTCTCAATTATCATCTGGAAAGACCAGGTGATGTCAATCTCAAAGGTTTTAAATGCCCAGACTCATCTGACCTTGCCCCAACAATCAGCACCATGGGTTCTTCTAAGCAGTTGTCTAGAAATCTGAAACTGAAAATTGTTGACGCTCACACCTCAAAATCCACGGGGGATTACATCAAGATGCGTAAACTGAAGGTTTTGCCATGGCCTTCACAATCTTCTGACCTCAACATAATTGAAAATCTATGGATAGACCTTAAAAGAGCAATGCATGACAGACAGCCCAGAAATCTCAAAGAACTGGAAGACTTTTTTAAGGAAGAATGGGCAAAGATACCTCAAACAAGAATTGAAAGACTCTTGGCTGGCTACAAAAAGCGTTTACAAGCTGGGATACTTGCCAAAGGGGCAGTACAAGATATTAACTCTGCAGGATGCCCAAACTTTTGCAAACGCCATTTTTCTGTTATTTTAAAAGTGTAAATGATGGAAATAAAATCTAACTTTTGTTGACATATAAGAATGTTTAATCTGTAATTTGATGCCTTTTGGAGATTTTTCCATCTTTCCTTGGATTCTTTATGCACATTAATACAAATTTTTACCTGGGGTACCCAAACCTTTGATCCCCACTGTGTGTGTGTGTATATATATATATATATATGTGTATATATATGTGTATATATATATATATATATATATATATATATATATGTAACTGATTGATACAACAGTATCTTATGCTAGATTAGGTCTCCCAATAATCAACAAAAAATGAATGAATCGTTTTAGGGAACCTTATAATATCATTTTATTTCTTTCCATTAAAATGCGAAAAAAACATGAAAACACTCTGGGTATTGATAGTGATGTGTCACCAATAACTACCTTCTTAAATCGCCACTGTCATAAAGTGCATCGGAGAATTGCAACTATTCCTTCATGTGCAATATTCCATTACATAATACCGGGCAATATTCAGACTGTGCGGTATTTTTGTGGTTCTTTTGTATTTCTCAGAGCTCACAATATACAGTCTTATTTATGTGCAGTGTGGCAATTAAAGTGTCCCGTGCCGGCAATTAAAGTGTCCCATGCCGGTGTCTCTTGTGCAAAATTGTTTCTCCAAGTGTCACATATTACACAGTATGTTGCAGACTGTTTCCATATAACTAGTGCACATATAGATTGGTAAAATGTTGCACAATGTATCTACAGTCAATATATGTAACACCACAGGTTTTAGCACATTGCCACTTATCTTTCTCTTCTTCCGGTAGTAAGGTGCGTTTTTGTGTGCGCACCTTACTACCGGAGGAAGAGAAAGATAAGTGGCAATGTGCTAAAACCTGTGGTGTTACATATATTGACTGTAGATACATTGTGCAACATTTTACCAATCTATATGTGCACTAGTTATATGGAAACAGTCTGCAACATACTGTGTAATATGTGACACTTGGAGAAACAATTTTGCACAAGAGACACCGGCATGGGACACTTTAATTGCCGGCACGGGACACTTTAATTGCCACACTGCACATAAATAAGACTGTATATTGTGAGCTCTGAGAAATACAAAAGAACCACAAAAATACCGCACAGTCTGAATATTGCCCGGTATTATGTAATGGAATATTGCACATGAAGGAATAGTTGCAATTCTCCGATGCACTTTATGACAGTGGCGATTTAAGAAGGTAGTTATTGGTGACACATCACTATCAATACCCAGAGTGTTTTTTCACGTTTTTTTCGCATTTTAATGGGAAGAAATAAAATTATATTTTAAGGTTCCCTAAAACGATTCATTCATTCATTATATATATATATTGTAAAGTTTTTCACTCTGGGATCGTCCTTTGCCATAGCCAAAGGACACGTTTTTCCACAATAAACCGGCAAACAGCGAGTCCTTTCTGCAATTCTGGCTCCTCGCCAGGTTTATTAAACGGGGTGCAGGATAAACAAAATATAAAAATAACTCCTAGGCCGTCTAGCCACTCACTACACATGTAGCATGCCCTGACTAATAACTGATGGACTTTTCCCTGCCAGTTTAAACACAATAAGCCCTGCAGCCTTATAAGACCCAGTTCACATTTGAACATAAAGTCCCATTCGTACAGCCACCTGCCATATGTTACAGGAGCCACGTCTCTCACTCCGGGAGTCCACGCTTGTGTCCTCAGCAGCCCTTGCTGTGCCCGCCTGGCACTGGACACAGTGTCTCCCCCCCAACAGCCACTTCTGTCTCGGGGAGAGCCCAGATTATTCTGTTTCTCTTGCTTTTAAAGGACCCTTCCCCTTTCTGCTGCCTCATTGATTAGTCCACAGGTGGAGATTTCTGCAGGATCAGTGTGGGAAATGCACCCTTTCCTTGCCACACTGTCACAATATATATATATGTATGTCAGTTAGAATCACTTTCTCCTTAGCCACCAACTGCAAACAGTTAAAAAAAGATGTCAATTGCAAAGTTTTTCTAAGGCCATGTTCACATAATGGAATTTCTAAGTGGAATCTGGCTGAAAAAATTCAGATAAAAAATTCCATTGCAGAAGAATCCTATTGCTTTCAATGAGATTTTCCTCTGTGTGAACCTGGCCACACAAAAGGAATTTCTGCACCAAAATCCACAGCAGAACATCTATAGCAAAGCATGCATTTTGGTACAGATTTGCGGCAGATTTTCAGTGTGAATTATGAGAACTTAATTTACAAAATAAATCAATTTTTAAATGATCTGCCACATTGCAGCGGCTGGCTGTGCAGTCTACAGAAAGAATAGACATGTCTATTCTTTCTGCAGAGTCTGCATGGAAATGCATCGCCATCTATGAGACGGCGCATTTTCATGCGGTCCTAGTGCCGGCATGTTCTGCCAGTGCTCCGCTGTTGGGGCAGTGTCCGCACGGACATTTTAAAACCTGCTCTGCCTACTCTTTCTAAAGTAGAGTCGAGTAAATCTGCAAAAAGTAGCTCATTTTTTATACCAGAAACTTGACATTAATGCACAATAAACTCCCTCCCTCCCTCCCATATGTTAAAAAATTTGGTCTCCCGTCAAAATAGAGTATTCGTTCTAACTCCCAACATTCATAAAGTTATGGATTTTACAGCATTTTAATTAACCTCTTAACAACCAAGGACGTAAATGTACTTCCTGGTCCGCTGGTACTTAGCGCACCAGGACGTACATTTACGCCCAGTACATGACCGGCTATCAGCAGCCGGGAACCCGGCGGTAATGGCAGACATCAGCGATTGCGCTGATGTCCGCCATTAACCCCTCAGATTAACTCCTCAATACGGATCACGGCATCTGCGGCAGTGCGGCTATTGTAATAGCTGATCTATTGGGATGGCAATGTCTGTGTGGTCATATCGCTGACAGATTCAGTGGGCACTGCCCGCACTCAGAATCTACGTCTGGAAATGATCCGGCTGCGGATTCTGTAGTGTGAACCGGGCCTAACTGCAGCGCAACCTGATTGTTTGTTCTCACCCTATGTGTGCAAGATTGTAACAAAATTGATAATACACTTTATCTATTTACTTTTATAGTTCTTATTTGAGCGTGTTGAAGGTGTTTCCAAGGCAACTATAATAGACCTGGATGCCCATCAGGTACTGATCTATACATATATATGATCAACAGGTGCCAGAAAGTTAAACCGATTTGTAAATTACTTCCATTTAAAAATCTTAATCCTTCCAGTAGTTATCAGTATGCTACAGAGGAAGTTCTTTCCTTTTTACATTTCTTTTCTCTCTAAGCACAGTGCTCTCTGTTGACACCTCTGTCCATGTCAGGAACTGTCCAGAGTAGGAGCAAATCCCCATTGCAAACCTATCCTGCTCTTGAGAGTTCCTGACATGGACATAGGTGTCAGCAGAGAGCACTGTGGTCAGACAGAAAGGAAATTCAAAAAGAAAAGAACTTCCTGTGGCGCATACAGCGGCTGATAAGTCCTAGAAGGGCTAAGATTTGTAAATAGAAGTAATTTACAAATCTGTTTGACTTCCTGTCACCATTTGATGAAAAAACTATGTTTTTCACGGGAGTACCCCATTAATACAGTGTTTTTTTCAAACAGTGTCCCTCCAGCTGTTGCAAAACTACAACTCCCAGCATGCTCGGACAGCCGTTGGCTGTCCGGGCATGCTGGGAGTTGTAGTTTTGCAACAGCTGGAGGCACGCTTCTTGGAAAACACTGTTTTCATAAAATAAATGTCAGTATTTTTAAACAGTAGTAAATTAATATATACATTTTAAAATTATATTTCTACTATAACAGTATATGTTACTCAGAATAGAGTGTTAAAAGGGGGGGGGCAACCAATTGTATCAGCACCAATAACCAAATCGGCACAGTATAAATGGTGGAACATATAAGACACCATTACTTATTCTGGACGTGTAAATGGTTTACATTTAAAACTTCCCTGTTTTCCTTTTTTTTTTCTTTTCCTTAGGGCAATGGGCATGAAAAAGATTTTATGGATGATAAAAGGGTGTACATAATGGACATGTACAATCGGCACATATACCCTGGAGACACGTTTGCCAAGCGTATGTAAAATTTGCTATATCACATAATCTTTAAAGTATTACTGGTGCCAGGTGGTTGCTTTCTGTGCCTGGTGATTATAATGGGAGACATGTTTTGTGGTCATAATGGGAGACATATGATGAAGCAGTATTAGATCATTTTTGGGTAGTTGTAGCCTAGAACAGACTGTGTGCTTAAAGGAGTAGTCCAGTGGTGACCCAGTGGTGAACAACTTATCCCCTATCCTAAGGATAGGGGATAAGTTGCAGATCGCGGGGGGTCCGACCGCTGGGGCCCCCTGCGATCTCCTGTACGGGGCCCCCGACAGCCCGCGGGAAGGGGGCGTGTCGACCTCCGCACGAAGTGGCGGCCGACACACCCCGTCAATACAATTCTATGGAATGCCTTCGGCAATCTCCGGCTCTGCCATAGAGATGTATTGAGGGGGCGTGTCGGCCGCCGCTTCGTGCGGGGGTCGACACCCACTATCTGGCCGGAGAGCTTGGCCCCCGTACAGAGAGATCACAGGGGGCCCCAGCGGTCGGACCCCCCGCGATCTCAAAATTATCCCCTATGCTTAGGATAGGGGATACGTTTTTCACCACTGGACTACCCCTTTAACCCCTTCAGGACGGAGCCCATTTTGGCCTTAAGGACCGGAGCGTTTTTTGCACATCTGACCACTGTCACTTTAAACATTAATAACTCTGGAATGCTTTTAGTTATCATTCTGATTCCGAGATTGTTTTTTCGTGACATATTCACTTTAACATAGTGGTAAATTTTTGTCGATACTTGCATCCTTTTTTGGTGAAAAATCCGTAAATTTGATGAAAAATTTGAAAATTTAGCATTTTTCTAACTTTGAAGCTTTCTGCTTGTAAGGAAAATGGATATTACGAATACATTTTTTTTTGGTTCACATATACAATATGTCTACTTTATGTTTGCATCATAAAATTGACGCGTTTTTACTTTTGGAAGACACCAGAGGGCTTCAACGGTCAGCAGCAATTTTCCGATTTTTCACAAAATTTTCAAACTCAGTATTTTTCAGGGACCAGTTCAGGTTTGAAGTGGATTTGAAGGGTCTTCATATTAGAAATACCCCATAAATGACCCCATTATAAAAACTACACCCCCCAAAGTATTCAAAATGACATTCAGTCAGCGTTTTAACCCTTTAGGTGTTTCACACGAATAGCAGCAAAGTGAAGGAGAAAATTCACAATCTTCATTTTTTACACTCACATGTTCTTGTAGACCCAATTTCTGAATTTTTACAAGGGGTAAAAGGACAAAATTTTTACTTGTATTTGTAGCCCAATTTCTCTCGAGTAAGCACATACCTCATATGTCTATGTAAAGTGTTCGGCGGGCGCAGTAGAGGGCTCAGAAGGGAAGGAGCGACAAGGGGATTTTGGAGAGTACGTTTTTCTGAAATGGTTTTTGGGGGGCATGTTACCTTTAGGAAGCCCTTATGGTGCCAGAACAGCAAAAAAAACCCACATGGCATACCATTTTGGAAACTAGACCCCTCGGGGAATGTAACATGGGATAAAGTGAACCTTAATACCCCACAGGTGTTTCACGACTTTTGCAAATGTAAAAAATAAATAAAAAATTTTACCTAAAATGCTTGTTTTCCCCAAAAATTTTTATTTTTAAAAAGGGTAATAGCAGAAAATACCCCTAAAAATTTGAAGCCCAATTTCTCCCGATTCAGAAAACACCCCATATGGGGGTGAAAAGTGCTCTGCTGGCGCACTACAGGTCTCAGAAGAGAAGGAGTCACATTTGGCTTTTTGAACGCAAATTTTGCTCTGGGGGCATGCCGCATTTAGGAAGCCCCTATGGTGCCAGGATAGCAAAAAAAAACCACATGGCATACCATTTTGGAAACTAGACCCCTCGGGGAACGTAACAAGGGGTTAAGTGAACCTTTATACCCCACAGGTGTTTCACGACTTTTGCATATGTAAAAAAAATTTTTTTTTTTTTACCTAAAATGCTTGTTTTCCCAAAAATTTTACATTTTTAAAAAGGGTAAAAGCAGAAAATACCCCCCAAAATTTGTAACACAATTTCTCCCGAGTACGGCGATACCCCATATGTGACCCTAAACTGTTGCCTTGAAATACGACAGGGCTCCAGAGTGAGAGCGCCATGCGCATTTGAGGCCTAAATTAGGGACTTGCATAGGGGTGGACATAGGGGTATTCTACGCCAGTGATTCCCAAACAGGGTGCCTCCAGCTGTTGCAAAACTCCCAGCATGCCTGGACAGTCAACGGCTGTCCGACAATACTGGGAGTTGTTTTGCAACAGCTGGAGGCTCCGTTCTGGAAACAGTGGTGTACCAGACGTTTTTCATTTTTATTGGGGAGGGGAGGGGGGCTGTGTAGGGGTATGTGTATATGTAGTGTTTTTTACTTTTTATTTTATTTTTTGTGTTAGTGTAGTGTAGTGTTTTTAGGGTACAGTCGCACGGGCGGGGGTTCACAGTAGTTTCTCGCTGGCAATTTGAGCTGCAGCAGAAAGTTTGCGGCAGCTCAAATTTGCAGCCCGATACTTACTGTAATCCTCGGCCCATGTGAGTGTACCCTGTACGTTCACATTGGGGGGGACATCCAGCTGTTGCATAACTACAACTCCCAGCATGCCCGTTGGCTGTCGGTGACTGCTGAGAGTTGTAGTTTTGTAACAACTGTAGGCACACTGGTTATGTATCACTGAGTTTGTGACCTAACTCAGTGTTTCACAACCAGTGTGCCTCCAGCTGTTGCAAAACTACAACTCCCAGCATGTACGGTGCATGGTGTACGGTGACTGCTGAGAGTTGTAGTTTGCAACAGCTGGAGGCACACCGGTCGTGAAACACTGAGTTAGGTAAAAAAAAACTCTGAGTTTCACAACCAGTGTGCCTTCAGCTGTTGCAAAACTACAACTCTCAGCAGTCACCGACAGCCAACGGGCATGCTGGGAGTTGTAGTTATGCAACCAGCAGATGCACCACTACAACTCCCAGCATGCACTTTAGCTGTTTGTGCAAGCTGGGAGTTGTAGTTATACAACAGCTGAAGGTACACTTTTCCATAGAAAGAATGTGCCTCCAGCTGTTGCAAAACCATAAGTCCCAGCATGCCCATAAGGGAATGCTGGGAGTTGTGGTGGTCTGCCTCCTGCTGTTGCATAACTACAGCTCCCAGCATGCCCTTTTTGCATGCTGGGAGCTGTTGCTAAGCAACAGCAGGAGGCTGTCACTCACCTCCAACGATCCAGACGCTGCAGGTCAGTCCCGCCGCCGCAGCTGCTCCTGGGGCCCCGATCCCAACAGGGACGCCGGGGATCGGGGTCCCCAGCACCGGGGGTCGTCTTCCCGCACCCGCTCACGTCCTCCAGAAGAGGGGCGGAGCGGGTGCGGGAGTGACACCCGCAGCAGGCGCCCTGATTGGTCGGCCGGTAATCCGGCCGACGAATCAGGGCGATCGTGAGGTGGCACCAGTGCCACCTCACCCCTGCAGGCTCTGGCTGTTCGGGGCCGTCAGAGACGGCCCCGAACAGCCAGTAATTCCGGGTCACCGGGTCACCGGAGACCCGATTGACCCGGAATCGCCGCAGATCGCTGGACTGAATTGTCCAGCGATCTGCGGCGATCGCCGACATGGGGGGGCATAATGACCCCCCTGGGCGATATGCCGGGATGCCTGCTGAACGATTTCAGCAGGCATCCGGCTCCGGTCCCCAACCGGCTAGCGGTGGGGGCCGGAATTCCCACGGGCGTATGGATACGCCCTCGGTCCTTAAGGACTCGGGATTCAGGGCGTATCCATACGCCCTATGTCCTGAAGAGGTTAAAGGGGTACTCCACTGGAAAACATTTTTTCTAATCATTTGGTCCAGAAAGATAAACAGATTTGTAAATTGCTTCTATTAAAAAATCTTAATCCTTCCAGTACTTATCAGCTGCTATTATGATCCACAGGAAGTTCTTTTCTTTTTGAATTTCCTTTATGCCTGACCACAGTGCTCTCTGCTGACACCTCTGTCCATTTTAGGAACTGTCCAGAGTACAAGCAAATCCTCATTGAAAACCTATCCTGCTCTGGACAGTTCCTAAAATGGACAGAGGTGTCAGCAGAGAGCACTGTGGTCAGGAATAAAGGAAATTCAAAAAGAAAAGAACTTCCTGTGGAGTTTTTCAGTGGAGTACCCCTTTAATACTAGATAAAGGATTTTTTGCATGACAAATTTCCTCATGTATACCTCTTGTATGACACAGGATAGCAAACTAGGCTATTTCATACAGTGATGATAAGGTATACCGCCATAAACCATCCTGATAAAAGCTAAAAGGGTGATTTTGGCATCTATTATTTAAATTAAAGTATATGGATACATTGTATGTACAGTATATGCAGGAGTTTTCCTGGCACATATGCCAAATTTTATTCCTGACAAATAAAAATGCTTTGTAAGTCAACTGGTAAAAGAGTTACACAGATTTGTAAATTACTTCTATATTGGGATATAGGTTGAACTTGGTGGATTCTGGTCTTTTTCAACCTTATGTTACTTTGTTACTAACTTAACCCTTCCAGTATTATGAGCTGCTGTATACTCCAGAGAAAGTTGTGTAGTTCTTTCCAGCCTGACCACAGTGCTCTCTGCTGACACCTCTGTCCATGTCAGGAACTGTATAGAGCAGGAGAAAATCCCCATAGCAAACCTCTCCTACTCCAGACAGTTTCTGACAGGGACAGAGGTGGCAACAGAGAGCACTGTGGTCAGACAGAAAAGAACTACACAACTTCCTCTGTAGCATACAGCAGCCAATAAGTACTGGAAGGATTAAGATTTTGGAATAAAAGTAATTTACAAATCTGTATAACTTTCTGTCACCATTTAAATCAAAAAAACTATTTTTTTTTCCAGGGTACTGCTTTAACCGAATGTTGATTTTGGTTTGTTCTT
This sequence comes from Hyla sarda, assembly GCF_029499605.1. Classification (NCBI taxonomy): domain Eukaryota; kingdom Metazoa; phylum Chordata; class Amphibia; order Anura; family Hylidae; genus Hyla; species Hyla sarda. The sequence goes on along the minus strand of NC_079194.1, from coordinate 74,881,127 downwards.
TTATATGATGTATAGGTGCGATAAAGAGGAAAATAGAGCTAGACTGGGGCACAGAAGACAAAGAATATTTGGAAAAAGTAGAAACTCATGTAAAAGGGGCACTGAATGAGGTCACTCCAGATGTGATCATCTACAATGCAGGGACAGATATTCTGGATGGAGATCCGCTCGGAGGACTCTCAATTTCCCCTCAAGTGAGTAACAAGTAATTCACTATAAAGCTGTTCCTAAAAAAAACATGTGGCATCCTATATTACTATAGTAAATGCAAAGGCCATTATTTTACATGCAGTTTTGTGGGATTATGTTTGTTTTTCCCATCTGAAGTAATTGAGCAAGTACTGCAATAAAAACAATGCTGGATAGGACTTTATACGGTTTGAAATAATGCCGGCATTATCGACAATGCATTTTCAGATATAGCGTGTGTGAATAAAAGACATCAGTTAATGTAACACACGAATATTGCAGTTTTTGCAAGCTGACCAAAAAACTGTGAAAGCGTTTGTCCCATGATTCAGTGGGGTATTTTCTGTGGTTGTGGGATCTTGAATCTTGTGTAGCTCTTGTATTAAAGGGGTACTCCAGTGGAAAACTATTTTTTAAATCAACTGGTGCCAGAAAGTTAAACAGATTTGTAAATTACATCTATTTAAAAATCTTAATCCTTCCAGTACTTATTAGGGGCTGTATACTACAGAGGAAGTTTTTTTCTTTTTGAATTTCTTTTCTGTGTGACCACGGTGCTCTCTGCTGACACCTCTGGCCATATCAGGAACTGTCCAGAGCAGAAGCAAATTTCCATAGCAAACCTTTCCTGCTCTGGAGAGTTCCTGACATGGACTGAGGTGTCAGCAGAGAGCCCTGGGGTCAGACAGAAAAACAGAAAAGAACTTCCTCTGGAAAATACAGCAGCTGATAAGTACTGGAAGGATTAAGATTTTAAAAAAAAAAGAAGTAACTTACAAATCTGTTTAACTTTCTGGCATCAGTTGATTTAAAAATAAAATTGTTTTCCACTGGAGTACCCCTTTAAAGGACCTGTCTGTGATGAGGAAATAACTTTTAACTGTTTTTGAAACAATGTGCCTCCAGCTGCTGCAAAACTACAACTCCCTGCATGCCCGGACAGCCAAAGGCTGTCCGGGCATGCTGGGACTTGTAGTTTTGCAACAGCTGGAGATACACTGTTTGGGAAACACTGAGGCAGGAGCAGTTGTGTTTTCTTTCTTCCTTTCTTTTTTACTTATATCTTTCCTTCTTTTCCTTCCTTAGTTCCTTTCTTTCCTCCCTCCCCTATGAACCTTGTACTATGTTATTTCATGTGTATTGATTTTACATTTAGGGAATTATAAAGAGGGATGAAATCGTGTTCAGCATTGCCAGGAGGCGTTCCATACCAATTCTGATGGTCACCTCAGGAGGATACCAAAAGAGGACCGCACGGATAATAGCAGATTCCATACTAAATTTGCACAACCTTGGCCTGATTTCCAATTCTCTCTCACATGAACCCCGGTTATGAACATTGATCTTCAAAGCTGAAAAGTTACTCGGTGTGTGGCAATAATTTACATTTAACAGAAATGTAATATGTGAATCTAAAATACTGTGTATTTATTTAGGTTGGAAAAAAAATATAGGAAAATATCTTGGTGGGGAGTTTACAAAGCACTACAGCCCCTATTTTTTACTTATTCATTGGCATCTTCTGACATCACACAGCTGAGGCTTTAAGGCACTATTCCTAACCTTTGTTCACAGAATATAGCCTAAATGCCTAATAGGTACGATATCACCAATGAGACCCGCACTTATCAGGTGAACTGAGAGTTTTGGAAATATTAAAAGGGTACTCCGGTGGAAAAAAAAAATTCGAATCAACTGGTTGCAGAACGTTAAACAGATTTGTAAATTATTTCTATTTAAAAATCTTAATCCTTCCAGTACTTATCAGCTGCTGTATGCTCCACAGGAAGTTGTGTAGTCCTTTTCTGTCTGAGCACAGTGCTCTCTGCTGACACCTCTGTCCATGTCAGGAACTGCCCAGAGTAGGAGAGGTTTGCTATTAGGATTTGCTCTTACTCTGGAAAGTTCATGACAGGGACAGAGGTGTCAGCAGAGAGCACTGTGCTCAGACAGAAAAGAGCTACACAATTTCCTCTGTATCATACAGCAGCTGATAAGTACTGGAAGGATTAAGATTTTTAAATAGAAGTAATGTACAGATCTGTTTATCTTTCTGTCTCCAGTTGATTTAAAAAAAATTGCTTTCCACTGAAGTACCTCTTCAAGGATAACTGTTTGGTCAACTCTAGACTGAACTATATGGAATCAAAGCAGCTGGTAGTTGACGAATAGGGCCACAAGATCTCTGTTCATCCCAGAGGGGTTGTACCCCCCTATTAGAAGTTATCACCTATCCAAAAAATAGGGTTAAGTGTCTGATTTCGGGGAGTATGAACTCTGGGATTCCCACGATCTTAATAACTTGGACCAGAGTCTTCCAACAGAAGCGGTGATCACATATGTGCACTGCTGATCAACTCATTCTGTAGGCCAGTGCTGGAGAGCCTATCTCTGGTAGCTGTCATAGAGAATAAATGGAGTGGCAGTCATGTGTGCCCACCCCTGCTCCATTCTGACTTGGTATAAGGAATAACTTCTTATAGTGGGGCAACTCCATTAAATGTGTGTCCTATAGGCATGACTTGCAGTACGGTTTGGTTTATCCTATGGATGTGCCATAAATGCTTAAAATGGAAATACTCCTTTACGTGTGTCAGTAATGTAGCTGAAGAGATTCTCTAATGGGGTTTTAACACTAATAACTTCATCATCAAGTATTCCATAACATTTCCTTGAAGAAATCGATTTTTTGTCTAAAGGTGCCAAACGTTATGTCTAGCAATAGTTGTTTGGGTGTCATTAAACAAGCTATTTATAAAAAGAAGAAAGCTCAACTGTGAATATATTATCTTTTACTCCATTTACTATACTATAATGTCACAAACACTGAATTGTATAATTTTTTTTTTCATAGTAATTGGAACACTATTATAGAGGGCACTGACAGGTATCCAGACAACTGAGATATAGGAAGTGGTGGCGTTGGGTTCTTATACCGTAAAACTCATTTACATTGCTCAAAAAAATAAAGGGAACACTAAGATAACACATCCTAGATCTGAATGAATGAACGAATAGTATGAAATACTTTCGTCTTTCCATAATTGAATGTGCTGACAACAAAATCACACAAAAATTATCAATGGAAATCAAATTTATCAACCCCTGGAGGTCTGAATATGGAGTCACACTCAAAATCAAAGTGGAAAACCACACTTCAGGCTGATCCAACTTTAATGTAATGTCCTTAAAACAAATCAAAATGAGGCTCAGTAGTGTGTGTGGCCTCCATGTGCCCGTATGACCTCCCTACAACGCCTGGGCATACTCCTGATGAGGTGGCGGATGGTCTCCTGAGGGATGTCCTCCCAGACCTGGACTAAAGCATCTGCCAACTCCTGGACGGTCTGTGGTACAACCTGGCGTTGGTGGATGGAGCGAGACATGATGTCCCAGATGTGCTCAATCGGATTCAGGTCTGGGGAACGGGCAGCCAGTCCACAGCATCAATGCCTTCCTCTTGCAGGAACTGCTGACACACTCCAGCCACATGAGGTCTAGCATTGTCTTGCATTATGAGGAACCCAGGGCCAACTGCACCAGCATATGGTCTCACAAGGGGTCTTAGGATCTCATCTCGGTACCTAATGACAGTCAGGCTACCTCTGGCAAGCACATGGAGGTCTGTGCGGCCCCCCAAAGAAATGCCACCCCACATAATTACTGACCCACCGCCAAACTGGTCATGCTGGAGGATGTTGCAGGCAGCAGAATGTTCTCCACCGCGTCTCCAGACTCTGTCACGTCTGTCACATGTGCTCAGTGTGAACCTGGTTTCATCTGTGAAGAGCACAGGGTGCCAGTGGCGAATTTGCCAATCTTGGTGTTCTCTGGTGACCTGCACGGTGTTGGGCTGTAAGCACAACCTCCACCTGTGGAAGTCGGGCCCTCATACCACCCTCATAGAGTCTACTTCTGATCGTTTGAGTGGATACATGCACATTTGTGGCCTGCTGGAGGTCATTTTGCAGGGCTCTGGCAGTGCTCCTCCTGCTCCTCCTTGCACAATGGTAGAGGTAGTGGTCCTGCTGCTTGGTTGTTGCCCTCCAACGGCCTCCTCCACATCTCCTGATGTACTGGCCTGTCTCCTTGTAGCACCTCCATGCTCTGGACACTACGCTGACAGACACAGCAAACCTTCTTGCCACAGCTCACATTGATGTGCCTGCATGAGCTGCACTATCTGAGCCACTTGTGTGGGTTGTAGACTCCGTCTCATACTACCACTAGAGTGAAAGCACCACCAGCATTCAAAAGTGACCAAAACATCAGCCGGGAAGCATAGGAACTGAGAAGTGGTCTGTGGTCACCACCTGCAGAACCACTTCTTTATTGGGGTTGTCTTGTTAATTACCTATAATTTCCATCTGTTGTCTGTTCCCTTTGCACAACAGCATGTGAAATTGATTGTCAGTCAGTGTTGCTTCCTGAGTGGACAGTGTGATTTCACAGAAGTGTGATTGCCTTGGAGTTACATTGTGTTGTTTAAGTGTTCCATTTATTTGAGCAGTGTAGTTGTCTTTGTGGGGATCTGTGGGAACAAAGTAGTTGATCAGAAGTGAAGTATTTTCCCTTGAAAAACAATATAGCAGCTCTGCATATCAAAAATATTGAAGACACATTGGGGCAAACTGCGTTGAAATAAAGAGGTACTCCAGCTAAATACTTTATTTTTTTTTATCAATGTGCCCAATGAGCCAGAAATAAAAGACAAAACAAACCTTTACTTACCTACCTACCTTTTGAAGTGAATGGAGCCAAGTTGTAAAACCACACCCAAAGTGGAGACAGACAGGGAGTGGTCTTTTAAAGAAATAAGGCCTGATTTTGGATTCCTGGAGAACCCCTTTAAGCAGTTGAACTGAATATTTTACCATCAGAAAATTATTACTCCAAGTATTTGTCACTGAAAGAACTCAGAGATGTTGTAGATTTATATTTGTTTTAATCTATTGATGGTGATTTAAATCCTTGTGTTTGTTAATAAACTGTTCTTACACTTTACTAATCTATGGAATCTGTCTTATTTGACCTGGTCCTTTAATTCAAAGAGTGTACACTTTATAATGTGCATGTGTTTCCTTGTGGAGACCACCACCAAGCTGAAGTAGGGGGTCAATGTCAATGAGGTAGGTAGTAAGTCAATGTGTCGCAATAAAATATAGCACTAAACTAATGTAGGGAGTCTTATAGGCTAGACAATGAATTCAGATGGGGTTTAGGGCAAAAGTGAACTGAGAGTGGCACCAGTGTTCCTCTGCTTCTTTCAAATGTACCATCAAATCATACATTATCAAAAATCTAAATGCCTCCTCCATTTATTTCTATGGGAGGGGCGGAGATGCAGCGTACGTGCATCCCCGCCTCTCACATAGAGCTGTATTGGGAAGGGGATAGAGGATAAGTGTCTAAGACTATAGTACTCCTTTAACTTGCCTCTATTGATAAGGCTGCAAAACTAGGAAAATATTGTAACCAAACTGATACTGATATCCAGCATCTCTGTGTTTAAACCTTGACAAAGGAAAGGTGACACAACAGTTTTAGAGTACACATCATTTATTTATTATCATACAGAGAGTCTATTATGGTGCCCTCACACCTCTATACCATGTAATATAAGCCTAAGATTCACACATAGTATTATGGTCAATATTTTGCTCAGTATTTGTAATTGAAACCAGGAGGGGAAGATATACAGAAAACGATTATGGAAAAAAATGGCACCTTTTTCTGTGTTGGTTCCACTCCTGCTTTCTAAACAAAATACTACTCATAATATAAGCCTTACAACAACAGCCTATAACATGCTGCCCTAACAATCAGTTAGTTGTCATAGGTCCAACTACTGGAATCCTAAGCAATCAGATGATATACCTAATGTCACACACACATTTATGTAGTAATACATAGAGCCCAACTAAATGAATACATGGTTGAGCCAAGTCCTGCAAAGCTGCAACAACTGTTTTTAGGGGCACTGTGCTCTGGCAAATATAGGGGAAAACTTAAAAGGGGGAATATCCTTTATCATGTGTACAAAATAAAAAGGGTTATCCTCTCTTAAAGAGAGATGTGTAGGGGCTGACCATAATGGAGATAGATGTTGTCATAATTACAAGCCAATTCCATCCATCCAGTGTTGAACAGACAACCTCTATTCAGTGATTCAAACTTAGAGGTTGTCCAACGATGATTTTCAGCTGTCAAATAAATGAACATATACTGGTAAAGTTATTTTACTACCTTTTCTGTTATTTTTTTTTTTTTTCGTGATTTCTTTCTGCTTCTGATGCAAATTGTCTGCCCTGTTCTCTGTGTTATTCTAACTTCCTGTCTGGTCAGGACTCTCTAGCCAGGAGTTCAGCCAACTCTATTTTTCTACCACTATTCCTTTTTATGGGTGTGTTGTCTGAGTTCCTGGCTAGAGTGTACAAAGTAACAGGAAGTCTTTCACAGGATGTACAACAGACAGGAAGTTGGGCTAATTAAGACATCAGAGCAGATAGTTTGCATCAAATGCAAGAAAGCATGGAATACCACAGAAAGGTAGTAAAATAACTTAATTTACCAATAAATTTTACTTTATTGGAGATTTAAATACAGGTTTTATCATAGGACAACTACTTTTTGAATATTCTTTTATACATTATTACTACTAGGCATTGCTAAAAATATCAGACACAATATAATCTGTGTGGGTTCCATCAAGCAGGCCTTCTCCATTGGAATGCACAAACCAGCAGGGAGTTTTAATGCCATTCCTGAAGTTTGATCTGTAGTCCTTTTCTGAACCCCTGAAACACAATAACAAGCATAATAAACCGACATTGGGGGAATATTAAAAGACTTGTGTTATTAGGGCTCTTTTTTTGCGCCTCAAAGAGTGTTAACTGCGCCTCATTTTCAGAAGTGTGTTTGGTCTTTTGACTATTTGGAGCATATAGCACATCATTTAATACCAGGTTCATTTGGTTTTAACTGCAACACTTTTGGGCATGAGAAAGTTGTGCTAAACCTTTAAAAAAAGGGGGTAATAGCACCCCTTTTTAAAAAAATTGACTAACAGGTCACTAAATCCGGTGCTAATACCTTAATATGTGGCGCTAATAGTGTGCGCCACATTTTAAGCAAATGTGGCACAGCTAAAGCAAAAAAAAGTGGTGCTATAAAGGAACATGTCAGTAAAACTGTGTTATACAGCCTAATTCAGGGGGTGAAGTATGATAGAGGGATTCTTTCGTTGTCGAAAATTTTTTAATCCATACTTTTTTCTACAATAGATCATAGTCATAGTGCATGCATAGCACCAGATAGCTCATATATGCATTCTGACATGTACTTTATCTAGTAGGGGTCTCGCCTCTGCAAAAGGGGCCCCATAAACCCATTGAGCTGTTAAATCCACTTGCTTTGGTTGCAAGAGGGAAAAGTCAAAGATAGGGCTTTTGTCCTGCTTCAAGATGGATTGGATTTAACAATCCAAAGGAATCATAAAATTGTACAAACATTTTGGAACAGACAATGTATTAAAGGAGAACTCCAGAATAGAAAAATTGTCCTCCATACTGCAGGCAGTAAAAAAATAAATAGATACATTCCTTCCTTTGCTCCCCCGGTGCCTCCGGTAACCCACTTTTTTTCACTGACTGCAGTATGGAGGATAATTTTTCTATTCTGGAGTTCTCCTTTAATTTTTAAGTGTTCATTACAAAAGTGCTAACCAGGATTTAAAGTGTACCTGTCATTTGCAAAAACTTTTTATATAATGTAGATAGTAACGTTATATGTATATTTGTAATATACATTGGTTAAAAAATGTGTATATTTTTGGGTGAAAAAATACAGGAAGCGTGGGGGGACAAGCAGGGCTCAGTACACTGAGGACAAGCTGGGCTCTGTACACTGAGGACATGCAGGGCTCTGTATACTGAGCACAAGCAGGGCTCTGTACACTGAGGACAAGCGGGGCTCTGTACGCTGAGGACAAGCGGGGCTCTGTACACTGAGGACAAGCGGGGCTCTGTACACTGAGGACAAGCGGGGCTCTGTACACTGAGGACAAGCAGGGCTCTGTACACTGAGGACAAGCGGGGCTCTGTACACTGAGGACAAGCAAAGCTCTGTACACTGTGGACAAGCAGGACTCTGTACACTGAGGACAAGCAGGGCTCTGCAGAGGACAAGCAGGGCTCGTTGAACTGAGGACAAGCAGGGGTCTGTGCACTGAGGACAAGCTGGGCTCTGTACACTGAGGACAAGCAGGGCTCTGTGAACCAAGGACAAGCAGGGCTCTGTACACTGAGGACAAGCAGGGCTCTGTACACTGAGGATAAGCAGGGCTCTGCAGAGGACAAGCAGGGCTTGTTGAACCGAGGACAAGCAGGGGTCTGTGCACTGAGGACAAGCAGGGCTCTGTGAACCGAGGACAAGCAGGGCTCTGTGCACTGAGGACAAGCAGGGCTCTGTGAAATGAGGACAAGCATGGCTCTGTACACTGAGGACAAGCAGGGCTCTGCACACTGAGGACAAGCAGGGCTTTGTACACTGAGGACAAGCAGGGCTCTGTACACTGAGGACAAGCAGGGCTCTGTACGCCATGGACAAGAAGGGCTCTGTGCTTGAGACTCTGTAAAATGCCCCTGGCTCACACGGCAGACTGATTGACAATTCAGGAGTCTGAACAGAGCCCTGCTTGTCCTCTTCAAACTTCCTGTAGGCAGTAGCTGCAGAAACAAGACAGAATTTTTTCACCCAAAAATATTTTTTAACCAATGTATATTACAAATACAATATACATAATGTTTATTTACATTTTTTACATTATATAAAATGTTTCTTCAAATGACAGGTACTCTTTACAATCGTCGGTCCATGGAAGACTCGGAGGCACAGGTAAAGCCCTGGACTTCTAATGGGACCACTAAACACCAGGGATTACAAGCATTTAATGTTCAAATGTTGCGATCTGTATAGATTGCAGCATTTAACCATTTCAATGACGGACATTGGAGCAATCTTGCAGGCCCGCTAATGTTCCCCTCACCCGACCCATGATGTACCAGTACATCAAGGGTCAGTAAGGGGTTTAGGGCTTGTGTAAGCAGAAAATGACCTATTGTTTAAATCAAGTTTTTATATTAACCATGTTTAATAAAAAAAAAAAGTTTTTTCTTATTTTTCATTTTACTATACTTTTTTTTAAATAATTCTGAAAGTTTGAAGTTTCCATTCTGGCCACTAGGTCTAAACCTAAGCTCAGCAAAAGGGGTCGGCACTCAGGAATTTGGAGGTGCTCTCGGACTGCAGGATACTGGTAAAGGTAAAGAATTCCCGGCACTCACTGGATATTTTTGCAAATAGTGGCGTGGTTTATTCTCACAATGTAGATTACAACTCACAAGTATAACGCGTTTCGGCCAATGCCTTTTTCAGTCTGAGAAAGGCATTGGTTGAAATGAGTTATACTTGTGAATTGTAATCTACATTGTGTGAATAAAACACACCACTATTTGCTAAAATATCCAGCGAGTGCCGGGAATTCTTTACATTACCAGTAAACCTAAGCCCAGATTTCCTGTTTTATACAGACCACTTCCCAACAGTGCTTTTCTTATCAACACAGACAGGAGTATAGTGCAAGGTGACACCAGTAAATAGATAACAGAGGTAAACACAATAGCTTGCTCAAAGATCAGCAAACCCCTTCGTGCAGAATGACCTCTAAAATGGTCACAGAGAATGCCTAGTAATGTTTCCAATTGCTGTAAATGAGACAGGTCCTTTCTCCCAGGCCCCAGTACAGCATCATCTTTTCTTTCACACTATCCTCCCCCCCAGAAATAAATCATGCTATGCTCTGAATGACAGCAGTTAGTGATTAGATTAGCAGGAAAAGAGCTGTGTAACAGTATGTGCTGAGAAGACTTCTCTGCCGGAAAAATCCTCACACAGGATGAGGGAGGGGAGGTGTGGCTGTGAAGCCAGAAATCACATGGTGTTTGTCTTCCAGGAGGGTGGGCCTAGTCTCATTGAGGGGTTTGCAAAGAGACAAGCAGGATCAGATAATGATGTCTTTCTCTATCCCTCCGGCATATAAGTGACAGCTGAATGAGGGGAACTGCTCTATATAGCTAATGAATGATAGCTAGACAAATAAATAGGGTGTGAGAGGGAAACGATGGGCTCTGGGTTTAGTTCCCAGAGTACCCCTTTAAGTATACAAAGTAAATCCTTTTATACCTTGTCACAGTCAGTAGATTATTCTTCACTTTCATTGTTGCAGTTTGTTTGCCTGATTTTTCATTTTTGTGAAGGCTGGATATTTCATATTCAATACCATGAAAGAATTGTCCTAAACAGCATAAAATAAATAAATAATAACAAATTATAATATCTATAATGTAACACAATGCTGCCCAAAAATGAAGACTGTATTAATATGATAAAATACAAAACAAAAAATTACTTACCTAACAGTCCATGAACTCCTCTGGAAAATGCATAATCATCTAAAGTGTAAAAGCCAAGGAAACGCATAGGGAAAGGATGACTTTTCCAAACTTCATGCAAAATAATGAAAAATGTTGCTCCTTCTCCAAATGATAATGTCAGATTTGTTCTCTTGTTGATTACCAGGTTAAACCTTAAATAATTCATACATGAATTAATACAAAAAATGTATGTAGTCCAGTATGTATTTAGTTTTTTTACTACATTTTATTAACTGTAACTCCTTCATTAATGGGGGTGTCTCCTTTACTAGGTTTTTAGCTCTTATGGTTGTCATAGAGGGGGGCACCAAGGACCCCCTCTTTTAGCCATTAAAGGAGTACTCCGGTGGTGAATATTTTTAACTATGTTACCTCTTCTTCTTATGTGCTTGCTTTTTACAATTGACATGTGTGTTTTGGCCTGCAAGTGTATGTTTTTCTTACCTGATTGTGGCCCCGGAAGTTCAGTAGTTTTGTGAGGGAGTTTTTACTGTCGGCCACCACATCGGCCATGTTCAGAGTTGATGGTGGCCAATACGTCACAGTTTTTGTTTTTACCCCGGTCCTTTCTCTCGGCGTGTGGGCGGCCTCTTTCACGCCCAGCTATTGAATATGTATGTTGCTCCGGTCAGCCTCTTTGCTGATTGGTTAGCCCTTCAGTAACTCCTACTATGTTGCTAAACCAATTGCCGGTGGTGTGTAGCGCATGCGTGCTTCTTTCTGTTTATTTGATGATGCTCCTGCTTCCCGTCCAATCCCCTTGCATGAAGGCGTGGTTGCCTGTGTGAGCCTGTTCATTCATCGCGCTGACGCTCCGGCTGCCCGTCCAATCCCCAGGCATATGGCCTGGATGTGTGGGTGTTTCTGCTCATCCAGCTGTGTTTTTAGTACCGGTGTGTATGTGTGTGTGTGCGCGCGCGAATGTGTGTATATATGTGTGGGTGTCTGGTTTGCCGATGCATCATGCAATGTATGTGTATGGATTTTTTTCTCGTTTTCCCAAGGTATATATATATATATATATATATATATATATATATATATATATTGCTTTTTAAAACAATGTTCTTTACTATGAATTTGTTTACAGAGAAATATCATGTATGCCTTACAAGCCAATTCACATCATTTAAACTTTGGTCCTAAGATGTCCCTTGAAAGTCTTTAGCACCATTTTTTTTTTTGGGACGGGGGTTGGGGGTCTCCTTCACAATGTGATGCCTTATCCATTTTGCGGCAGGATGGGAGTTATTGCTGGAGGTCTCCTGACAGAGGACCACAGCCTCCAGCGGTCCAGGGTCCCTTCACTTGAATCAATGGGCGTAGGATAACATATTCCTGTTGTCAAGTTGGCATCCGTTGTGGCCTCTGCTGCTTTGTGACTTTCAATGTGCTCAGCTATGCTGGTTGCCGGACCTATGTGATTTCCGCATTAGGTTGCATTCACAATGGCCACTTTGTCACCGGATTCGCACTTGCAGACACAAGCCCCTACTGTGCTGCCTCCTTTGTGCCTTCTAATAGTGGAATTTCTCCACTCACAGCAGACCCGCGTTGTGGCAGTCGCCCTTTCGTGTTCAAGAACATTGCGCTAAGAAAAGCAACGATTACTCATTGGTCAGCTGCACCAAGTTTCACTAAGGCTGATTGGTCAGAACAGGAGTCACATGACAAAGACTCACATGATTGGCCAATAGTCAACATACAGGAAAACACCGTCTCCACTTACACATGCATGACATCACAATTAGCCATGTGGGTTTCTGCAGCAATAGCAAGTGGGCGTGTGCAAGGCGTTACCCAAAGGGTAAAAAAAAAAAGAAAAAAAAAGCAGGGCGGATCCCAAAGAAAAAAAAACAAACAAACATGCAAGACATGAGGCATGCTGGGATTCGTAGTTTCAAGGCAGGCTACAAAAAGGAAGTAGAAACAACGGCCAGAAAACAAACTGGGGTATAAAAAGCAAACAAAGAACAGAAGGACATTAGGCCAAACACCATAAAAAAGAGCCAACCAACACAAACAGGGTAAGTCACAAGCAAAAAAAAGCCTTGACCCCCGGAGTACCCCTTTAACAGGGTTATCCTGGAATAGTAAAGCAGAGCAAATTTCTTCCAAAAACCCAACCTGTTCTCAGTTTGTGTGTGATATTACAACATGGTTCTTTCTATTCACTTCAATGGAACTGAGCAGCAATACAACACACAACCTGAGGACATGTGTGGTGCAGTTTTTGGAAGAAATCAACTGTTTTTCCTGGATAATCCCTTTAAGTAACATCAGCTCCAGCTCGTGCAGCATTTTGTTTTAGCAAGCAGGAAAAATGTATGTGTGGACAAAACTTTAAACAATAATAAAAGATCTCCATGAGGAGCCAGATCCACTGCAGAGATAATAATACAATCCCTTTAATTTCACTGAACTGTAATATATTAAGTATTGTAATACATTTTTGTGTAAAAGTTTCTTACCCCTCCTCGCTTATAGAGCCAGTTTTCTGCCATAAGAAGGTTTTTTTGTTTTTATTCTTTAGGACAGTGACTCTGTCTGTGTTCACCTCTATTCTTATCTTCGTATTTTTGTTTACAATCCCAATTTTTCCAAAATAAGTTTCATTTGATTTCTCTTTTGCAATAAGTTCTCCATTTACAGAAATACCTTAAGCAGAAGACATGAACCAGCATGAAGATAACTGTTCAGGATTTGATGCAGGCATTTTCTAGTTATTTTAAAGGTGGCAAGTAATACCGCTAAAATAATAATTACCAAAATCAAATCAGCTAGTTTATAGGTTGTTCAGTCTACTGGTACAGTACTCAGAAATATCTATGTGAAGTTGAATGTACACTAACCTTTCAACGAATTCTTCAGGCCCAGGCTATATTCACAGTATTGTGACATTTGGCCGTATTTCCAGCAGTTTTTTTAGGCTATGGCAAATGCTATAGCCCACTTATAGTCCAAATGTCAAACCATACATGATTAACTCACTATACTCAGCTACATGAACATTTTATACTTACAGGGGGAGATTTATCAAAATCTGTGCTGAGGAAAACTTGCCCAGTTGCCCATAGCAACCAATCAGCATGCTTCTTTAATTTTCATCAAGGCCTGTGAAAAATGAAAGAAGCGATCTGATTGGTTGCTATGGGCAACTGGACAACTTTTCCTCTGCATAGGTCTTGATAAATGTCCCCCACAGTGTTTGCCCAGCCACCCCTCCTCCCCTCTCCATAGACTTTTATGGACAAAATGTCACCTGATTTCTCAATGAGCTAATTCATCTTGTGTTTCAAGATGGGGTTTTAAAGTGTAATTTGCGAAAGCTTTTTATATAGTGTAGATAATAATATACAATCTCGCCGTGCGCTAGTGCCGCTGCTACTATCAGCTTCACATTACACTAGTGCGCATGCGCCAGCGGCAATCTTGCCGGGCGCACGCGCCACCTCTCTAACACTGCCGAACAGACCCTATACTCTATAATGAGATGCATTTTACTCCTCCTTTTTGTGGGAGGAGCCTAGCGCTCCTGTTTTTGGCACCCAAACACTGCTTATATACCTACTGGGGACCAGTCATCTCGCTGCTGCTGTTGCTGCCAGGAGGAGACCAGGGCTCTGTGCACCGAGGACAAGCAGGGCTCTGTGCACCGAGGACAAGCAGGGCTCTGTGCACCTAGGACAAGCAGGGCTCTATACACTGAGGACAAGCAGGGCTCTGTGCACCTAGGACAAGCAGAACTCTGTGCACCTAGGACAAGCAGGGTTCTGTGCACTGAGGACAAGCAGGGCTCTGTATACTGAGGACAAGCAGGGCTCTGTACGCTGAGGACAAGCAGGGCTCTGTACACTGAGGACAAGAAAGGCTCTGTACACTGAGGACAAGAAAGGCTCTGTACACTGAGGACAAGCAGGGCTCTGTACACTGAGGACAAGCAGGGCTCTGTACACTGAGGACAAGCAGGACTCTGTACACTGAGGACAAGCAGGTCTCTGTGCATTGAGGCAAGCAGGGCTCTGTTCACTGAGGACAATCAGGGCTCTGTGCACTGAGGACAAGCAGGGCCCTGTGCACTGGGGACAAGCAGGGCTCTGTGCACTGAGACCAAGCAGGGCTCTGTACACTGAGGACAAGCAGGGCTCTGTGCACTGTGGACAAGCAGGGCTCTATACACTGAGGACAAGCAGGGCTCTGTACACTGAGGACAAGCAGGGCTCAATACACTGAGGACAAGCAGGGCTCTGTGCACCTAGGACAAGCAGGGCTATGTACACTGAGACAAGCAGGGCTCTGTACACTGAGGACAAGAAGGTCTCTGTACACTGAGGACAGGAGGGTCTCTGTACACTGAGGACAGGAAGGGCTCTGTACACTGAGGACAAGCAGGGCTTTGTGCAGTGAGGACAAGCAGGGCTCTGTGCAATGAGGACAAGCAGCTCTCTGTGCACTAAGGACAAGCAGGTCTCTGTACTCTGAGGACAGGAAGGGCTCTGTACACTGAGGACAAGCAGGGCTTTGTGCAATGAGGACTGCACTGAGGCTCTGTGACATACTCCTGGCTCACACAGCAGGCTCTTTGACAAACCAGGAGCCTGCACAGAGCCCTGCTTGTCCTGCCCTCACTCCCTGTAGGTTGTCTCCGCACAGAGACACACAGGCAAAAGCAGCAGGGACAGCATTTTTTCACCTAAAATATACAATTTTTTTTAACAATGCATATTACAAATATATATATATATATATATATATATATATATATATATATATAATATGGTATTACCTATGTGGTGGCCAGTATGGGAGTTGTTACCCCGTACCCTTGCTGCCCTGTCAGGCAGCCTCCCTGCAGTGTCCCCTGGGCCCCCTTACACCTGTCCCCTTATGTATATATTGTTTTCCATGTGTTATACTGTATAATATAGAAAGTGTTGTTACTTTAAGAGAGGTTAACCTGTGATCACCAGTTGTCATGTGAGTGTACCCAGAAGGTATCAGTGACCATGTGACCTAAGGGTGACCTATGGGATGCCACCAGAGTCTCCCCTATAAAAGCCCTGGGAGGAGTCTCTTCGCTCTCTTATACTTCCTGCTGAGTGGTAGTATAGACGAGTCCTAGAGTGTGTATGGAGTCACAGGAGGCCTCAAGTCCATCCTCCAGCCACAAGCTACAAGTCTATAAGGAAGCTACAGTCACAGCTTAGTCAGTCTCAAGTCAAGTCAGTCACTGTCATCCATTATCAAGTCAGTGGCCTGCACTAAATTGTCCAAATCTACTGCATGTCCCAGCTAGCCCTTAAGGTCTCTGAAGTTTCTGGTTAAAACTGTGGGTCTGGCTGAACTGTATAGACTTTTCCACCTGTCTAAACTCAGTAAAGCTACCATTGTCCGTAACTTGGCGTCGGAGTCATTATTGCCCCCGTGCCTAGCCCAGGATCCAGCGGTATACTTTTGGGTGGTGTTGAGGATAAACCACTCCCTGGTGTCACGAATACAAGGAGTTAATGCCATCTGCCCTAGGGTAATTCCATCTGCCCTGCATCACACCCTCTACCACACCTACATTATATAAAACGTTTTTGCAAACAAAAGGTACACTATAACAATCTTTGCAAAGTAAGAGTTTAGGATGGAGAGAAGATTAGGAAAATATCCTGATAAATTGAGAGAGCTATATTTTTCTCTTATAAGATATAGCACTCCAATTATTACAGTATGTTCACTTGTACTATTGCTTTATGCAATGTTTGTTGAAAGGTTAGTACACTTTTAAACAATTTTGCCCCAAAAAGAAAAACATTTAATAGAAGAAATACCTTCATTGGCTAACTAGAAAAATTTAATTTGAAAACTTTCAGAGCACAAATTCCCCATCATGAGTCAGGTTTCCATATGAATGTCTAAAAGATAAGCCAATGATCAAAAGATCAGCTGAGCTGTGTGTTACAGATTGGATGGCAATTTTTCTGAAGTCAATCTGCTGTGATACATTGGTGAGAAAAATGTCAAGCTGAACATGTATTTGCCAAGTTCACCCCATACACATCAATGTTTAGCTTGGCTGAATATTCATGTGTTCTAAATGGGGAAGCGAGGGGTAAGCCACTGCCAGACAGCTCTGGTTTATCTTCCTAAAAGCATCATCTGCCAGAGGATAGTTTGGCGACCCTTATACACCTCAGACAGTCAGACAGTCTCCCCTGAAAATTGCAGGTTCCGTTGACTTTTCACTAATGTGTGTGTGTGTGTGTGTGTGGGGGGGGGGGGGGGGGGTTACGCTTTACTGTTAGAAGAAAAACTTGCGTAATTGGCAGGCCCCTGTGCCCACCTAGACATCTTATCCCCCATAAAAATGATGGCCGTGAAGTCACGAGCCTCCGCCCCGCATCGCCAGTCATCCGGCATGGAGCGAAGTTCGCTCCGTTCACCGGATGTCTGGGGTGCTGCAGCCGAGTTCACGGGGGATAAGGTGTCTAGGGGTAGAGTTCTCCTTTAAAGCTTGCAAATATATTTTTCTGGTTAGCTTATAACAAAATAGCATTAATCTGCATATGGAGAAATATAAATAAATTAACATACCTTCCCCTTCATTCACCCATACCCCTTCCCCTTACCTCTTTGATTTAACTTGATGGACATGTGTCTTTTTTTAACTATACTAACTATGTACTGTAAAGGTATCATTCCTGTTGTAGTTTTGCATTTTGTGTACACAAAAGTATTTAACTTCACAAAAATGTAATTTTAAAATTAAGAATTTATTCCAGGATTTTTTTTTTATTTGGCTATGTTACATGGGGCTGTAAAGTTAGTGTAGTTCATAATATAGTGTCTGTACATGTGTTTGATGGTGGTCTCACAAGTCTTCTGTGATTTTCCCAGGTTGCAGTGTGGCCCTAGACATTACATCACTAGTAAGGTGATGACAGGTAGCCTCTCCTGCTTCAGTGGGTGGAGCAACCGCTGGGTGGAAGGGAGATCATTCTGCAAGTAACTGAATTTTTGCAACAGCTGAAGGCACCCTGGTTGGAAAACAATGGTCTTTTGCATGGAATGCAGCTCATCTGTGCTTCAATGGGTGGAGTGGCTAATGTGTGGGAGGGAGAAAAGTGACCATACACTTACAAACAAGGAATCATGGGGCTTGTAGATGAAGAAGGGAACACGAACAGGAAATAGCCAGTTCACAAAAGATAGCCACAGCAATGTGGTAAACATAGCTATTTAGCCCCAAGACAAGCGCATTTCCTTCCTTGGCATGTCCATAACTGTATGACAGGTATGTACTAAAATCACCTCATGGTGAATACCCCTTTAAATCCTCGTTAGTTTTGGCTAGTATAGGCAAAAGGGCCATTGTTCATAATTTTGAGACACAAACCACACATTAGGATGGGGTTCTCCAAACGTAATTACTTTTGAAATGTAGAATCGCAGGACAGATCCCTATATACCTACCTCATATATGAATTTTTGGCGTAACTAATGCTCTTTATTTTTCTTGTAAAACTTCCACCTGAAGCTAATGTTTTGGAAAGTGCCACAAAAAATAGGGTTAAAATAAGAAAAAAAAATCACCATATACAAAATACTTCTCACAAAATTGTAAGTTCTACATTGCTGCCTGTAGTGCTGAATTAGATTTTATGATGTCTCAGTCATTACTATGATGTGTGAATAAGTAAACTGTCTAAATCATAAATGGATGCCGTTTAGAATATGGGGCAATATCTTACCCAGAACACGATCCATAATCAAATTGAGGATCACACCAGGCTTCTCTTGAATATTAAAGCACAAAGCATCGTTCATTTGAGGAACATTAATGACAACATGTGGGTCCGAGTCAACTGTAGAGACAAACAATATTAACCAACAAGTAAACTCAAAAACTATGTTTGTACTCAGGGCTTCATACTCGTGCTTGTGGCTGCGACTGTTGCATACCTACCTGTGAGAAATACAATAACCTTAGCAAAGCAGTCAGAGGTGTGCCATAAACCATGTCCGAGGGCATGCCTTTAGTGGGCATACCCTATAAGGAATGTAAGGAATGAATAAATATAAGGGAGGGATGGGCGGGTTCCACAAAACGCCACGTGCCTTAGGGTACGGGGACGTTATATACTCACGCCCTCCTGCACTAACTCCAGTAAACTCTGCCTAGAGGTGGAGGGGTGTTCAATAATTACGCCCCTCGCACAAATACAGCCTTAACAGGCTTAATACTTGTACTCAGGGCTTCACACTCGTGCTTGTGGCTGCAACTGTTGCATACCTACCTGTGAGAAATACAATAACCTTAGCAAAGGTGTGCCATAAACCGTGTCTGAGGGGACACCTTTTTTGGGCAAAAAGTCAACCTGGTAGGATGAATAACAATGATGATAATTATCATATATTAACACCTCACACTCTAGCCACCTCACATACCCTATGCTGGGCTATATCTCGCGAAACAGAATACAGCTATCCATTAATCATCACGTAAGCTGATACCTAGTACTGAGAAGCTGTGTTAATCATGACCACACTGAAATAAAATTAACCGGCACTGAATTAGTCCCGCTTCTGTACATATTTACCAACTTACCTTTATTAACACGGCAAGAGGGAAACTGTTAAATGCTTGCCAGGCATTAATATAGTGTTGTCCCTGCCATTCCCTGCCATTAAGAGGCAAAAATATCTTGTTAGACCAATGATAAAACCTGACAACATGACAGACCTTTGAAGATGATGACCTAATGACGCAAGTTCACCTGTAGACAGTAAACAACGACCTATGTGTCGTAATGTTATTGCTATGAAGATGTGTCAGTAACTATAATCTGTGTGGTGCCTCCCCCTACAGACGTGGCAGGCATAACAGGTAAACAACCATCTATGTGTCATAATGTTATTGCTCTAAAGCCGTGTCAGTAACAATAACCTGCGTGGTGCCTCCCCCTGCAGACATGGCAGACATAACAGGTAAACCATCTATGTCAGCATGTCATTGCTTTGTGTCAGTCATAGTGCATCCCCTGCCTCCGAGGCAGACCTGACGGGTACACAACCATCTATGTGTCACAACCCAATTTCTGTGAAATGTGTAAGTGACAATAACGATGCAGTGCACCCTCCCCCTGAGTAGACATGTTAGGCAGGAAAGGTGTCTTGATTATATTGCTTGTGCAGATGTTTTAGCAACAATAACTAAATAGTACCTCCCCTGCAGGCATGGTAGGCATGCCATGTCTGCTCTATGATGCCTAAAGCATGGTGAGAACATTATGGAAAGATACTATGAACACCTGACCCTTATTTAATGCTGTAATGTACATGGGGTAAACTAGACAATATGCCCCAGATAAATACAAAACATACATAATTAATATGAACAAAACAGTGAATACATTCTATGCACAGTTCCCTCCTGCAAGCATGAGAATAGACAAGCAATAACCGTACTTGTAGAAATTACTATAACGTAAGCCCCAAGCGTGAGCACAGTGTAAACTATAAGCGTATGAGCCGTATAATTGGTATGAACATGTGTATGATATAAAAGCATACACTGCATAGAAGCAATCACTATGCACAGTAAATACTATGAGTGTATGCACCGCACAAACACCACGAGCACACCCACGCCATGCACCTTCGTATGGCACCAATGTCACAAGCGTCCGAACAGCACAAACGCCAGGGGAGCATGAAACACAAATACCACGAGTGACTGCACAGCACAAAAAACACCACAGGCATTTGAAAACAAATGCCAAAAGCACATGCACAGCACAAACGCCATGGACGCGTGAACACCACGCCATGAACGCATGTGCAGCACAAACACCAGGTGTGCACAACCAGTAAAAACGTCAAGAGTGCATGTGCAGCATAAATGCAATGGATGTATGAACAATGAGAGCGAATGATCAACAAAAAGCCATGCATACAAACAGTATAACTGCAATTAGCTTATGAACAGTAGAAAACTATGAGCGTATGAACAGTAAAAGCCAAGAACGTATGAACAGTATAAAAACTATAAGCAGTATGAATACTATGAGCGTATGAACAGTACGAATGCCGTAGACGTATGTAAATGCCATGAGCGTGAGGCCCGTGTAAATGCTATGAGCGTATGATCAGTATAAATGCCATTAGCGAATGAACAGTATAAATATAATGAACGTATGAACCATATGCACGCCATGAGCGTATGAATGTAATAGAGTATGAATAGTATGCATAATAAACATAGTGATAATGCCATGAACGTATGTAAATGCCATGAGCGTATGACCGAAATAAATGCCATGAGCGAATGAAACAGTATAAAATCCATTACCATATTGGCAGTGTCAATGCCATGAACGTATGTAATGCCATGAGCGTATGACCACTATGAATACCATGAGTGTATGAACAGTATAAAAGCCATGGGCATATGAAACAGCATGAATGCCATGAGCGTATGACCAGTATATGTGTTATGAGCATATGAACAGTAAAAAACGCCATGGACATATAAACAGTAAAACCCATGGGCGTATGAACATTATGAGCATATGACCAGTATGAATGCCATGAGCGTGTGAGCAGTATGAATGCCATGAACGTATGCAGAATATAAATGGCAAGAGCATTAGAACAGTATAAATTCTATGGGCGTATGACCAGTATGAATGCCACAAGCATATCAACAGTATATATTCCATGAGCAAATGAATACCATAAGCACCTAAACAGTATACAGTCATTGCCGTAAATGTTGGCACCCCTGAAATTTTTCAAGAAAATTAAGTATTTCTCACAGAAAAGGGTTGCAGTAACACATGTTTTGCTGTAAACATGTTTATTCCCTTTGTGTGTATTGTAACTAAACCAATAAAGGGAGGAAAAAAAGCAAAGTGGACATAATGTCACACCAAACTCTAAAAACATGCCGGACAAAATTATTGGCACCCTTTCAAAATTGTGGATAAACATGATTGTTTCAAGCATGTGATGCTCCTTTAAACTCACCTGGTGAAAGTAACAGGTGTGGGCAATATAAACATCACACCTGAAAGCAGATAAAAAGGAGAGAAGTTCACTTAATCTTTGCATTGTGTGTCTGTGTGTGCCACACTAAGCATGGACTACAGAAAGAAAAGAGAACTGTCTGAGGACTTGAGAACCAAAATTGTGGGAAAATATAAACAATCTGAAGGTTACAATTCCATCTCCAGAGATCTAGATTGGCTTTTGTCCACAGTGCGCAACATTATCAAGAAGTTTTCAACCCATGGCACTGTAGCTAATCTCCCTGGGTGTGGACGGAAGAGAAAAATTGATGAAAGGTGTCAAAGCAGGATGGTGGATAAGCAGCCCCAAACAAGTTCCAAAGACATCCAAGCTGTCCTGCAGGCTCAGAGAGCATCAGTGTCAGCACGAACTATACATCAACATTTAAATGAAATGAAACACTATGGCAGGAGACATAAAAAAAAGCAAGACTACATTTTGCCAGAATGAATTTGAGAAAGCCAAAATCCTTCTGGTAAAACGTCTTGTGGACAGATGAGACGAAGATAGAGCTTTTTGGTAAAGCACATAATTCTACTGTTTACTGAAAACGGAAGGAGGCCTACAAAGAAAAGAACACAGTACCTACTGTGAAATATGGTGGAGGTTCAATTATGTTTTGGGGTTGTTTTGCTGCCTCTGGCACTGGGTGCCTTGAATGTGTGCAAGGCATCATGAAATCTGAGGATTACCAACAGATTTTGGGTCACACTGTACAGCCCAGTGTCAGAAAGCTGGGTTTGCAACCGAAATCTTGGGTGGTCCAGCAGGACAATGACCCAAAACATACATAAAAAAGCACCCAGAAATGGATGGTAGCAAAGCTCTGGATAGTTCTGAAGTGGCCAGCAATGAGTCCAGATCTAAATCCCATTGAACACCTGTGGAGAGATCTTAAAATTGCTGTTGGGAAAAGGCACCCTTCCAATAAGAGAGACCTGGAGCAGTTTGCAAAGTAACAGTGGTCCAACATTCCAGCTGAGAGGTGTAAGAAGCTTATTGATGGTTATAGGAAGCAACTGATTTCAGTTATTTTTTCCAAAGGGTGCACAACCCAATATTTAGTTAACGGTGCCAATAATTTTTGGAGTTTGGTGTGACATTATGCACACAAAGGGAATAAACATGTGTATAGCAAAATGTGTTACTGCAATCCTTTTCTGTGAGAAATACTTAATTTTCTTGAAAAATTTCAGGGGTGCCAAAATTTACGGCCATGACTGTATATGCCATGAATGCATGAACAGTATAAATGCCATGAGCGAATGAAAAGTGAAAAAACGCCATAAGTGTATGACCAGTATAAATGCCATGAACGTATGAGCAATATCGATGGCATGACTGTAAGAACAGCATGAATACTATGTGCGTATGACCAGTATAAGTGCAACAAGCACATAAACAATATAAATGTCATGAATATATGAACAGTATCAATGCCATGAACGTATGAACAGTATGAAACAGTATGGATGTCCTGCGCCTATAAACAATATGGATGTCCTGAGTGTGCAAACAGAAATGCCATGAGCATATGAACTATATAAACACCACAGCGCATGAACAGTGTAACTGCCACAGCGTATGAACAGTGTAAATGCGATAAGTGTGTGGACAGTATAAATGCCATGAGAGTATTAACAGTATGAAAGCCATAAGAGTATGAACGGTATACATGCCTTGAGCGTACGGACAGTGTAAATGTCCAGGGCGTATGAACAGTATAAATGCTATGAGCGTATGAACAGTATAAATGCCATGAGAGTATTAAACAGTATGAAAGAAATGCCATATGCTTGTAAATGGTAATTAACAAAATCTTTCTTGTTTTGTACATAATGTTTGTGGTATGCATAAGAAAATGTGTGTGAAACGTGCCCTAATGTGGCTATCTTGATCTGCTTGAGCGTAATGGATTGATTGTGCATGAGCTGTTTCCTACCACACTATGCCATTCCAACATTAACCATACTATAATGCAGTACATCACATATAGTCAAGATGCACTGCTTTGGGCCATTGACTTCAGAATGCTGTTTTAGCTAGTTACACAACCAGCACCTGTCTGGGATATGAACCTATGGAACAAAGATGGAGGACGTAACGGGATATTGTTCTTATACAGTGTTCACGCTACTGTAGTTAATTGCTCTCCTCGCATCATGAGTCACGCAGCACCGCTAGTTACTTGCTTCTACAGGCCCCCCTACATCCTTCAGCCAGGCTCTGTACTCTGAAAAGTTATCAGCATACCCCAGCCGCACCATCCAAGCTCTGTGACCCACTCTACATTGTTATATATACCTGGCTGATCAGCCGGGTCACCAGGAAATCGCCAGAAAACATGCTGCTCCCTGGAAACGGGAGCATGTGCACAACATCCATGGGTCTCCAGTGGCTGTGAATGCTCCGGCTGTGGGGCTGGATCCGCAAAAAATGTCACTTACCAGTCCAAAGCAGACGCAACTTGGAAACTTTACCACGCAGAAGATAAGCGACCCAGCATCCCACTATGAGGCAGTGAGCAGGCTAAAAGAGATGCCTCGACACCTAACATTCATTCAGACACAGCGAAGCTCCAGTGCAGTGTGCGGCTGCCGGAACTACAAAAGTGGCGGGAGATTCAAACGGTGGATGCAGTGTCTTCCACAAAACTTCACGTATGCCCCGACCTTAGGGTACAAGGGCATTATATACTCATGCCCTCCTCCACTAACTCCTGTAAACACCGCCTAGAGGTGGAGGGGTGTTCAGTACTTACACCCCTCACACAAGTACAGCCATAACAGGCTTAATACTTACTGGAATAAGACTTGCTGATTCTTAGGGGCTCTCTAAAATGGAGGTCCCATGCAATAACATCAATCTGCTATAACTTGGGTTTAGAAAGGGGAATTTTGAGATAAGATAACTGTTTAAGTAAAGATAATTTCTTAGGTTATGTTCATATGTGTCACGATGCCGGCTGGCAGGTAGTGGATCCTCTGTGCCAGAGAGGGATTGGCGTGGACCGTGCTAGAGGATCGGTTCTAAGTCACTACTGGTTTTCACCAGAGCCCGCCGCAAAGCGGGATGGTCTTGCTGCGGCGGTAGTGACCAGGTCGTATCCCCTAGCAACGGCTCAACCTCTCTGGCTGCTGAAGATAGGCGCGGTACAAGGGAGTAGACAGAAGCAAGGTCGGACGTAGCAGAAGGTCGGGGCAGGCAGCAAGGATCGTAGTCAGGGGCAACGGCAGAAGGTCTGGAATCACAGGCAAGGAACACACAAGGAACGCTTTCTCTGGCACTAGGGCAACAAGATCCGGCGAGGGAGTGAAGGGGAAGTGAGGTGATATAGGGAAGTGCACAGGTGTAAACACTAATTGGAACCACTGCACCAATCAGCGGTGCAGTGGCCCTTTAAATCGCAAAGACCCGGCGCGCGCGCGCCCTAGGGAGCGGGGCCGCGCGCGCCGGGACAGAACTGACGGGGAGCGAGTAAGGTACGGGAGCCGGGGTGCGCATCGCGAGCGGGCGCTACCCGCATCGCGAATCGCATCCCGGCCGGAGGTGGTAACGCAGCGCCCCGGGTCCGTGGAACCGACCGGGGCGCTGCAGTGAGGGAAGTGTAGCGAGCGCTCCGGGGAGGAGCGGGGACCCGGAGCGCTCGGCGTAACAGTACCCCCCCCCTTGGGTCTCCCCCTCTTCTTGGGGCCTGAGAACCTGAGGATCAGACTTTTGTCCAGGATATTGTCCTCAGGTTCCCAGGACCTCTCTTCTGGACCACAACCCTCCCAATCCACTAAAAAAAAAGTTCTTCCCCTGACCTTTTTAGAGGCCAAAATCTCTTTGACAGAGAAGATGTCCGAGGAGCCGGAAACAGGAGTGGGAGGAACAGATTTAGGAGAAAAACGGTTGAGGATGAGAGGTTTAAGAAGAGAGACGTGAAAGGCATTAGGGATACGAAGAGAAGGAGGAAGAAGAAGTTTGTAAGAGACAGGATTAATTTGACACAAAACTTTAAAAGGACCAAGATAGCGTGGTCCCAACTTATAGCTCGGGACACGGAAACGGACATATTTAGCGGAGAGCCATACCTTGTCTCCAGGGGAAAAAATGGGAGGAGCTCTTCTTTTCTTATCTGCGAATCTCTTCATGCGAGAAGAAGCCTGTAAGAGAGAATTTTGGGTCTCTTTCCATATGGTGGAAAGATCACGAGAAATTTCATCCACAGCGGGCAGACCAGAGGGCAAGGGGGTAGGGAGGGGGGGAAGAGGGTGACGGCCGTACACCACGAAAAACGGAGATTTGGAGGAAGATTCAGAGATTCTGAAATTATACGAGAATTCGGCCCAAGGTAGAAGATCTGCCCAGTCATCCTGGCGGGAGGAAACAAAATGTCGTAAATAGTCACCCAAGATCTGGTTAATTCTCTCTACTTGTCCATTGGATTGAGGATGGTATGCAGAAGAAAAATTTAATTTAATCTTGAGTTGTTTACAGAGAGCCCTCCAGAATTTAGACACAAATTGGACGCCTCTATCCGAGACGATCTGTGTAGGCAACCCGTGAAGACGAAAAATGTGTACAAAAAATTGTTTAGCCAACTGAGGCGCTGAAGGAAGGCCAGGAAGAGGGATGAAATGTGCCATTTTGGAGAATCGATCAACGACCACCCAAATAACAGTGTTGCCATGGGATGGGGGTAAGTCAGTAATAAAATCCATACCAATCAGAGACCAAGGTTGTTCGGGGACAGGTAGAGGATGAAGAAAACCAGCGGGCTTCTGGCGAGGAGTCTTATCCCGGGCACAGATAGTGCAGGCTCGCACAAAGTCCACCACATCAGTCTCTAGAGTCGGCCACCAATAGAAGCGAGAGATGAGTTGCACAGATTTCTTGATGCCCGCATGACCTGCGAGATGGGAGGAGTGACCCCATTTGAGGATCCCAAGGCGTTGGCGTGGAGAAACAAAGGTCTTTCCTGGAGGAGTTTGCCTGATGGAGGCTGGAGAAGTGGAAATCAGGCAGTCAGGAGGAATGATGTGTTGAGGAGAGAGTTCAATTTCAGAGGCATCTGAGGAACGAGAGAGAGCATCGGCCCTAATGTTTTTATCAGCAGGCCGAAAGTGAATTTCAAAATTAAATCGGGCAAAGAACAGAGACCACCTGGCCTGACGAGGATTCAGCCGTTGGGCAGACTGGAGGTAGGAGAGGTTCTTGTGATCGGTGTAAATAATAACTGGAAATCTTGATCCCTCCAGCAGATGCCTCCATTCCTCAAGTGCTAATTTAATGGCTAGAAGCTCTCGATCCCCGATGGAGTAGTTCCTCTCCGCCGGAGAGAAGGTCCTGGAAAAAAAACCACAAGTAACAGCATGCCCGGAAGAGTTTTTTTGTAGAAGGACAGCTCCAGCTCCCACTGAGGAGGCATCAACCTCCAATAGGAAGGGTTTAGATGGGTCAGGTCTGGAGAGCACGGGAGCCGAAGAAAAGGCAGACTTGAGTCGTTTAAAGGCGTCTTCCGCTTGAGGAGGCCAGGACTTGGGATCGGCATTTTTTTTTGTTAAAGCCACAATAGGAGCCACAATGGTAGAAAAATGTGGAATAAATTGCCTGTAATAATTGGCGAACCCCAAAAAACGTTGGATGGCACGGAGTCCGGAGGGGCGTGGCCAATCTAAGACGGCAGAGAGTTTATCTGGGTCCATTTGTAGTCCCTGGCCAGAGACCAAGTATCCTAGAAAAGGAAGAGATTGGCATTCAAACAGACATTTCTCTATTTTGGCATAGAGTTGATTATCACGAAGTCTCTGAAGAACCATACGGACATGCTGGCGGTGTTCTTCTAGATTGGCAGAAAAAATCAGGATATCGTCCAGATATACAACAACACAGGAGTATAGTAGATCACGAAAAATTTCATTAACAAAGTCTTGGAAGACGGCAGGGGCGTTGCATAGACCAAAGGGCATGACCAGATACTCAAAGTGTCCATCTCTGGTGTTAAATGCCGTTTTCCATTCATCCCCCTCTCTGATGCGGATGAGATTATAAGCACCTCTTAAGTCCAGTTTGGTAAAAATATGGGCACCTTGGAGACGATCAAAGAGTTCAGAGATGAGGGGTAGGGGGTAGCGGTTCTTAACCGTGATTTTATTAAGACCGCGGTAGTCAATGCAAGGACGTAGAGAGCCATCTTTTTTGGACACAAAGAAAAATCCGGCTCCGGCAGGAGAGGAGGATTTACGGATAAAGCCCTTTTTTAAATTTTCTTGGACGTATTCAGACATGGCAAGAGTCTCTGGGACGGACAGAGGATAGATTCTGCCCCGGGGTGGAGTAGTGCCCGGGAGGAGGTCAATGGGACAATCATAAGGCCTGTGAGGAGGTAGAGTCTCAGCTTGTTTTTTGCAAAAAACGTCCGCAAAGTCCATATAGGCCTTAGGGAGACCGGTTACATGAGGAAGCACAGGGACACGGCAAGGTTTACTGGGAACCGGTTTTAAGCAGTCCTTGGAACAAGAGGGCCCCCAACTCTTGATCTCCCCAGTGGACCAATCCAGGATTGGGGAATGGAGTTGAAGCCAGGGAAGTCCAAGAAGGATTTCAGAAGTGCAATTGGGAAGGACCAACAGTTCAATCCTCTCGTGATGAGATCCGATGCACATTAGAAGGGGCTCCGTGCGAAAACGTATAGTACAGTCCAATCTTTCATTGTTTACACAATTGATGTAGAGGGGTCTGGCGAGACTGGTCACCGGGATGTTGAACTTGTTGACGAGAGAGGCTAAGATGAAATTTCCTGCAGATCCAGAGTCCAAGAAGGCCACAGCAGAGAAGGAGAAGGCAGAGGCAGACATCCGCACAGGCACAGTAAGACGTGGAGAAGCAGAGTAGACATCAAGGACTGTCTCACCTTTGTGCGGAGTCAGCGGACGTCTTTCCAGGCGGGGAGGACGGATAGGACAATCCTTCAGGAAGTGTTCGGTACTAGCACAGTACAGGCAGAGATTCTCCATGCGGCGTCGTGTCCTCTCTTGGGGTGTCAGGCGAGACCGGTCGACCTGCATAGCCTCCACGGCGGGAGGCACAGGAACAGATTGCAGGGGACCAGAGGAGAGAGGAGCCGGGGAGAAGAAACGCCTCGTGCGAACAGAGTCCATATCCTGGCGGAGCTCCTGACGCCGTTCGGAAAAACGCATGTCAATGCGAGTGGCAAGATGGATGAGTTCATGTAGGTTAGCAGGGATTTCTCGTGCGGCCAGAACATCTTTAATGTTGCTGGATAGGCCTTTTTTAAAGGTCGCGCAGAGTGCCTCATTATTCCAGGATAATTCTGAAGCAAGGGTACGGAACTGTACGGCATACTCGCCAACGGAAGAATTACCCTGGACCAGGTTCAACAGGGCAGTCTCAGCAGAAGAGGCTCGGGCAGGTTCCTCAAAGACACTTCGAATTTCCGAGAAGAAGGAGTGTACAGAGGCAGTGACGGGGTCATTGCGGTCCCAGAGCGGTGTGGCCCAAGCCAGGGCTTTTCCAGACAGCAGGCTGACTACAAAAGCCACCTTAGACCTTTCAGTGGGGAACTGGTCCGACATCATCTCCAAGTGTAATGAACATTGGGAAAGAAAGCCACGGCAAAACTTAGAGTCCCCATCAAATTTATCCGGCAAGGATAGTCGTATTCCAGAAGCGGCCACTCGCTGCGGAGGAGGTACAGGAGCTGGCGGAGGAGATGATTGCTGGAGCTGTGGTAGTAACTGTTGTAGCATAACAGTCAGTTGAGACAGCTGTTGGCCTTGTTGCGCAATCTGTTGTGACTGCTGGGCGACCACCGTGGTGAGGTCAGCGACAACTGGCAGAGGAACTTCAGCGGGATCCATGGCCGGATCTACTGTCACGATGCCGGCTGGCAGGTAGTGGATCCTCTGTGCCAGAGAGGGATTGGCGTGGACCGTGCTAGAGGATCGGTTCTAAGTCACTACTGGTTTTCACCAGAGCCCGCCGCAAAGCGGGATGGTCTTGCTGCGGCGGTAGTGACCAGGTCGTATCCCCTAGCAACGGCTCAACCTCTCTGGCTGCTGAAGATAGGCGCGGTACAAGGGAGTAGACAGAAGCAAGGTCGGACGTAGCAGAAGGTCGGGGCAGGCAGCAAGGATCGTAGTCAGGGGCAACGGCAGAAGGTCTGGAATCACAGGCAAGGAACACACAAGGAACGCTTTCTCTGGCACTAGGGCAACAAGATCCGGCGAGGGAGTGAAGGGGAAGTGAGGTGATATAGGGAAGTGCACAGGTGTAAACACTAATTGGAACCACTGCACCAATCAGCGGTGCAGTGGCCCTTTAAATCGCAAAGACCCGGCGCGCGCGCGCCCTAGGGAGCGGGGCCGCGCGCGCCGGGACAGAACTGACGGGGAGCGAGTAAGGTACGGGAGCCGGGGTGCGCATCGCGAGCGGGCGCTACCCGCATCGCGAATCGCATCCCGGCCGGAGGTGGTAACGCAGCGCCCCGGGTCCGTGGAACCGACCGGGGCGCTGCAGTGAGGGAAGTGTAGCGAGCGCTCCGGGGAGGAGCGGGGACCCGGAGCGCTCGGCGTAACAATATGAGGAGTATAGATGTGAAAAAAGTTTGTATTAGATCCCTTCCTTATATTAGGTATGTCTATTAGATCTTTTTTAATGTTTAGATGGCAGCAGAGAGGTCATTACTCTAGCATCTAATCTAAGGACGCTTTTACATGGGCCAATCTTTGGGTAAATGAGAATTTTTATGAACGCTTGCTCTCAATAATCTTTTGGAGGATTGGCATTGAACTGCATCCCAGGGATTTTTAAGTTATCAAATCAAGAACAATGTACATTAAAAAGCAGGTGGATACGAATTTACAAAAACCCATCTGCATGGAAGGGTACCCCACTTATTGAATGTAGTGAATTTTTACAATTTGCATAAATTAAATGCGGCTAATCATTTGCTACACTTGAACTATGCCCCTCTTATACTGAAGCCTTTGGTCAGGAGGTGCACAAGTTACTAAAATGTTAAACTTTTTTTCCCACCAGAATCCACAGTCTATAAATATGAAAAACTTACCCCAGTTTGGTGATGGACCAGCAGGACCTTGTTGGCCTGTTTAAACAGTAATAGAAATATAAGCCTTGTTAAATTCACAGCATCATCCATTACAGCCTGTCCCCTCACAGTATGTCTCCTCACAGCCTGTTCCCTCACAGCATCTCCCTTCACAGCATCTCCCCTCACAGCCTGTCCCCTCACAGGATCTCCTCTCATAGCCTATCCCCTCACAGCATCTCCCCTCACAGCCTGTCCCCTCACAGCATCTCCCCTCACAGCCTGTCTCCTCACAGCCTGTCCCTTTACAGCCTGTCCCCTCACAGCCTCACACCTCACAGCCTGTCCCCTCACAGCATGTAGAATGTGTTACCATTTATGACCCCTGGAGATTCTTGGTGGCAACCTCTTCCTTTCCATGCGGAGTGCTGGGAGGAAGTGACATCAACAAGTGAAAGATTACTTCCTTCCAGCGCTAGACACTACTAGGAGGTGCCAGGTGCCAGGAGCAAGACCGCCACCGAAGTGCAGCTGGAAGCTGGGTTGCCGCAGATTGGGAATTTATTAAAGGCCCAAATTTAACATTAATGGAGGGGGCGTGGCGTGACATGACGTCCCCAGTTCTGGAAACCTGGAGGTTTACAAAGCTGGAGATTCAGCACCCGCATAGAATGCAGGTACTGCAGGGAGATCGCGGGGGGTCTCCTTTGGATAGGCGATAAAATGTTTTTGCCCGAAACACCCCTTTAATGCTTTGATAGATTATGAGTCCTGATTATTCTGCAGGTAGAATGAAGTCTCACAATATCCTAAAACTATAATCTCAATATGGAGATAATTAATCATTTTATTTAATTAATTTATTTGCCAATCTAAATGCTATAATTCCATCCACATTATCCAAATTGGCCTTAATTAAATGGAATACCATTTTTGTGTCTCTTACCAAGTCTGTGTAAGAACCTTACTTTGGCTCTTAGGAACACTGAACGGTCCATCTCATCATCATGGATAGCCGTTGGTCTGGTACTGTGTAATCAGTCTGTCGGGCTGGGATCTCACATGGCCTTCCCCCTTGTGGAATTCTTTCAGTGGAAGACCTATTTGTCTTTGTGCGTTCTTTCAGTCTACAGTCTGCAGTTCACAGTTCCGTCCACAGTCTCCCCAACATCTGGTTTACCAGACTTTTTAATTAATTAGACACACCCTCCTTAATTGGAATCCCCAATGAATGTAGGTTGGGCGTGTACATATGGTAATGAGTATGACATCACTATAATACCCAGAATGCAGTGAGCATATCACCCATAATGCCTTTCCTGTGGGTGTAATGTCAACTACTCATCCGCTAGAGGGTGCTATTGCATAAGCAATTAGCATCATTACCATTAAGGGTTAACTGTCAATAACTGGTCTTAAACCTACATTCCACACTTGACTGATGGGGCCATAATTAACAAACAGGGATCAGTTTTGACATCTATAAGTAATCAAAACATGGATTCTCATAGACATAGAGTCTCCAATTAGATATTTAAATTTATTGGAGAGATAAAGAGTCCCATGGAGGTCTCTTTCACACAGACGTGTGAATCTCTCTGTTTTTCCAGTCTTGGTAATTGATTGTTAGTTACAATAACATTCACAAGACTAGCAAGCTAGCCCTATACAAATACTCATTCTCAAAGTCTATACCTGAGAATCATATATAAGATAATAGATATCTACTGATGTCCTTTACAATACTAACAGTATATGACAATATCATATGTCCTACTGATTACCTTATATACATAAAGAACTAATGTTCATTCGGATGAGACATAGTTATTTATCTCAACTCCCCTTCTCTAACACAGATGTGTGAATGTCTAGAGACTGTAACTATCCCTTATCAGTCTTATCTAAATAGCCATAAATACTGTAACTAAGGAGACATCTAAGTATTCTCTCAGACAGTATTCTCTCTGTAGATATGAAATTCCAGAATTGTGGCCTACGTAGATTATACAAAAAATGGCCGACATCATGCTATTAAACATAGTGATTCATTTTTGGGGCCTAATTAGCATGACAAGTCAGATTCGGACATGGGCCAGACTTACCTGGACTCCTGCCGTGCTGGGGAATGCCCCCTGGGCTTTTGAGCATCATTTGGGTAATATCAAAAATGCCTCTATTTTAGCACTCAAATAGACTGGTTAAAACATATGACTGAAATCCTCATAACTAGCCCTATTTAGACAGAGTCTTATTTAAACCCATTTTTTGTGCTGACAGGTCTACTTTAAGCTTTTTTGCCCATTGTGTGTTGTAATACCACTAAGCTAACTGTACTGTTTGTAAGAAAGTAAAGAATTTTCTGTTTAAAAAAATAGCTCTGACTGTGTTTTTCTCTCCAAGGGATGAATTCAACCACTTCTTTACACACTATATACATTAGGATTTTTAAAGAATCAATTCTGGAACAAAACACAATAAAAGTAGAATGGAGTTTCACCAAAACCTATGCACATGCTGCAGAAAATATCTCACCACTTAATATCTAATGTATATACAATTGCTAATGTATTTATTACATTAACAGTTGTATATCAAATGTGTCCATAGATTATAAATGTAAAGAATAACTTACCAAAGTTTGGTGACAAAGCGACAGGAACTGGTCGCCCTGTTAAAACATGAATAGGAATATTAGCCTTAGCATATACAATTTCATTCAGTTTTTTTCATAGTTCAGTTTTGACTCTTTTACATACTGTCTGGTTATTTTGATCTATTATGACCATGTTTGCATTATACTTTTTTCCAGATATATGTATATCTGTATATATATATACATGGTCATGCGTATTCCAAAGCATGTCCACTTCTCTGTTCTTCCTCCGCTCATGCTCCAGTGAACAATGATATCACTGGCATGCTGGAGCGTAGAGGAGGATAGCCTCTTGTGACTGCCAAATAAAGCATCCAGCAAAAAAAAAAAATAAAGATGGAGCTAATGGCAGATGGTCTGGTAAAACCCAGGTACCTTGTCTACACAATCAGCAACTCTGTCTCTGGAAGAAGTTAACATGCCAAAACGTGTGTTGAAGTGGTGCCATCCCGGTCCCATTACTATTATATTAGGTTGACATAGCTGCTATCTTGCTTTGTTTTTGCACATTTGGGTCTATACTTGATATTGCACTAGGCACTTTAGTTTATTCTTGATACGCTCTATCTTTGTACTATTTGTATCATTAGGTATTGCAATGTACTGCATAGCTTTATTTGTCTGTGCTGATACTCTGTATTACTCCTTTATGTACATTATTTGTTGTGCTGCATACTTGTAACCCAGGCAATTTTTTTTCTGATTACCAGTCAAAGTATAGTGTCTGGTGATGCCGCTTTGTTAATTGATGTCTGTCTCCCCCTTTGTGTTATTTATTGTCATTTTATGATCTTTTATTCTTATGGTAGTAAACATTTTTATTGTACCCAGAATTATTTTTAACAAGTGACTCCATATTGTTCTTTTTGTAATTTATTATCTGTTTTGGAGTTTTACTAATTAGGGCTAATTATCTGGGGGCCACTAGGTTACATAGAGGAAGTGCGCTAAGCCGCACGAAACAACTTGTCCCGGAGTTACCCGCCTCCTACCCCGCTCCCCCACCTGTAACACCGCTATGCTGCCTGGATAAGAAATAAAAGACCTGACTGGTGAGTGCGGCCTTTTGTCTTCCTTTGCTCTTGCGTTGTGCTTTCTGCCTTGGCCACGCACCTCCGTTTCAGGCTTTGATTGGATCCGTCCCGTGTGCAATACCCGCTTGCAGTGCTGCTTAGTCACGTATGTGCTGGCTTCTGTCTCTTGTTGCTTTTTACATAGTTATATAGTATGGTTAAAAAAAGACATTCGCCCATCAAGTTCAACCAAGGAATTGAAGGAAGAGGTATGGAAGGATGAAGGGGAGGGGAGGTGATTTTATACTTCTGCATAAGCATTAATGTTATATTGTTCTAGGAATGTATCTAACCCGGTTTTGAAGCTTTTAACTGTTCCTGCTGTGACCAGTTCCTGAGGTAGACTGTTCCATAAATTCACAATTCTTAAGTTAAAGAAGGCACGTCGCCCCTTGAGACTAAACCTTTTCTTCTCCAGATGGAAGGAGTGCCCCTTTGTCCTTTGAGGAGGTTTAACCTGGAACAGTTTTTCCCCATATTTTTTGTATGGGCCATTTATATACTTATATGTGTTGATCATATCCCCCCCCCCCCTTAACCCCTTAAGGACCACAGGTTTTCTCATTTTTGCACTTTCGTTTTTTCCTCCTCACCTTCTAAAAATCATAGCACTTTAGATTTTCCTCCTACAGACCCATATGAAGGCTTGTTTTTTGCGCCATCAATTTTACTTTGTAATACCATCAATCATTTCACCACGAAATTTATGGGAAACCAGAAAAAAAATATTTGTTGGGCAAAATTGAAAAAAAAAATTTAAAAAACACGCCATTTTGTAACTTTTGGTGGCTTCCGATTTTACGCAGTGCACTTTTTGGTAAAATTGACACCTTATCTTTATTTTGAAGGTCCATACAGTCACAAGGATACCTACCTTATATGGGTTTTTATTTTATTTACTACTTAAAAATATCTGACCCCTATAACTTTTTTATTTTTCCGCATAAGGGGATGTATGCTCATTTGTTGCGCCGTGATCTGAAGTTTTTATTGGTATCATTTTTGTTTTGATGGAGCTTTTTGATCGGTTTTTAATAATTTTTTAGGCTATACAATGTGACCAAAAATACGCAATTTTGGACTTTGGAATTCTTTTACGTATACACCATTGACCGCACGATTTAATTAACGTTATATTTTATAGATAGTTTGGACATTTACGCACGTGGAAATATCACATATGTTTATATATGGTTTCAAACTTTTATTAGGGAAGGGGTTCATTCACATTTATTGACTTTTTGTTTTACTTTTTTTTACACTATTACATGCAATCTTCTGATTGCATACATTGCTCAAAACTATGCCATAGCAGAGAATTGATCGGTGTTAGCAGTGCTCGATTGCACCAGCCTGCAGAGCCTGGCTGGAGCCCCATTGCAACAATCGGATGGCAAGGAGGCAGGTAAGGGCCCTCCCGCCGTCCTCTAAGTTTCACTTCAGTGGTCCTGATCAGCTCTGCTGAGCTGCCAGAATAATTTTTTTCTATTTTAGACGCAGTGATCAACTTTGATTGTGGCATCTAAGGGGTTAATGCCGGACATCATCTGTGATGTCCAGTATTAGCCACGGGTCCCAGCTGCTGATAGCCGTCGGGACCATCCCGCTATGACGTGGGGTCAGCCCGTGACCCCGCATCATAGAAGGGGAGCAGGACGAGGGCATACATGTACGCCCTTTGTCTGGGATAGGTTCAACGTCTCTTCTTAAGACTAAACAAATGTCATTCTTCTAATCTTTCCTCATAGCTAAGATATTCCATGCCCCTTATTAGTTTAGTCTATCCAAGTCATCTTGTAACTTTTGCACATCCTCTATAGACTGGACCATACTACAAAGCTTGGTGTCATCCGCAAACATAGAAACAGAGCTGTTATTCCCATCCTTTATATCAATGAAAAGTAAATTAAACAAGAAAGGGCCCAGTACAAAACCATGTCGTACACCACTTATAACCAAGGACCAATCAGAGTACGAATCATTGACCACCACTCTCTGGGTAAGGTCCTTAACCCTTTAAGGATTGAGCGTTTTTCAGTTTTTGCACTTTCTTTTTTTCCTCCTTACCTTTTAAAAATCATAACACTTTCAATTATGCATCTAAAAATCCATATTATTTTTTGCGCGACCAATTCTACTTTGTAATGACATCAGTCATCTTACCCAAAAATCTACGGCGAAACAAAATAAAAAAAATAATTGTGCGACAAAATTGTAGAAAGAAAAACACGATTTTGTAATTTTGTAATTTTCCATTTCTACGTAGTACATTTTTCAGTAAATGATACCCTACTTATATAGGTTTGATTTTGTTGTACTTCTGAAAAAATCATAACTACATGCATGAAAATTAATACGTTTAAAATTGACATCTTCTGACCCCTATAACTTTCCTATTTTTAAATGTATGGGGCGGTATGAGGGCACATTTTTTGCGCCATGATCTGAAGTTTTTAGCGGTACCATTTTTGTATTGATCTGACTTTTTGATCGCTTTTTATTCATTTTTTCATAATATAAAAAGTTACCAAAAATATGCTATTTTGGACATTGGAATTTTTTGCATGGGCGCCATTGACCGTGCGGTTTAACCAAATATATACTTTAATAATTTGGACATTTATGCACATGGTGATACCACATATGTTTATTTTTATTATGGTTACATATTTTTTATTTGGGATTTGGGATAAGGGGGGGGGGGGTGATTTAAACTTTTAATAAGGAAGGGGTTAATGGGTGTTTTAAAAAAAAAAAAAAAAAAAAAACTTTTTATTCAACTTTTTTTTTTTTTTTTACACTTTTAGTCCCCTTAAAGGACTTTTAGGAGGAATATTAGATTCCTCATACAGATCAATGTGGTTTCATAGAATCACATTGATCTGTGTGTTCTGCGCTCGATTGACGAAGCCTGATCCTGCCAGGCTTTATCATAGACAGCACAGCAGCTGGCATAGGACGTGAGGTAAGCCCTTCGGCTCCCTCCGCAGTGGATCACCCCCCCCCCCCCCATGATCGTGCTGCGGGGGGGGAGGGAATCCACCCCACTGGACCACCAGGGATGGTTTAAATGTCCCTTTAGACGCTGCTGTCAAAGTCTAATAGGTTAATAGCCGTCCGCGGCAATCGCTGTATGTTGGCTATTAATGCCGGCCCCCAGCTACAGCTGGTCCTTAGACGGCAACCGGTTTACCCAGAAGCAAAGACCTTAACTTACCTATCAGACATCTATGAGGGACAGTATCTAACGCTTTTGCAAAATCCAAAACCACTATATCCATAGCCATTCCTCTGTCAAGGCTTCTTCTCACATCTTCATAAAAGCAAATTAGATTGGTTTGACAACTTCTATCCTTAGTAAACTATACTAGCTATCACTATTAATACTTTTATCCCCTTAGTATTCTTGTATGTAGTCCCTTATGAGTCCTTCAAACAATTTCCCCACAATGCACATAAAGCTTATCGGTCTATAATAAGACCTAGAGCTCTTTTTGAAGATTGGTACCACATTCGCCTTGCGCCAGTCCCTCGGCACAATACCAGACACCAGAGAATCTAAATATTTTGAACATGGGTACAGAAATAACTTAGTTCTCTAAGAGCTCCTGGGTGTAATCCATCTGGTCCTGGAGATTTTCTTACATTTACTTTACTTAGTATACCTTGGACCATATCTACATTAACCCCTTAAGGACTCAGCGTTTTTCCATTTTTGCATTTTCATTTTTTCCTCATCACCTTCTAAAAATCATAACGCTTCCAATTTTGCACATAAAATTCCATATGATGGCTTATTTTTTGCACCACCAATTCTACTTTGCAGTGACATTAGTCATTTTACCAAAAAATCCATGGTGAAACAGAACAAAAAAATGAATTGTGCGACAAAATTGAAGAAAAAATGGAATTTTGTAGCTTTTGGGGGCTTCCGTTTCTACGCAGTGCCTTTTTTGGTAAAAAATGACACCTTATATTTATTCTGTAGATCCATACGGTTAAAATGATACCCTACTTATATAGGTTTGATTTTGTCGTACTTCAGAAAGAAATCATAACTACATGCAGGAAAATTTATACGTTTAAAATTGTCATCTTCTGACCCCTATAACTTTTTTATTTTTCTGCGTATGGGCTGGTATGAGAGCTAATTTTTTGCGCCGTGTTCGGAAGATTTTATTGGTATGTCACATGTTCTCTCAGAGAGCACCAGCTTAACCTATGACCCGCAGCTTGACCAATGGGGGCGGCCATTACAATTCACGCTCTTCTTTTATGATCTTTGCTGAGGAACAGTTAACACCAGAGATCTCAGTGCAAGTGATCAGCATCTGGAAGACCCCAAAAGCCACAGTCATTACAGTAAGTCTCAAGTCTATGTCTGCTGTCACTGAAACTAGTCAAGTCCTGCACATAGTCAAGTCAAGTCCAATCTCAAGTCAAGTTAATTACAAGTATATCAGTCCAGCACGCTGCGTGGTCCTTCTGGGTCCTGGCCACCTTCATGAAAATGAAAAATGTAATTTTTCATTTGCACAGCTCACTGTTCCAAAGATCTCTCAAACGCCAGTGGGGTGTAAATACTCACTGCATCCCTTATTAAATTCTGTGAGGGGTGTAGTTTCCAAAATGGGGTCACATGTGGGGGGTCCACTGTTCTGGTACCACGGGGGGCTTTGTAAACGCACATGGCCCCTGACTTCCATTTCAAACATATTCTCTTTCCAAAAGCTCAAAGCCGTTCCCCCTCTTCTGAGCATTGTAGTGCGCCAGCAGAGCACTTGACATCCACACATGGGGTATTTCCATACTCAGAAGAGATGGGGTTACAAATTTTGGGGGGCATTTTCTCCTATTACCCATTGTAAAAATGTAAAATTGGGGGAAAAACCTGCATTTTAGTGAAAAATTCTTTTTTTTCATTTACATATCCAACTTTAACAAAAAGTCGTCAAACACCTGTGAGGTGTAAAGGCTCACTGTACCCCTTGTTACGTACCTTGAGGGGTGTAGTTTCCAAAATAGTATGCCATGTGATTTTTTTGTTGCTGTTCTGGCACCATAGGGGCTTCCTAAATGCAACATGCCCCCCAAAAACCATTTCAGCAAAATTTGCTTTCCAAAAGCCAAATGTGACTTCTCTTCTGAGCATTGTAGTGCGACAGCAGAGCACTTGACGTCCACACATGGGTTATTTCCATACTCAGAAGAGATGGGGTTACAAATTTTGGTGTGCATTTTCTCCTATTACCCCTTGTCAAAATTTTAAATTTGGGGGAAAACTAGCATTTTAGTGAAAAAACTAAAAAATTTACACATCCAACTTTAACGAAAAGTCGTCAAACACCTGTGGTGTGTTAAGGCTCACTGTACCACTTGTTACGTTCTTTGAGGGGTGTAGTTTCCAAAATAGTATGGCATGTGTTTTTTTTTATTTTGCTGTTCTGGCACCATAGGGTCTTCTTAAATGTGACATGCCCCTCAAAAACCATTTCAGAAAAACTCACTCTACAAAATCCCACTGTCGCTCCTTCCCTTCGGAGCCCTCTAGTGCACCCACAGAGCACTTGACATACACAAATGAGGTATTTCCTTTCTCGAGAGAAATTGGGTTACACATTTTAGGAAGATTTCTCTCCTTTTACCCCTTGTAAAAATTAAAAAAACTGGGTCTACAAGAATATGCGAGTGTAAAAAATTAAGATATTGAATTTTCTCCTTCAAATTGCTGCTATTCCTGTGAAACACCTAAAGGGTTAACAAACCTTTTGAATGTCATTTTGAATACTTTTAGGGGTGCAGCTTTTATAATGGGGTCATTTATGGAGTATTTCTAATATGATGCCCTTCAAATCCACTTAAAAACTGAACTGGTCCCTGAAAAATTTAGATTTTTAAAATTCTGTGAAAAATTGGAAAATTGCTGCTGAACTTTGAAGCCCTCTGATGTCTTCCAAAAGAAAAAACATGTCAACTTTATGATGCAAACATAAAGTAGACATAATGTATGTGTTAATCAATATATAATTTATTTGGAATATCCATTTCCCTTATAAGCAGAGAGCTTCAAAGTAAAAAAAAAATGCAACATTTTCAATTTTTTCATCAAATTTTGGAATTTTTCACCAAGAAATGATGCAAGTATCAACAAAAGTTTACCACTATCATAAAGTAGAATATGTCACGAAAAAACTATCTCTGAATCAGAATGAAAAGTAAAAGCATCCCAGAGTTATTAATGCTTAAGGTGACAGTGGTCAGATGTGCAAAAAATGGCCGGGTCCTACAGTGAAAATTGGCTGGGTCCTTAAAGGGTAGCTCCCACCATCCTATTTTTTTATTTTTTTTGCTAGCCCTTTCCCCCCCCCCGCTACGGCACTAGCCCGTTCCCTCCTCCCCCCCGCCCCGCATACTCTGTTACACTTGCAGTTACTGCAGAGTCCGGCAGTGGGTGTGCAGGGACAGCGGCGGCAACGAGGTGGCGGCGGCGATGTGCGGGAGGAGTGGCCTCCCAGCCAGTGGCCGGGGAGCCAATGCGCTCGCTCCCGCCTGTCTGATTGACAGGACGGGAGCGAGTGCAGCCTAACTGAAAAAGGACTGATTGCCACTCCAAAATCAGTCCTTTTTCAGTAGCTGGTTTTTAAATGTAAATTAAACCTTTTTAATGAAAAAAAAATAATAATAAAAGTATATTAGAGATTTGTTGTAGTACATTGGTACTACAACATATCAAAAAATAAAGTTGGTGACAGTGCCCATTTAAGGTTTTAAACTGCTTCCCCTGTGTAAGAACAGCGATGATGATGGATCTGAGAAGGCCAAGTCATTAGTTTGCACAATAAGTTTCACGAGATATAGCACAATTGCACTATTCTAAGGAAAGATGCCCTAGTATTATTAATTCATGGCAAATTCAGAATTTTTCTATAACAGACATGTCAAGATAGCTGATAGATCCACTTTAGACATAAACCCTTACTTAAATTTTGTGCATGGTATCTTCCAGATAAATCCCTTATCTCTGAAAAAAATGAAAAGTAAATTAATAGGATAATATTTTATACATTTAGGGTAAAGTACATATGATTGCTAACAAACCTAAAAAACCTGTGTATTTAAAGGGGTACTCTGATGGAAAACTTTTTTTTTTTTTTAATCAACTGGTGTCAGAAAGTTAAACAGATTTGTAAATGTTTTCTATTAAAAAGTCTTTACCCTTCCAGTACTTTTTAGCAGCTGTATGCTACAGAGGAAATTGTTTTCTTTTTTAATTTCTTTCTTGTCTTGTCCACAGTGCTCTCTGCTGACACCTCTGTCCGTGTCAGGAACTGTCCAGAGCAGCATAAGTTTGCATCAGGTGTCAGCAGAGAACACTGAGGACAAGACAAAAAAAAGAAACTGTAGCATACAGCTGCTATAAAGTACTGGAAGGATAAAGATTTTTTTAATAGAAGTCATTTACAAATCTGTTTAACATTCTGGCACCAGTTGATTTAAAAAAAAATGTTTTCCACCGGAGTACCCCTTTAAATGGATACTCTGATTAAACATAATTTTTGTAATTAAATATATTATGCCCAAAAAAAAATATTTCTAATATATGTCTTTAAAAAAAATGTATGTTTCACTCTTTCTTTTACTTTTGAAATCCTGGCCACTAGGTGTCACCCTAGATGGTCCAGGAATCATTTCCTCCCCCCTCACGTCGGGCACGTTCGGACCACTGCTAGCCAGGCAGCGTGGTCCAGCGTTGTCCTAAGTGTGCGTCCTCCGCTCGCTCTCTGCCTGTATATGAAACAGGCAGAGAGCAAGCACAGTAGTGCTCGTGCATGCAAGGCGTGCATAATTTTAATATCCCCGCCCCCTCCATCTCCCCCATCTCATTCACGGCAGCTCAGTCCTCCGACGTTCCTCCTCTCTGTATGGCACATGTATAGACAAACAGAGAGGAGGAGACTGAGAGGCTGCCGTACTGGCCTGTACTACGCCTGCATGCGCTCTCCCGAGAGGGAGCACAGCATACAGGAAGACTGGTGGAAGCGAGCCCCTGCCAGGCTTCAGATGATGTTGTGCCTGCCAGGCCATGCATACTTCCTGCCCTCCGCAGAGAGCTCAACACTGAGCTACCAAAGATGCTATTAAAAAGGTATTTTAAGGGGGATTTACATAGAAATGAATACAGGGATAGAGGAGGTTAGTGTCAGGGTCAGATGGGGAGGGGGATTAGGGAAAGTTTAGTTAATGATTGCTACTCTTTAACCTTATCGCAATATCTGCTGTATAAGTGCCCACTCCATGTGTGGCAGGTAACGACTGTATTACATCAGACAACCATCGGCAGTTGCAGATGTCTTTGGCCCCTGCGCCATCTGATTGGTTAGATAGAAGGGCCCCCTCCGTCACCTGATTTTAACCCGATGCACGGAGCGAACTTCCCTCCGTGTCGGATGACTGGCGATACGGGGAGGAGGCTGCTGACATCACGGCCGCGTCCCGCTCACCCCATCCCATCGACTTGCATTGAGGGCGCGTGGCTTTAACATCACAAGCCTCCGGTGCTGAACCCGACGCTCTAGATGAACACTGGGTGCAGCCCGGAGATCGCAGGGGTCCCCAGTGGTGGGACCCCCGTGATCAGACATTTTATCCCCAATCCTTTGGATAGGGGATAAGATGTCTAGGGGCTGAGTGCCCCTTTAAGTAGTAAAACATAACAAAAAATATGCAAATTTGCTATCTTTGTAATCATATTGACCTGCAGAATTA
The DNA here is from genome assembly GCF_029499605.1 of Hyla sarda. Lineage (NCBI taxonomy): Eukaryota > Metazoa > Chordata > Amphibia > Anura > Hylidae > Hyla > Hyla sarda. Next base: position 74,837,837 of record NC_079194.1, on the reverse strand, counting down.
AAAGAGACCTGCAGCCATAGACACTTAACCCCTATCCGCAGGATAGGGGATAAGTGTCTGATCGCAGAGGGTCCGAACACTGAGACCCCCCGCGATCTCCTGTAATACTTGGGGGGGGGGGGGGCAGCGATCGGACGCCGCACAATCAGACACCTCTCCCCTATCCTGCGGATAGGTGATAAGTGAAAATGGCTACAGTACTCCTTTAAGTTAACATGTCATTTTTATTTATTCCCCCCTCTAAGTATAGTTTCTATTTAAAACCACAATTGTGGAAAACCTGTGTTTATTAAATTTTTTGGCTTCCTACCTTCCACAAATTTGTCAGCAATTAATTCTTCTTGGCTCTTGTCTTTTTCCTCTGGTTTTGTAACTACCATCGATGTTAAAGGAGTCACAAACTTAAACTTCAGGGACAGATCAAGAGCTTGCGCTGTTAGGTTCTCTTTCTCTGATGGGGGTGCATGAAGTCTTAAATTAAACAAAATTACTTTAGAAACCATAAAATGACTTTTTAGGATGTTTTTAAAACCAAGCTTGCATGTGGCAGTTTTTTACAAAAATAAAACTTTTATTTTCTGCAGGTTTATGTTATGTTCGACTTTGGTGTTGCCCCCCCTTACTCCCTTCAGTGTAAATTGTTAAATCTATAACATTAATTTCATCCATACAAAAAGTGGAAGTGAAGTAGAGACAATCTAAAAATGCACCAATGGAATAACTTGAAGTGATCTGGGACCCCATTGTGGACCTCCACATTTGCATAAAAATCCTTATTGAATTAAAAATAATTATGTCTTAAAGTATATTTTACAGGTCTTAGGCTAAATTCACATCACGATTGGGGCATACGGTAGCGGGATCTGACTGGAGAATTTGAAAACTGACTTTTGCTGTATCCCTGCCGGACCCACAATGTTTTCCATTAATTTCAATGAGCCCAACTTAGTCAGCTAGTGATTACGGTCAGCTTATTTTTGGATGGTGTCCGTTTTTTGTTGCCGGATTGAAACCGCAGCAGACCACGGTTTTCAGTCTGGCAACAAAAACAAATACGGTCCAAAAAATGAGCCCACAGGAGTTACTAGTTCATTGAAATGAATAGGGTATAGAGCAGCAGCTGCTTTCAAATGCTCCCACCGGATCTGGCTATCTTATGCCCCAATCGTAACGTGAATGTAGCCTTAAAGGGATATTCTGGGGAGACACTTATCTAGAATTATGAAAAACACATACTTATTTTCCTTGTTTCCCCTGCTGTGACCAATGTTTACAGAACAAGTCCTTCTACTGTATATAGCACTTACTGTGTTCAGGGTCAGCTCATGGTATTGCCCATTTTTGCGGCATATCCCACCTCAGCCAATGATTGTCTTAATGAGAAATATCGTAGATTTAAATTTAAAGGAAAACTGACAGCTGGTTCACCCACACTAAACCTAAAACACATCGGTGAACCAGATGAAAATGATGTATTACTCACCCTGGTGCCACCGTTCCGGAGATATACAAAGGGTTATAGTGCAGATTAACTGTATTGAAATAATGTATTACTGACCCGAATCGGTGCAGCTGTTCTGGAGATATACAATGTATTAGCCTCTATTGCTAAAATGTGAATCGCTAGCTTTGCACAATGGAGGCGAGAGCCGGCATACCTAGCATTTCTGCCCCCGCCCCCTCTTCTCTGTTCTGCCAACCCACCTCATAAATATTCATGAGACTCCCTTAGCCTATGTGAACATGAGGTGGGTGAGCATTTAGGTGAACAGCAAATGGAGGTTGGGACGCTGGGTATGCCAGCTTCCTGTTCCATTTCGCAAAGCCGGCGATTAACATATTAGCAATGGAGACTAATATATTGTATATCTCCGGAACAGTGGCACCGGTTCGGGATATAATACATGATTTCAATCTGGTTTACCTGCACTATAACCCTGCGTATTGGGTTTTGTGCGGGTGAACCAGCTGACAGTTTCGCTTTAAACATGGGTAGGTGGGAGGAAAGGGTGATCTACTCCTCAGAAAAGCTGTGTTTGAACCAGGTTCTCTGGAAGAGATTCACTGGGATTTATTGGTTTTTAATTGGGAAGGGCTTGAAAGTGACATTTTTTTTTTTTTTTAGGATGACATTTTTTAAAATCTAACTTGGATCGGACCTTATCCCTTAGGAGGAATAGCATATCCACCTAAACACAATGGAGCTTGTGGGCCTATGTAGCTTTTCATACTGTCATGTGACAGATGTGATGTCACTCACTACTGCTAGTATACCAAACTTTTCACAGTGGAGGCACGCCACTAGTGCGTGAAGTAAATATCATGCATACCTTCAAAGAGAAAAAAGACAGAAAGTAATGACTGTCCCTCACATCTGAGGCTCATTTAACTGTGGACGCAGAACGTTTCAGATGCCATGCACAGTAGATACTAGTGTAGTTTATCTTTGATAATGTGGCCATCCTCGTCCAACCTTCAATGCAAGTTACCCTTACCCCTTAAGGACACAGGGTTTTTCCGTTTTTGCATTTTTATTTTTTCCTCATCACCTTCTAAAAATCATAACACTTTCAATTTTGCACATAAAATTCCATATTATGGCTTATTTTTAGCGCCACCAATTCTACTTTGCAGTGACATTAGTCATTTACCGAAATACGCATGGCGAAGCGGAAAAAAAATTCATTGTGGGACAAAATTTAAAGGGGTTATGCGCTGTCCTGCCTTTCGGAGCTCCACTCGCAGCGCCCGGAAGTTCATTACTCCGAACGCTTTGTGCGGGCTTCCGTGTTTGCTGCCGCCGGGCGTGACGTCATGCCCGGCCCCTCGTGACATCACGTCCGCCCCCTCTACCAAAGTCTATGGGAAGGGGGCGTGACAGCGGTCGCGCCCCCTTCCCATAGACTTTCGTTGAGGGGGCGGGCGTGATGTCACGCCCGGCGGCCGCGAACACGGAAGCCCGCACACAGCGTTTGGAGTAATGAACTTCCGGACGCTGCGAGCGGAGCTCAGAAAGGCAGGGCAGCGCACAACCCCTTTAAGAAAAAATAAAATTTTGTTACTTTTGGGGGCTTTCGTTTCTATGCAGTGCATTTTTCGATAAAAATGAAACCTTATATTTATTCTGTAGGTCCATATTCTTTAGGTCCATATCGGTTAAAATGATACCCTACTTATATAGGTTTGATTTTGTCGTACTTCTAAAAAAAAAAGCATAATTTTAATATCCCCGCCCCCTCCATCTCCCCCATCTCATTCACGGCAGCTCAGTCCTCCGACGTTCCTCCTCTCTTTATGGCACATGTATAGACAAACAGAGAGGAGAAGACTGAGAGGCTGCCGTACTGCCTTGTACTACGCCTGCATGCGCTCTCCCGAGAGGGAGCACAGCATACAGGAAGACTGGTGGAAGCGAGCCCCTGCCAGGCTTCAGATGATGTTGTGCCTGCCAGGCCATGCATACTTCCTGCCCTCCGCAGAGAGCTCAACACTGAGCTACCAAAGATGCTATTAAAAGGTATTTTAAGGGGGATTTACATAGAAATGAATACAGTGATAGAGGAGGTTAGTGTCAGGGACAGAGGGGGAGGGCTATTAGGGAAAGTTTAGTTAATGATAGCTACTCTTTAACCTTATCGCAATATCTGCTGTATATTTATTCTGTAGGTCCATATTCTTTAGGTCCATGTCGGTTAAAATGATACCCTACTTATATAGGTTTGATTTTGTCGTACTTCTAAAAAAAAATCATAACTACATGCATGAAAATTTATACGTTTAAAATTGTCATCTTCTGACCCCTTTAACTTTTTTATTTTTCCGCGTACGGGCCGTTATGAGGGCTCATTTTTTGCGCCGTGATCTGAGGTTTTTATCCGTATCATATTTATATTGATCAGACTTTTTGATTGCTTTTTATTAATTTTTTCATGATATAAAAAGTGACCAAAAATAGGCTATGTTGGACTTTGGAATTTTTTTGCGCCCACGCCATTGACCGTGCGGTTTAATTAAAGATATATTTTTATAGCTCGGACATTTCCACATGTGGCGATACCACATATGTTTATTTTTATTTAAACAGTTGTTTTTTTAAATAGGAAAAGGGAGGTGATTCTTACTTTTATTAGGGAAGGGGTTAAATGATCTTTATTAACTTTTTTTTTTACACTTTTTTTTGCTTTGTTATAGCCTCCCCGGTGGCTATTTTACTGCACATACCGATTTCATACACAGATCATTGCCGTGCTTTGACACGGCAAAGATCAGTGTAATCGGCGGTCGATTGCTCAAGACTAGATCTCAGGCTTGGAGCAATCAATCGCTGATCGGACGCAACGGAGGCAGGTAAGGGGACCTCCGCTCGCATTCTAGCTGATTGGGACATCGTGATTTCACCGCAATGTTCCCTATCAGCCCGACTGAGCTGCCGGGAAGCTTTTACCTTCATTTTAGACGCGGCTAATAATTTTGAACGCCGCGTCTAAAGGGTTAATAGCGCGCGGCACAAAGATCCGTGCTACACGTTTATTAGCCCAGGGTCCCGGCTGTCATTAGCCACCAGGACCAACCCGGTATGACGCAGGGTTACAGTGTGACCCCGTGTTTTATACCGGGACCGGGTGCAGGGCGTACAGGTATGCCCTGTGTCCTTAAGAGGTTAAAGTCATTCTATTGGATCTACACTTACTGTAAGCCCTGCATCCCACCCCTATACATACCGTTTCTCTAAGAGCTGCTGTATAGTGAGATATGCCCAGAGTCTCTCTGTAAAGTCACCAAAGATGTATTTTTGCTCTTTGCTTACATCAACCTTTTCATCAAGATGGACTCTTTCAGTGTATTCTAAAGATGTATCTGCCTGTTCACACAATAACATCAATAAAAAACAAACTGTATAACATCTAATACAACATCATACAAAACGTTTATGTATGTGATTAGGGCAACACTTTGACAGTCAATAATGTTGTAGTGTGTTATCACCTGTACAAGGAATATGTGCTACTCATTTATATTCATTTAAATGAGCATCTTTAAAGAGATTACACACTCCCAACACTTAAAGGGTACCTCTCATCAAAAAAACTTTTGATATATTATAGATTAATGTATGCAGAATAACTTTACAATTGCATGTTATTAAAAAATATGCTTCTTTCTATTTAATTTTCCACTTTGAAGAAATTACCACTAGGGGTCTCCCTACCAGTCCTGGCAGCAAGCATTTCAGACTCATGCTGGAGTCCTAAACACTACAAGCTGCCAGTCTGCTTTGTTCACAAAAGAGAGCACTCAGAGCTGCCAGCCTGCTTTGTTCACAGCCTGTTTGGCTGTGAACAAAGCAGGCTGGCAGCTCTGAGTGTTTAGGGCTCCAGCATGAGTCAGAAATGCTTGCTGACAGGACTGATCGTGAAAGATACAATAGAAAGAAGCATATTTTTCATTAACAGGCTATTGGAAAGTTATTCAACATTCATTAATCTAAAATGACTGCCATTAGGCAGCTCCAACAAAATGTTACTGAAGAAATATTACAACCAACATGCCTTAAGAAATTTATAGCAGACAATTTGTACATACCCCTTCTGCCTTTACGTCCACAATAAATGAGTTCAAGTTATTATCTGTTACACGTCCGGCAACAACAATTTCACCCCCTTCAAAGTAATGCTTGAAGTTGTTCTGAGTGAGGTCAGATACAGCATTCTCAGGATACTGCATTTCAATATCAGTCAATGTTGGATTTGCAATTTCATTGTAGAAACCCTAACATTCAAGAACAAATAAGTCAATTTTCAATATAATTTGAATATATATTTCAACTTAAACTAGTAATACACACATCCTGGTACAACAGCAAGATATTTTGATGCTTTAGGTACAATAGATTAGGCAGCAATCATCCCACTGCTATGTAGAAGGGGGGGGGGGGATTTATATTGCTGATCTATCCTTAAAGGCTATGGACACCTTTGAAAAACATTTTCATTTTTGCTTTGTACTTATGGTGCACAAAACACTTTTTCATGTCTTTAATCAAAGTTTTGCTTTGCTTCTCTTCTACAGCCACTATAGTTCGCTTTGTGAGCCCTGCTTTCTCTCTACACTTGTACATAGCCCATGTAATTCTCCCCTGCAAACTCTCCTCGCTATCCACAGCCTGTCTGAGCTGCCCTACACCAATTCTCTCCCTTCTGTCCACAATGTGAGCTGGGGTGTAACCCACCTCATGCTGCTATCTCTAACATTAAGATAGCAAAAAGTCCATCATGGCAGATTTATCTTATCTTTCTCTGAGACTAACTCAAGGGTAGGAAATGTTTCATGAAGATTACTTAGAAAGGTCCTTAATTTTGCAATAACCTTTAAGATACACTAGATTAGTACAGGTTTGCTACATCCTCTTCATTGTTTACCAGGCACAGGTTCATAATTTTGCTGTAGCTGTACCTAGTAGAGAAGCTCAGCCCGATTCACTTGAACGAATGGCGTGAGTAGCAGTGAATTACACTGGGTGTACTTACTGCTGGACCTTCTGTATCAGTGAGTGATTTCTTTTTCCTTCACCTTGACTGAAGTGCTCATTGTTTAATAAGTGTTTCCACCAGTGTAAGGCTGGGTTTACACTACGTTTTTGCCATACTGTTTTCAATCCGTTTTTCTAAAGAAAACCGTATGGCAAAAAACGGATGGAACAGTATGGAAAAGTAAACCGTATGCGTTTTTAAACAGTATACTGTTTTTAAAAGTACATACAGTTCCGTCAGTTTTTATAGAAAAAAAAACCATACGTTTTTAAAAATGTTGTCCATTTTTAATGGGAGGGGTCTTGGGTGGGGACTTTAGGATTCAAATGCACATGTGCAAAGTAAAAACGTATACGTTTTTCCCATATGGAACCGTATACATGTGCGTTTCCCATTGACGTCCATGTTAAAAAAAATTTAAACCGGAGTCAAAAACGTGGTTGACCACGATTTTGTCTCCGGTTTAAAAACCGTACTGCAACCGCATACGTTTTTTATAACATGGACGTCAATGGGAAACGCACATGTATACGGTTCGATACGGGAAAAACGTATACATATACGTATAGTTATTTCTGTCCAGGAGGACAAATCCACAATAATAGGAGATCCTTTTTGACCTTTGCTATGGGGTCCCCTCTTTTGTATGTACACCACTTCTTAGCAGATCCCTAAATCAAAATCTTTAGCCCCTAAAACACACCTCTAGACAAAACTCTATATCTAAAGTCCCCAGACCAGACCCCACAAATAAATAGATCCCAGAATAAATGAATACTTCTGAACAGACCCAAAAATACAGCCCCTAAACACATGCATACCATAGACCAAACCCCCTAAATATATATGCAGACCACAAAGCATGTCCCCTAAAAAAATACAGACCCCCAGTAGTACTCAGACCAGTCTCCTCTAAATTTAGTAAAATATAAGATCCCCTAAATATTAGATTATGGTCTTCCAAAATTATTGATAACCATACACAATATAAAAATGTACCTGCAACTGTAAAGCTGCATCTGAGTCCTCATATATGCGACGGGCAATTCCTGAATTTTCCAGAGCTAACTTCTCCAGAAAAGGATAATTAACACTTTGACCAAAACCAAGACTGTACAAGGTGTATCTTCCTTGAATGGCTTTCTTTGCATTCTCCTGGATTTTTGCAGGGTTAGATTCACCTTAGATGAAAGAAGTATATATTTTTTTATTTGGTTTTAATTGTGTGTTTATATAAAGTGCGTATAATTTTTTTCTCAATGATGTAGGAGAGAAGACCAGTGAGTTGGGAATTCATCACTGTATAGGTAATAGAGGCTTTTTACTACATTAAAGGGGTTTTCCCATTTTGTCAAATTGACTTTCTGGCCATCTCCGCCTGGGGTGGTTGGGAAAGCTAAAAGCAGCTGGGGTGGGGAAGTTATGCTATTTTCACAACTCCAATTAAAGTCAGTGGGAATTGCATAAAAATTACAATTTGGCTGCTTCTGGCTTTCCTGACCACCCAGGCGGAGGTGGTCGGTAAGTCGATTTGACAAAAAGGGACAACTCCATTAATTTAGTAAAAAGCCTGCACAACTTATTGGTCTTCCCTCTTTAATTGGAGTTGTGCAAACAAAGTATCTTAATGGCCGCAAACTGGCTAGAAGAGGCCGGAAAGTTGATTTGATGAGATGGGACAACCCCTTTTACAGCTCATGAACATCATGTTGTGCGCACTAACTGTGCATATTAGCACAGAGAAGCTCTGTACCTCCATCACACATCCATAAGTACTGTTTAAGTTACTTTAAAGAGGACAAACCCTCCAAAATGAAATAGCATTATCATTAAATAGCATAGGGTGTCCTGGCTAAACACCTATAAACATTTTTTTGGGATATGCCCTCCTGTTCCTGAGATATGAGGGTTTACAATTAGTTTGGCAATTCAGGGAATCATTCTGATGGGTGTAAACTTAATTTTAATAATAGGAGTAAATATGGTGACGGACAGGATTACACAGTTGGGGAGTGTGAATGTTTTACATTGAGGATGTGTGATCCCGAAATTGAGGATGTGTGATCCCGACTGTGTGATCCCGCCCATCTGACAGATACCATGAATTGTCAGATAAACTATAAAATGGGGTTAACCACAAGTCCTTTTTGGCAGCCATATTGGTTGCAGCCATAATCCCTAATTTAAAGGGATACTCCACCCCTAGACATCAACCAAAGGATAGGGGATAGGGTATAAGGTGTCTGATCATGGGGGTCCTGCAGCTGGGACCCCCGAGATCTCTGTGCAGCACCCGGCGTTCGTTTACAACTGCTGGGTGAAGGTGGCGGGGGTTGTGATGTCACAGCCATGCTCCATGTGACATCATGCCACGCCCCCACAATGCAAGTCTATGGCAGGGGGCGTGGTGGCCACCAAATCCCCTCCCATAGGCTTGCCTTAAGGGGGCGTGGCATCATGTTACAAGGGGGCATGGCCATGGCATCATGACCCTCACTGCCCGCTGCAAGCATTCGGAACAAAATGTTCCAAATTCTGGGGCAGCATAGTACCCCTTTAAGTATAAAATACACACTCTAGGGCCAATGTCTGATAAAGCTAGGAGACCCTGTTTACATGTATGATGTCAAGGCAGTATTGACTGTTCTCTGGCAGTTGGGGCAAATATACATAAACCTCAAAAAGCATGTAAAAAAAAATACATTCAAATTGCCTGTATTTAACTTACCGGCATTGGCTTCTCCGTCTGTGAGGAGAATGATAATGGAAACACTTCTCTCAGGAACCCTTTTAAAATCATGTGCTTTATTCAGCAGCTCAACAGCCATCAATACAGGGTCATTAATGTTTGTTACTACAATAAAACATAATTATTAAAATGTACCTGTTATGGTCTTGATATTGTTTTAATCCTCCGAGTTCACTGCCCCCATCATAATAAACCACCAGTTGCCTTTATTTTTATAATTTTTTTAGTTTTCTACCTTGATATTGTGCTGTATATTCTGCTCAGTCTCAGTCAGATGTACAGACATTACCCAGCAAGCGTGACATCATCTGAAGCCCTGCAGGGGAGAACTTCCGCCCTCTCTCTGCTATGCTGCGCTAAACATATAGCCTAGAGCAGTTCAATGTGTGATGAGCTGTGACTGGCTGAAACCCCACATCAGCTCTGAACTCTAACTGGACAATACAGTGTGATCAGATCTGTCCAGCAGCTGCAAAAGGTAGCAGAAATATTCACAACTCTATAGCAGTGTTTTCCAACCAGGGTGCATCCAGCTGTTGCAAAACCAAAACTCCCAGCTTTTGCTGTCCAGGCATGCTGGGAGTTGGTTGTTGTTTTGCAACAGCTGGAGGCACACTGGCTGCTCTACAGTCTAGCTCCACTCAAAGGGAAAGGGAGCTGAAATATTCAGCACGCTACACTCTATCTGGCACACTGTGCTGAGCTGAGGTCCCACCTGCATTTCCTGACTTTTGTCTCTGCCAGGCTGCTGCAGGATACAATCTGCTAGGAGGACTGACCCCTAGTGGCCAAACTTTTAAGGGTTAATATAACACATAAAGTAAAAAAAAATTCTATAAAAAATACAGTCATGGCCGTAAATGTTGGCACCCCTGAAATTTTTCTAGAAAATGAAGTATTTCTCACAGAAAAGGATTGCTGTAACACATGTTTTGCTATACACATATTTATTCCCTTTGTGTGTATTGGAACTAAACCAAAAAGGGAGGGAAAAAAGCAAATTGCACATAATGTCACTCCAAACTCCAAAAATGGGCTGGACAAAATTATTGGCACCTTTAACTTAATATTTGGTTGCACACCATTTGTAAAAAATTACTGTAATCAGTGGCTTCCTATAACCATCAATAAGCTTCTTACACCTCTCAGCTGGAATATCGGACCACTCTTCCTTTGCAAACTGCTCCAGGTCTTTCTTATTGGAAGGCGCCTTTTCCCAACAGCAATTTTAAGATCCCTCCACAGGTGTTCAATGGGATTTAGATCTGGACTCATTGCTGCCACTTCAGAACTCTCCAGCGCTTTGTTGCCATCCATTTCTGGGTGCTTTTTGACATATGTTTGGGGTCATTGTCCTACTGGAAGACCAAAGATCTCAGACGCAAACCCAACTTTCTGACACTGGGCTGTGCAGTGCGAAAATCCTTTGGTAATCCTCAGATTTCATGATGCCTTGCATACATTCAAGGCACCCAATGCCAGAGGCAGCAAAACAACCCCAAAACATCATTGAACCTCCATCATATTTCACTGTAGGTACTGTGTTCTTTTCTTTTCATTCTGTTTTCGGTAAACAGTAGATCGATGTGCTTTACCAAAAAGCTCTATCTTCGTCTCATCTGTCGACAATACTTTTTTTCAGAAGGATTTTGGCTTACTCAAGTTTATTTTGGCAAAATGTAGTCTTGCTTTTTTATGTCTCTGTGTCAGCAGTGGGGTCCTTCTGGGTCTCCTGCCATAGCGTTTCATTTTATTTAAATGTCGACGGATAGTTTGCACTGACACTGATGCTCCCTGAGCCTGCAGGACAGCTTGAATATCTTTGGAACTTGTTTGGGGCTGCTTGTCCACCATACGGACTATTCTGCGTTGACACCTTTCATCAATTTTTCTCTTCTGTCCATGTCCAGGGAGATAATCAACAGTGCCATGGGTTGCAAACTTCTTGATAATGTTGCGCACTGTGGACAAAGGCAAATCTAGATCTCTGGAGATGGACTTGTAACCTTGAGATTCTCAAATTTTGTTTTTATTCTCAAGTCCTCAGACAGTTCTCTTCTCCTCTTTCTGTTGTCCATGCTTAGTGTGGATCACACAGACACACAATGCAAATACTAAGTGAACTTCTCTCCTTTTTATCTGCTTTCAGGTGTGATTCTTATATTGCCTATGATCCAAGTAGAAAAAGGATGGGAGGGGGGAACGCCAGCTCCACAATGGATAAAATGTAACCTTTAATGGTACATATAAAAAAATAGAATTGTCCAAAATTAACAAAAAAAGACAGAAAGTGCTCAGTGAGTTAAAACCCACGTCCACCGATGCGTTTCGGACCGTTAATAGTCGTTTAATCATGGTGCTGCATCCTCTCCGGACAACTGCCTTTTATATACTGAATTGTGTGTCAAAGTCACATGACAGACTACGTCACAAATTAGAACACAACTGTTACATAATCACTGCTAATTAGAGTATGGCATACAAATGATTTTTCACACAGAGCTTTATAATAATCAAAAGCAAAGGTAGACTCAAACTTAGTATATGTACGCTAAATCACTTTTGTAGTTCATACCTTTGGGATACCTTGTATCCAACATGAGTATCCAAAAGGCTTCACGCTTCATAAGGACACGTGACCAGTCTCCACCTCTTCGTGGTGGATGCACCCTTTCAATACCACACACTTCAATGGAAGACGCATCACCTTGGTGAATCTTGTAGATGTGTTTTGCTAGACCAGATAAAGACCGCAGATTAAAAGTCGCAGCATGTGAACTATGGAAGTGCTCATAAATACGTCTTTTTATCTTTCTGGTGGTACACCCCACGTATTGCACTTTGCACACCCCACATGTTGCTAAGTAGATAACATGTGTAGTATCACAATTAATGAAAGTTTTTATTAGATATCTATTTCCATTTATAGCCGATACAAACTCTGTTGACTTGGCAACATGCTTGCATAAGTTGCATCTGGTACGTGCACACCTAAAAAAGCCCTTAAGGTGAAGCCAGGTATCCGAAGGCTCATTATTTGATATATCACTCGGTGATAACTGATTGCATTCTGCTCTCGTGCTCCCTGCAGATATATCTCCTTGACTTAATGGTGCTTATGGTGAGCTGGAGTCTCCTTTTTTTGTTCTTACTGTTTTTTGCTCTGAAATACCATAATTGACTTACGTGCTTATCAACAGATGTTATGCTAGTTATATTTTTTATGTCAAGGATTTTTTTGTACAATTAAAATTACATACATACAAGTTTTGTGATATACCTAATCACGGTATACCAGAGTTTAACTACAATTTTTGATTAAGTGCTACCATGGAATCCAATCCAGGACCTGCTGTTGCTAGTAGTGACCAATTTTCTGGACTAAGCCTAGACAATACAGTAGGTCTAAATAAAGTCACCAACCTTTTTTCCAAAGAGAATAATTCCTCATTTCCTTTCAATATCCGCAAACTCGTGTGGGACCTAGAACACCAAAAAACCCAACAGCTCCGGTTGTGGTGGGATGCAACAACTCTCAAACAATATGTTGAAAACCAAATGGTACCCCGAGGGTTAACAATAAAAAAAAAATCTGAATGTTCCTTTAAACTTATAAACATACTAATAGAGCGTGAACGGCAGATGACGTTTTTGGGTCACATGACGGCATGACGTAACGCCGTCAGCTCCGGGCATCCGGACCGGCCCCTCACCCGTCGAACGCTGCTATGAAAAACTCCTGCTACCCTGCCCTGGCTTCCCCCCTCCTCCCCCCTCCTCTCAATGAAGATGTGCCGCTGATCGAGCTCCCTCATCGGAGGACAGGATCCGGACACGATCGGGCGATGTTACGCTCAGGCACAGCTGAGCCAGTTCAGGCTCCTGGAGAGGGGCCTGACAGCTTCATGGTTAGTGGCTGGATGGGGTCATGTGATCCAACAGACATGTGACTCAGTGTTCCAGGAAGACGCCGAGGCAGGACAAGAGGCACAGGAGCCTGCACCAAGGGCTGGAGGAGTGTGTGGAGACAGATTGAGCCAGTGAAAGACTGTAAGTGGAGATAAGTTACTCTATATGCTGCTGCACTGATGGTGGGGCTCCGCTGCGTTATGTGAATGCTAGCTCTCCTCGGGATAATCGAGCTCTCTAGGCTATATTATGATATTATGATTAGTGGCTCAACCAGTACTATGGAAAATGCTATGGAAAATGTTTGCCAGGGGAATACCAGGGTATGTCCCTCTTTCCACTATAGGAGGTGTCATGGAGGGATGCACGGAGAAATAGTGAGGCATCCCTGGTATCCTTTATGGGGACGCTGGACTTGGTTGTTCTGACAGCCTCGGCACGAACCAAGCTAGAGGGGGCTGGATGTGATGGCATACCTACCTCATTTGGAGCTCTGATGATCTCTACCAGTACATTTGCTTATTCGCCTGTCTTTACTTCTTTTCCCCCAGCAAGTGAGAGGTGGTGGATTGTACGCATTTCTGGTCTGGGAACTGAATATACTGCAGAACTGTGAGTCTCGTTTGTTCTTTCCTCTTTTTTTTTTTTTTTTCTCTCTTTTTCCTATCTGCTCCACCTCAGGCTATTAAAAGAGGAGCATGGTAAGAATTAAGAACTCTCTCCAAATACATCTTTATTAAAACACTTTCCCGTATTGTGCTTAATTATAGACTTTCGGCTCCAGGTGTTGCCATGCCTCCCAAAGTCAATGCCAGAAAATCTATTGGGGGGGGGGGGGAGTGATGCCCCACATAATACAAGAATGGATAAATTCCTGAAGTCCCCACTTGATAATATCAAAACTAGGAACCAAAAACAAGTGGGACAAGAACAAGAACATCATAATACTATGGGTGGATCAAGATTTACTATATTACAGTCAGGAGATGACTTGCCAGAGGTGGAAGGGGGGAATTTAGACTCACAGGTTCTGAAATCTATTATGAACGGGGTTGAAAAATGTAATAAGTCACTGGAGGACCTAACATCACAAATGGGTGCTTTAAGTGCGGAGGCCTCCTTTATAAGAGAAGACACCAACAAGATTAAAGATAGAGTTAAGCAGATAGAAAAAGCAGTTCCACGTATGGAAAAAGAGCTGGGCGAGATGCGAAAGGAGCGGGAAGTTCTGAAAGAGGATAACAAATATTTTAGAGAAAAGCTGTCAGACTTAGTGGACAGATCAAGACGTAATAATGTACGAATTGTGGGGATCCCGGAGGGTGAAGAAGGGGAAAACCCAACATCCTACATTGAAAAATGGTTGAAGGAGGTTGCTGGGGAATCCCTACTTACAAATTTATTTCATGTCGAGAGGGCCCACAGGATCCCCATGAAAAAGCCTGCTCCGGGTCTCGCGCCAAGAACGCTCTTGGTCAAACTATTATGCTCTCAAGATAGAGACTGCCTTTTGAAATTGTCAAGAGAAAAGGGAGCAATTCCAGTCGGCAACTCTAGGGTGTTCATGTACCCGGACTTCTCAAGAGATACCCAGCGTAGAAGAATGGCCTTTAACCCTGTTAAAAAGAGACTGCATGCGGCCGGCATTAAATTCTCTCTTTTGTTCCCCGCCAGACTGAGGATAACATTTGAGGAAAGGGTGTATTTCTTCACTAGTGACGATGAGACCAGTAAATGGCTGGAGGAGAGGGGATTGTAGGAGTGGTAAGGGAAGCAGAAATTATGTAGAAGGTGGTGGAGGGGGGGTCCGGAGGGAGGGGGCATAGTGCAGTTTAGAGATTCGTGGGTATCACGAGTCAACAGAGGGGGGGGGGGGTTGAGGGGAGGATGGGAGGTTGGGGGGAGGGTTGGGGAAGAGGGTTGGGGAGGGCTGAGGCACTACCAGCTGGGATGCACCCCATAGCGAGAAGTGGAGCCTGTCGGTTCCGGAAAAAAGAACTGAAAAATGTTTATATCTAAGAATAACAGTAATAAAATATTAATATGGAATGTGAGAGGGTTAGAAAACAGGAGTAAACGGGTAGCAATATTCGATAGAATAAACAAGCATCTCCCAGAGACCCACCTGACTAAGGATTCGCTGAATATCCTAAGTAAGGGCTGGATAAAGGAAGCTTTCCATTCTACTTTTTCAGAATATTCCTCAGGGGTCTCAGTCTTAATCCATAAGGCTGTAAACATGCAAGTGTTAAACTCTCTAATCGATCATAGAGGTAGATTTGTATTTCTCTATGTTAAATGGGAGGGTAGGTTATCTATCTTAGCATTTACATACATCCCCCCTCCCTTTTCAACAAAAGTATTTCAAGTCTTAATGGATTTTCAAATGGATAAAGAGTTTACTGACCTTTGGGTAATGGGTGATATGAATGGCATCATGAATAAGGATCTTGACTGGCAGGGTAGAAATTTGGGAAATAATAATACTCTGCTTTATAGCTGGTGTCAGGAGGTGGGATGGGAGGATGCTTGGCGAAAGTTATACCCGTATAAGAAGAAATTCTCTTGTTATAATGCCACTCACAAAACAGCCTCCAGAATTGATCATGTCCTTGTTAATAATGCAGGTCTAATTTTTACTCATAAAATAGTGTATGAGCCTGGGTGTGTGTCAGATCACACAATGTTAGTCTGTTATATTAAAAAGGAGAGGAAGACACAAGAAGCCTCTAGGAGTATGTATATAAATCCCCACTGGTTAAAAATTGAGGATGTAACAAAGGGGGTAAGCTCCGAAATTAGAGAATTTTGGGAAATAAACAAAAGCACAGCTGATACTCTGATAGTATGGGATACACTAAAAGCTTTCTTGAGGGGGCTTCTCATTAGGAATATCGCCAGGTTTAAAAGGAAATGTAAGGAGAAGGAAAACGCGATAATTGGGAAAATAGTGGCAGCCGAAAATACATATGGTATTAATCCTAACTCGGAGAACTGGGATCATCTTAAAAAGCTGCAAGACCTGAACAGTAAAATTGCCCTAGAGAAGGCTCAACACGCTATTTTTTTCAGGAAACAGAGACAATATGTTGAAACAGGTAAACCAAACAAAACACTTATGGGAATTATTAATCAGAAAGGGAAAAAAAACTATTATTGGGATAAAAAATAAAGAGGGTAGGGAATGTACTAAACAGGAGGAAATAACAAGTGTGGCAACCCAATTTTACCAGGATTTATACTCGAGGGAAAGCTTTGTGTCAGATGATGAAATTGAAATTTTTTTTGAAGAAAATAGGGCTCCCTAGTATCAGCGAGGAAGAAAAGGTGAAAATGGGGGAAGAGATTAGTATAGGAGAAATGGAAGCTGCCCTAAAGTCCTTTGTACATAACTCCGCCCCGGGCTCGGATGGTCTGGTCTTTGAAGTTTATAAATGTTTTGGGGGTGTGCTACTGCCATACCTTTTAGAGGTTTATAATGAATCCTTGAGTAGGGGGGAGTTATCCCCAACTATGGCTGAAGCCATCATTGTATTGATTCCTAAGAAAGGTAGGGAAAGTGGCGTAATGGATGATTTTAGGCCAATTTCACTCCTAAACACAGACCAGAAAATACTAGCTAAAATTTAGGCCAGGCGCTTGCAACGAGTGATGGATAAGCTAATAGGGAAGGAACAGAAAGGATTTATGCAGGGAAGAAATATCTATAACAATATTAGAAGAGTTTTTCTTAATATGCAGGCAAGGGGTGAGGGGGGCTCCCACTCAATCCTGTCTCTTGACGCTCAAAAAGCGTTTGACAGGGTGGAGTGGGGCTTCCTCTTCAACCCCTTAAGGACTCAGGGTTTTTCCGTTTTTGCACTTTCGTTTTTTCCTCCTTACCTTTTAAAAATCATAACCCTTTCAATTTTCCACCTAAAAATCCATATTATGGCTTATTTTTTGTGTCGCCAATTCTACTTTGCAGTGACATTAGTCATTTTACCCAAAAATGCACGGCGAAACGGAAAAAAAAATCATTGTGCGACAAAATCGAAAAAAAAACCCATTTTGTAACTTTTGGGAGCATATTTCGGTAAAAATTACACCTTATCATTATTACACCTTATCATTATTCTGTAGGTCCATACGGTTAAAATGATACCCTACTTATATAGGTTTGATTTTGTCGCACTTCTGGAAAAAATCATAACTACATGCAGGAAAATTTATATGTTTAAAAATGTCATCTTCTGACCCCTATAACTTGATCTGAAGTTTTTATCGGTATGATTTTTGTTTTGATCGGACTTTTTGATCACTTTTTATTCATTTTTTAATGTTATAAAAAGTGACCAAAATACGCTTTTTTGGACTTTGGAATTTTTTTGCGCGTACGCCATTGACCGTACGGCTTAATTAATGATATATTTTTATAGTTCGGACATTTACGCACGCGGCGATACCACATATGTTTCTTTATTTATTTTTTTACACTGTTTTATTTTTTTTATGGGAAAAGGGGGGTGATTCAAACTTTTATTAGGGAAGGGGTTAAATGACCTTTATTAACACTTTTTTTAAACTTTTTTTTTGCAGTGTTATAGGTCCCATAGGGACCTATAACACTGCACACACTGATCGCTCATCCTGATCACAGGCGTGTATTAACACGCATGTGATCAGCATTATTGACGCTTGACTGTTCCTGCCTGGATCTCAGGCACGGAGCAGTCATTCGTCGATCGGACACCGAGGAGGCAGGTAAGAGCCCTCCCGGTGTCCGATCAGCTGTTCGGGATGCCGCGATTTCACCGCGGCGGTTCCGAACAGCCCGACTGAGCAGCCGGGATACTTTCAGTTTCACTTTAGAAGCGGCGGTCAGCTTTGACCGCCGCTTCTAAAGGGTTAATACCGCACATCGCCGCGATCGGCAATGTGTGGTATTAGCCGCGGGTTCCGGCCGTTGATTAGCGCCGGGACCGACGCGATATGATGCGGGATCGCGTCGCGATCCCGCTTCATATCGCGGGAGCCGGCGCAGGACGTAAATATATGTCCTGCGTCGTTAAGGGGTTAAAATAATAGAACATATGAATCTTGGAGAAGGCTTCTTACAGGGGCTTAGGGCCCTATATAGATCCCCCAAAGCCAAAGTTAATATTAATAATATTATTTCCCGGGAGGTAGTGACGCTGCAGAGAGGAACTAGGCAGGGATGCCCTCTATCACCGCTCCTGTTCTCCCTCTTCATTGAACCACTTGCGCAGTTGATTAGATCTTCCAGCTTGTTTGATGGGTTTGGTGTCGAGGGAGAGGAGGAGAAAATACTGCTTTATGCAGACGATGTTGTATTGTTTGTCACAGATCCAGGAAAAAAGCTTGTTAGTATTATTGATTTGATAAAGGATTTTGGTAAATATTCTGGCTTTCAGATGAACTGGAATAAATCTGGATTATTAATGTTGTCAGGTGATAGCCAGGGCTGCCAGGGAGTGATACATGTTTTGCAGGAAAACGAGGCCCTGGAATACCTAGGAATTAAGATTTCGAGAAATATAGAAGAGTTTGCCCAGTTGAGTATTACTCCATTGAGACAGAAAGTAAGAAATAAAATTCAAATATGGAAAAAGTTGCGTATGAATATCGCTGAAAGAACTACTCTGATAAAGACAATTATTTTCCCTATGGTTTTGCATGTGATTAGAGCAGCACCAGTTTGGTTAGGGGAACACCATTTTAATAAAATACAGAGTGAGATTAATGATTTTTTATGGGATGGGAAACAAACACGGATGAAACACACATTTCTGAGTCCTCCCTTGAGTAGTGGTGGTTTGGGTATACCAAATATGCAACTGTATTATATAGCGGCACAAATTGAATACATGATAAAGGAAGATGATGTTTTAAAATTTTTTTTTTCTAAATTAGGTATTAGGGGGGATAGCACTTTGGAGTTAATTGAAGGGGGAAGATGTATGCACAGGGGAAAAATCCCCACCTGTAATATGTTTAATAAAGTATGGAGATTCACGAGACGTTTATTAGGGATTAAGGGTAGTATGCACTACACACTAATGTGGGGTAATGGAAATTTTCCAGAAATGTTGAAACTAAAGGAATATGTTAACTGGGAAAGAAACGGGGTTATTAGAGTTAAAGATTTTGTGATAGAAAGCACATTAAAAGAGTGGAAAACATTTAATAGGGAATTTAGTATTAGTCAGAGCGATTACTTTTCATACTTACAAATCAAAAGCGCTTTAGAGAAGGAGAAGAACAACCCTAGATGGGCAATAAATAGACATGAGTTAATTGACTACATGTTTGGGCTTCGGTCCTCCTCGACAAAGGTATTAGGTAACTTATATAAGGGCCTAGTTAGATTTTCCGTTGAAAAATTTCCTCCAAAGAGTAATGATAAATGGAAGCAAGTAGTAGGTCAGATCGATGGGGAAGAATGGAGGGAAGTATTTATAAATATTTCCCAATCATCTCTCAACATGAACCATAAAACCTCTATGATAAAGCTGATACATAGGATCCCATATACGCCGGGGTTCTTGTATAAGATAGGAAAAAGACTTGACTCTAAATGTCCGAAATGTAATATGGAAGGTGCGGATTTGTCACACATGGTGTGGAGCTGCCCAAAACTGCTTTCTTTTTGGACAGGGGTATACAAGATGGTAGAAACGAAATTGGGTACTAAGATAAGCTTTGATATTAAAACTGCCATTCTAGGGATAGGACTTAGGGTGCAGTGTAAGAACAGTTTTCTGATAAAAGCTTTCGGATTAGCTAGAATAATTATTCTTAGGAGATGGTTTGCTCCCCAGGGCCCATGTTGGGTTGAGTGGCAGAGGGAAGTTCAACAAATTAGAAGATTTGAAGCTATTTACTATCAGGGAAAAAAGAAAGGTCAAAAAGTTGAAAATGAGTGGAAGAAATGGGATGAGGCATCCTAGCTGGTAGTGGGTGGGGGGATAGGGGTGAGGGTGGGATTATTTATATTGTGTAAAGCGAATTTTGAAATGCATTATTGTAATTTTGTAATTTGAAATAAAAAAAAAAAAAGTGTGAACAAAAAAACTAAAAGAAATTGAAACTAATATAAGTGATCTTACACAGTCATTGGACAAATATAAAACTCATTCAGACATGACGGATTTACAAACAACCATGAATAAACATTTGCAAGAACTTGAGGAGGCAATAACTAATGTTAAAAAGACCAAATTCAACAGGGATCTCCGTGACTATGCCACGAACTCGGTGTACACCTGGCAAGGGCGTTTCCCAAACAGACAACCCCGGTCAATATTAAAGAAGAATACTAATCATAATGACCAGAAGTCACAAAGGAAGAGTGTAAACTTTAGTTCGTCAGACATAGATACCACCGACAATTGTACAGATATATCGGAGGAAGAATCGTCACACAGCACATCTACTTCTGTGAATGTGTCAAAAAACGGGAATGGCCCCACAGCAAAGTCGGTAAAAAAGAAAAACAAATACAAACCAAACGCAGGGGTGTCACGATGCCGGCTGGCAGGTAGTGGATCCTCTGTGCCAGAGAGGGATTGGCGTGGACCGTGCTAGAGGATCGGTTCTAAGTCACTACTGGTTTTCACCAGAGCCCGCCGCAAAGCGGGATGGTCTTGCTGCGGCGGTAGTGACCAGGTCGTATCCCCTAGCAACGGCTCAACCTCTCTGGCTGCTGAAGATAGGCGCGGTACAAGGGAGTAGACAGAAGCAAGGTCGGACGTAGCAGAAGGTCGGGGCAGGCAGCAAGGATCGTAGTCAGGGGCAACGGCAGAAGGTCTGGAATCACAGGCAAGGAACACACAAGGAACGCTTTCACTGGCACTAGGGCAACAAGATCCGGCGAGGGAGTGAAGGGGAAGTGAGGTGATATAGGGAAGTGCACAGGTGTAACCACTAATTGGAACCACTGCACCAATCAGCGGTGCAGTGGCCCTTTAAATCGCAAAGACCCGGCGCGCGCGCGCCCTAGGGAGCGGGGCCGCGCGCGCCGGGACAGAACTGACGGGGAGCGAGTAAGGTACGGGAGCCGGGGTGCGCATCGCGAGCGGGCGCTACCCGCATCGCGAATTGCATCCCGGCCGGAGGTAGTAACGCAGCGCCCCGGGTCCGTGGAACCGACCGGGGCGCTGCAGTGAGGGAAGTGTAGCGAGCGCTCCGGGGAGGAGCGGGGACCCGGAGCGCTCGGCGTAACAGTACCCCCCCCCTTGGGTCTCCCCCTCTTCTTGGGGCCTGAGAACCTGAGGATCAGACTTTTGTCCAGGATATTGTCCTCAGGTTCCCAGGACCTCTCTTCTGGACCACAACCCTCCCAATCCACTAAAAAAAAAGTTCTTCCCCTGACCTTTTTAGAGGCCAAAATCTCTTTGACAGAGAAGATGTCCGAGGAGCCGGAAACAGGAGTGGGAGGAACAGATTTAGGAGAAAAACGGTTGAGGATGAGAGGTTTAAGAAGAGAGACGTGAAAGGCATTAGGGATACGAAGAGAAGGAGGAAGAAGAAGTTTGTAAGAGACAGAATTAATTTGACACAAAACTTTAAAAGGACCAAGATAGCGTGGTCCCAACTTATAGCTCGGGACACGGAAACGGACATATTTAGCGGAGAGCCATACCTTGTCTCCAGGGGAAAAAATGGGAGGAGCTCTTCTTTTCTTATCTGCGAATCTCTTCATGCGAGAAGAAGCCTGTAAGAGAGAATTTTGGGTCTCTTTCCATATGGTGGAAAGATCACGAGAAATTTCATCCACAGCGGGCAGACCAGAGGGCAAGGGGGTAGGGAGGGGGGGAAGAGGGTGACGGCCGTACACCACGAAAAACGGAGATTTGGAGGAAGATTCAGAGATTCTGAAATTATACGAGAATTCGGCCCAAGGTAGAAGATCTGCCCAGTCATCCTGGCGGGAGGAAACAAAATGTCGTAAATAGTCACCCAAGATCTGGTTAATTCTCTCTACTTGTCCATTGGATTGAGGATGGTATGCAGAAGAAAAATTTAATTTAATCTTGAGTTGTTTACAGAGAGCCCTCCAGAATTTAGACACAAATTGGACGCCTCTATCCGAGACGATCTGTGTAGGCAACCCGTGAAGACGAAAAATGTGTACAAAAAATTGTTTAGCCAACTGAGGCGCTGAAGGAAGACCAGGAAGAGGGATGAAATGTGCCATTTTGGAGAATCGATCAACGACCACCCAAATAACAGTGTTGCCATGGGATGGGGGTAAGTCAGTAATAAAATCCATACCAATCAGAGACCAAGGTTGTTCGGGGACAGGTAGAGGATGAAGAAAACCAGCGGGCTTCTGGCGAGGAGTCTTATCCCGGGCACAGATAGTGCAGGCTCGCACAAAGTCCACCACATCAGTCTCTAGAGTCGGCCACCAATAGAAGCGAGAGATGAGTTGCACAGATTTCTTGATGCCCGCATGACCTGCGAGATGGGAGGAGTGACCCCATTTGAGGATCCCAAGGCGTTGGCGTGGAGAAACAAAGGTCTTTCCTGGAGGAGTTTGCCTGATGGAGGCTGGAGAAGTGGAAATCAGGCAGTCAGGAGGAATGATGTGTTGAGGAGAGAGTTCAATTTCAGAGGCATCTGAGGAACGAGAGAGAGCATCGGCCCTAATGTTTTTATCAGCAGGCCGAAAGTGAATTTCAAAATTAAATCGGGCAAAGAACAGAGACCACCTGGCCTGACGAGGATTCAGCCGTTGGGCAGACTGGAGGTAGGAGAGGTTCTTGTGATCGGTGTAAATAATAACTGGAAATCTTGATCCCTCCAGCAGATGCCTCCATTCCTCAAGTGCTAATTTAATGGCTAGAAGCTCTCGATCCCCGATGGAGTAGTTCCTCTCCGCCGGAGAGAAGGTCCTGGAAAAAAAACCACAAGTAACAGCATGCCCGGAAGAGTTTTTTTGTAGAAGGACAGCTCCAGCTCCCACTGAGGAGGCATCAACCTCCAATAGGAAGGGTTTAGATGGGTCAGGTCTGGAGAGCACGGGAGCCGAAGAAAAGGCAGACTTGAGTCGTTTAAAGGCGTCTTCCGCTTGAGGAGGCCAAGACTTGGGATCGGCATTTTTTTTTGTTAAAGCCACAATAGGAGCCACAATGGTAGAAAAATGTGGAATAAATTGCCTGTAATAATTGGCGAACCCCAAAAAACGTTGGATGGCACGGAGTCCGGAGGGGCGTGGCCAATCTAAGACGGCAGAGAGTTTATCTGGGTCCATTTGTAGTCCCTGGCCAGAGACCAAGTATCCTAGAAAAGGAAGAGATTGGCATTCAAACAGACATTTCTCTATTTTGGCATAGAGTTGATTATCACGAAGTCTCTGAAGAACCATACGGACATGCTGGCGGTGTTCTTCAAGATTGGCAGAAAAAATCAGGATATCGTCCAGATATACAACAACACAGGAGTATAGTAGATCACGAAAAATTTCATTAACAAAGTCTTGGAAGACGGCAGGGGCGTTGCATAGACCAAAGGGCATGACCAGATACTCAAAGTGTCCATCTCTGGTGTTAAATGCCGTTTTCCATTCATCCCCCTCTCTGATGCGGATGAGATTATAAGCACCTCTTAAGTCCAGTTTGGTAAAAATATGGGCACCTTGGAGACGATCAAAGAGTTCAGAGATGAGGGGTAGGGGGTAGCGGTTCTTAACCGTGATTTTATTAAGACCGCGGTAGTCAATGCAAGGACGTAGAGAGCCATCTTTTTTGGACACAAAGAAAAATCCGGCTCCGGCAGGAGAGGAGGATTTACGGATAAAGCCCTTTTTTAAATTTTCTTGGACGTATTCAGACATGGCAAGAGTCTCTGGGACGGACAGAGGATAGATTCTGCCCCGGGGTGGAGTAGTGCCCGGGAGGAGGTCAATGGGACAATCATAAGGCCTGTGAGGAGGTAGAGTCTCAGCTTGTTTTTTGCAAAAAACGTCCGCAAAGTCCATATAGGCCTTAGGGAGACCGGTTACATGAGGAAGCACAGGGACACGGCAAGGTTTACTGGGAACCGGTTTTAAGCAGTCCTTGGAACAAGAGGGCCCCCAACTCTTGATCTCCCCAGTGGACCAATCCAGGATTGGGGAATGGAGTTGAAGCCAGGGAAGTCCAAGAAGGATTTCAGAAGTGCAATTGGGGAGGACCAACAGTTCAATCCTCTCGTGATGAGATCCGATGCACATTAGAAGGGGCTCCGTGCGGAAACGTATAGTACAGTCCAATCTTTCATTGTTTACACAATTGATGTAGAGGGGTCTGGCGAGACTGGTCACCGGGATGTTGAACCTGTTGACGAGAGAGGCTAAGATGAAATTTCCTGCAGATCCAGAGTCCAGGAAGGCCACAGCAGAGAAGGAGAAGGCAGAGGCAGACATCCGCACAGGCACAGTAAGACGTGGAGAAGCAGAGTAGACATCAAGGACTGTCTCACCTTTGTGCGGAGTCAGCGGACGTCTTTCCAGGCGGGGAGGACGGATAGGACAATCCTTCAGGAAGTGTTCGGTACTAGCACAGTACAGGCAGAGATTCTCCATGCGGCGTCGTGTCCTCTCTTGGGGTGTCAGGCGAGACCGGTCGACCTGCATAGCCTCCACGGCGGGAGGCACAGGAACAGATTGCAGGGGACCAGAGGAGAGAGGAGCCGGGGAGAAGAAACGCCTCGTGCGAACAGAGTCCATATCCTGGCGGAGCTCCTGACGCCGTTCGGAAAAACGCATGTCAATGCGAGTGGCAAGATGGATGAGTTCATGTAGGTTAGCAGGGATTTCTCGTGCGGCCAGAACATCTTTAATGTTGCTGGATAGGCCTTTTTTAAAGGTCGCGCAGAGTGCCTCATTATTCCAGGATAATTCTGAAGCAAGGGTACGGAACTGTACGGCATACTCGCCAACGGAAGAATTACCCTGGACCAGGTTCAACAGGGCAGTCTCAGCAGAAGAGGCTCGGGCAGGTTCCTCAAAGACACTTCGAATTTCCGAGAAGAAGGAGTGTACAGAGGCAGTGACGGGGTCATTGCGGTCCCAGAGCGGTGTGGCCCAAGCCAGGGCTTTTCCAGACAGCAGGCTGACTACGAAAGCCACCTTAGACCTTTCAGTGGGGAACTGGTCCGACATCATCTCCAAGTGTAATGAACATTGGGAAAGAAAGCCACGGCAAAACTTAGAGTCCCCATCAAATTTATCCGGCAAGGATAGTCGTATTCCAGAAGCGGCCACTCGCTGCGGAGGAGGTACAGGAGCTGGCGGAGGAGATGATTGCTGGAGCTGTGGTAGTAACTGTTGTAGCATAACAGTCAGTTGAGACAGCTGTTGGCCTTGTTGCGCAATCTGTTGTGACTGCTGGGCGACCACCGTGGTGAGGTCAGCGACAACTGGCAGAGGAACTTCAGCGGGATCCATGGCCGGATCTACTGTCACGATGCCGGCTGGCAGGTAGTGGATCCTCTGTGCCAGAGAGGGATTGGCGTGGACCGTGCTAGAGGATCGGTTCTAAGTCACTACTGGTTTTCACCAGAGCCCGCCGCAAAGCGGGATGGTCTTGCTGCGGCGGTAGTGACCAGGTCGTATCCCCTAGCAACGGCTCAACCTCTCTGGCTGCTGAAGATAGGCGCGGTACAAGGGAGTAGACAGAAGCAAGGTCGGACGTAGCAGAAGGTCGGGGCAGGCAGCAAGGATCGTAGTCAGGGGCAACGGCAGAAGGTCTGGAATCACAGGCAAGGAACACACAAGGAACGCTTTCACTGGCACTAGGGCAACAAGATCCGGCGAGGGAGTGAAGGGGAAGTGAGGTGATATAGGGAAGTGCACAGGTGTAACCACTAATTGGAACCACTGCACCAATCAGCGGTGCAGTGGCCCTTTAAATCGCAAAGACCCGGCGCGCGCGCGCCCTAGGGAGCGGGGCCGCGCGCGCCGGGACAGAACTGACGGGGAGCGAGTAAGGTACGGGAGCCGGGGTGCGCATCGCGAGCGGGCGCTACCCGCATCGCGAATTGCATCCCGGCCGGAGGTAGTAACGCAGCGCCCCGGGTCCGTGGAACCGACCGGGGCGCTGCAGTGAGGGAAGTGTAGCGAGCGCTCCGGGGAGGAGCGGGGACCCGGAGCGCTCGGCGTAACAAGGGGGCACAGAGCAGGACGAAAACATAGGAAATATAAATACCCGTCGAACCAGGTATCAAGCCAACAGACACTAACTAATCCAGAGAATTATACATTAGATGCCCGGCCATGTCGGGTGCATCAAATATCAGAGGATCATGTGTTATCAAATATTAACACACAAGGTAATTTTGGAAACATACCCAATGATATTTCATCTTCAGTCATAAATATTTCAGCAACTGTTTTAACTTTTCATCAAATTAAAGCACTGGAAAAGGGTCTGAATTTTGTGCCGGACCAAAGGTTTGATTTATATAGGACATTGCAGGACGTAAACCGCTTCGTAAGACTTCTTACTGTTAAGCGCCATTTCAGCTCTGATAAAGAACATGTTGCTATGGGAGACAACACATCTCAAATATGCTTAAATTTATTGGGAGGCAGCCAACTACCACTTCATTGCTCTTTTACAGATCAATGTGCTATGCTCGAGATGGTGGATCTGTCTGCAGAATCTTTTGTTTCTAACATCACTCCAGTTACTGACACTAAAAACAACTTTAAAACAACGAACACCCATTTCTATCCAGTAAATGCAAGAACTGAGTCTATGGATATTTTCCAAAGCCGTATAGAAAAAGATTTGAAAGAACTTTATCATAGAGATAAAAAGCCACCTGTAAATAATTAAAGTAGTGCTGAAAGAATAGCACTTAAACAACTGGAAAAAAATCCAAACATTATAATAAGGGGAGCAGACAAGGGGGGGGGGGGGCACAGTTATAATGGACAAACTGTTATACCATGACCAAGTGCTAAAAATGCTGAATGATGTTGATACTTATCGAAGAATTCCCAATGATCCAACAGAAATGGTTAAAAAAGAGCTGAATGCATTGATATCTTATGGTGTATCTCTGAATATTTTCAGTGAACAGTAAGCTGAATTTCTTTGTCCTAAATGTCCTGTGATGCCGGTCTTTCATGCACTCCCAAAAATTCACAAACAAGCATTCCATCCACCTTTACGCCCATTGTGGCAGGGATTGGTTCGGTGCATGAGAGACTGGCATCATGGGTAGACATGTTGTTGCAGCCTTTGGTTACACGTACTGCAGGTTATGTCCGTGACACAAAAGCCTTATTATCAGCTATTGACAATTTTGAGTGTTTAGATAGCTATTCATGGTTATCTTGTGATGTGACAAGTCTATATTCTTGTATTCCCCACCATTTAGCAATAGACTTTGTCAAATATCATGTTAAAAAATATGGCAATTATGATGCTACACTGTCTAATTTGTTATTGGATGCACTACTCTTTCTTTTGAAAATTTTTTTTTTCGTTTTGACACTGACTTCTACATCCAGTTTACAGGATGCCCCAAGGGATCTAAATTTTCCCCTAGTTTAGCCAAATTATTTATGGCTTATTGGGAGGAGGTTCATCTATATTCGGCCGATGATCCGTTTGCTAATGCAATCCAATGGTACGGCCGATATATAGATGAACTCCTCCTAATATGGTCCCACTCCCATTAAGAGGCTATTTTGTCTCTAAGTTACATTAATAACAACAACTTAAATTTAAGGATTACGTTGGAGTGGGGGGGGGCCCTTCAATTAATTTTTTGGATGTACATTTGAAAAGCGACATACCTGCCAAATCGGTACACACGAAAATGTATAGAAAACCCACCTCAGGGAACAGTATACTTTTTGCTACTAGTTACCATCCTAGTCATGTTACCCGTAATTTACCTGTTGGTGAATATATCAGGGCCAGACGAGCCTCTTCAACAGACACTATTTTTGAACAGACGTGTACCGACATTGATGGCAGGTTGTTAGCCAGAGGTTACTCTAGAGTTACATTAACCAGAGCAAAAAACATAGCTAAGAAAAATAATCGTGATGCTCTTTTAATGGAGACCAAAAAAAACAAAAAAGCTGTCGGTGTCATGACAACGAACAGGGTTACTTTTTCCACACAATTCAGTACTGATTTTTAAGCAATTAAGAGTATTGTATCCAAGCATTTGCTGGTTCTGTTTGAGGATAAAATATTGACGTCTATTTTATATGAAGGGGTTCACTTTGTAGCCAAAAGAGGTCGTACGCTACGCAATCAGTTATCACCGAGTGATATATCAAATAATGAGCCTTCGGATACCTGGCTTCACCTTAAGGGCTTTTTTAGGTGTGCACGTACCAGATGCAACTTATGCAAGCATGTTGCTAAGTCAACAGAGTTGACTGTAAATGGAAATAGATATCCCATAAAAACTTTCATTAATTTTGATACTACACATGTTATCTACTTAGCAACATGTGGGATGTGCAAAGTGCAATACGTGGGGTGTACCACCAGAAAGATAAAAAGACGTATTTATGAGCACTTCCACAGTTCACATGCTGCGACTTTTAATCTGCGGTCTTTATCTGGTCTAGCAAAACACATCCACGAGATTAACCAAGGTGATGCGTCTTCCATTGAAGTGTGTGGTATTGAAAGGGTGCATCCACCACGAAGAGGTGGAGACTAGTCACGTGTCCTTATGAAGCGCGAAGCCTTTTGGATACTCATGTTGGATACGAGGTATCCCAAAGGCATGAACTACAAAAGTGATTTAGCGTACATATATTAAGTTTGAGTCTACCTTTGCTTTTGATTATTATAAAGCTCTGTTTGAAAAATCATTTGTATGCCATACTCTAATTAGCAGTGATTATGTAACAGTTGTGTTCTAATTTGTGACGTAGTCTGTCATGTGACTTTGACACACAATTCAGTATATAAAAGGCAGTTGTCCGGAGAGGATGCAGCACCATGATTAAGGACTATTAACGGTCCGAAACGCGTCGGTGGATGTGGGTTTTAACTCACTGAGCACTGTCTGTCTTTTTTGTTAATTTTGGACAATTCTAATTTTTAATATGTACCATTAAAGGTTACATTTTATCCATTGCGGAGCTGCAGTTCCCCCCTCCCATCCCTTTTCTACTTGGATCATTGACTTCACCGAGGATATGGCTCGTCATTCTGCTCTCGTGCTCCCTGCAGATGTATTTCCTTGACTTTTTGGCGCTTATGGTGAGCTGGAGTCTCCTTTTTTTGTTCTTACTGTTTTTTGCTCTTATATTGTCTACACCTGCTACTTGTCCCCGGTGAGTTTAAAGGAACATCACATGCTTGAAACAATCTTATTTTTCCACAATTTTGAAAGGGTGCCAATAATTTCCAGCCCATTTTTGTAGTTTGTTGTGACATTATGTCCAATTTGCTTTTTTCCCTCCTTTATTTGTTTAGTTCCAATACACACAAAGGGAATAAACAAGTGTATAGCAAAACATGCTTTACTGCAGTCCTTTTCTGTGAGAAATACACCATTTTGTAGAAAAATTTCAGGGGTGCCAACATTTACGGCCATGACTGTATATTAGAAAAGAAATTCAAATAGGCTAGTCTATAATATTTTACATGTCTTTGATGGTGACAGGTTCCCATTAAGGTGTTTATTCACATTTTTATTGGTAGCTTTTTTTTTTTACTACATTTGTATGACCATGTTAGAAATCCAAATCTGCATTCTGACCTATTGATTGCTACTGGATTCAATGTGGCACCAAATTCTACTGTAGAGGAAGTACATTTTATTGCATCCATACCTGCCTGGGCTCCTTCGCTGTCTCTGGTCTTCGCTCAGAGGATTTTGCACTTGTTGGGCTGATAACAGCATGTTGTAGAGCTATGCATCACAGATTGACTCGACTGGCCTAGCCAACTGGCCTAGCCAACTTCACTAGCGTTCTTGTACTTTGTTTCTCCGTGACCTGACCTGTGTATTCTGCCCTTTGTCTGTGACCTGACCATCCCTTTGTTTGCTGACTTTGTTTATCACCACTCTCTATTTTTAACATTTGCCTGTCCTGACTCTGCCTTTGGTTTGTGATTTTGTACTACGTTGCCTTCTTGACTTCTGAATTCTGTCTTGACCATGGTAAGCTCCTTGTTTGTTGATTTTATACTGTATTTGCCCATGTGTTGCTGACCTGGCCTGTCTGATAATTTTCATGTCCTGTGCACTTAGCCCATTGTAGGGACCATCACCCACCCATTTAGGGAGGATTATCAAAGTGGATAGAGACAGTGGCTGTGGTGAGCACTAGTCTGCACTAATCCCGACCTGGGATGTGACACATTTATGGGTTGAAAACTTTAATAATGCAGAATGCATATGAAACAAGATTGTTTACCTTCATATAAAATAGGGACTTACTGATGAACAGTAAGTACCCATAGCTGGCTAAAGGTGGCCACACATTTTTTATAATTGTTGGTTTCAGTAACAGGTTTTAAACCTCTATTTTAGAGAAAAAAATTGCTGTTAATAATTTTATATAAAACAATTTACCGCCATCAGTAGTAATATTCTTGACAAATGTTCTCGCCTTTTCAAGGTTTTCGGGTGTTGCTTGTAACAAAGAATCTTTCCAAAGTTGACCATTGTAGGAAAACAGAATGAAATTGAAGTGATCATGCTGTGGAGTGTCATTCAGGATTTGAAGAAGTGCTTCTTTTGTCTAAATACAGATACATTATTTAAGCATGCATACATAAACAACATTTATTCCACAAAAGGTCTTACGGCATTACTTGCTCTGCATGATATTATCTTTAAAAAAAAGTTTTTAAGTGTTTAGACAAGCTGTAGGAGTGGTCTGTAAGAAGACCCCATGAGAACACATCATCTATACTTCGGACATGCAGTTGGCGACTCAGCATTTTTCTGGAATGTCACTCAATTTAGTGGTGGCAACATAACATACATATTTGCCATTTTTCACTGGGTAAAATGTTTGCCAATTGTCTTTATAAAAATGCATGAGAAGGTGCAGCTTGAAGGTATATGCTGCTATTAAGTCTGACCAATATTACACTTTTTCATAAACTCTAAATAACTGAATCTTTTGTTTAGAAATTTATCTCCATGTTAAAGGAATTTTATTTTCGGCTATTTTTGTTTGTACGGGGGGGGGGGGGGGGGGGGAAGAGGATAATTCTTTTGAAATATTGATAATAGATAAAGAAAAATGGAAATGTGATTCTATATGGAATGTATAATGGTTGTTGAAATAAAAATATAAAAAAAAAGAAAATGAAACATTCTGATGCAGAGAGACTGAAAATAGGTACAAAAATGTTTTCAGATAAGGGGGGTGGGGGGGGGTGGAGAAGATTGGCTCAAGTCTAAACCAATCATGGTGAGCTAAACAGCTTCAACTCTAGGTTGATACATTTTATGGTAAATTAACGCCATAGAATTTATTCCTCAAAAGCTAGGGGATAAGTTTCTGATTATGGAGGGTCTTACCTCTGGGAAAACCCACAGATTGTGAAAGCAGGGACCTCCTGGATGAATGGAGTGGTATGTCAGCACATGCCTCCAGCTACTCATTCATTTATGTGCTTGGCTTCTTTGACGGCTCCATAGTGAATGAATGAAGCATGTGCCCATCGCTTCATTTAGCAGGAAGAGTTGAATCCCTGTTCTTGCAATCACAGGGTGTACCAGAGGTAAGACCACCAGCGATCAGACACCTATCGTCCTGTGGATAGGGAATACGTTTTATCACTGGAATACCTCTTTAGGGTCTATTCACACGTAAAGTATTCTGTGCAGATTTGATGCTGTACATGTGAATAGACCATTTAAGTGTAACTGTCATTTCACAAAACTGTCGACACTTCTGTGTATGCCGGTGCTCTGTACAGAAACAGAGCCAAACAACAGTATACTTTTTGTTAAAGGGTAACTATAATTTGGATGTGGTGGCAGGACAGTTTTAGACTCCCGGCCACACTGTAGCCCAATGCAATTTAGATTTGCCAGAAGACCCATAGCAAGTCTATGTGATTTACGACAAATCTGTAGGCTGCTCACTTCAGCAGCGGGCTACGGAGTTAAATTGTACTGTTTTTCTTTAAAGGGGTATTCCGGGCAAAAACATCTTATCCCCTATCGAAAGGATAGGGGATAAGATGTCTGATCGCGGGGGGCCCGCCGCTGGGACCCCCACAATCTCCCTGCAGCAGCCCGAATTCTATACGTAGCTGCGTCTAAAGTTTCGGAAGACGGGGACATGATGTCACACCACGCCCCCTCCATTCATTTCTATGGGAGGGGGCGTAACGGCCGCAACGCCCCCTCCCATAGCCATGAATGGAGGGGGCGTGGCATGACGTCATGTCCCTATCTCGGAAGGCATGAGGTTTCCAAAACTTTAGATGCAGCTACGCATACAATGCGGGCTGCTGCAGGGAGATCGCGGGGGGGGGGGGGGGGGGTCAGACATCTTATCCCCTATCCTTTCGATAGGGGATAAGATGTTTTTTCCCAGAATACCCCTTTAATGGCTTAGTGTCATGTCTCCTGCTGCGTGCGTTCTCTCCTGTCCTGCTCTGTCCTTGGCAGTGCCGTGCTTCGCATTGCGGGACGCGCCCGCATGCGAACCCTGGACTGCCGCTCACCTTTCTCTGCCTCCTCCGGTCATGTCCCTCGGTCCTGTGCGGGGCACGCTCGCTTGCGAGCCCTGCTCTGTTCTTCTCCTGCCCGTTCCTGTAGGCGCGCATGTCCCCGCCTCCTATGGCATGCGCGTGCCGACTCTTCTAAATTTAAAGGGCCAGTGCACCAATAATTGGTGCTTTGGAGAATCATGCCCTATTTAGTTCTGGCACTTCCTGCAGCTTGCTGCCGGATATTTGTGCCCTAGTTGCCAAGAGAAAGCGTATTTTGTGTCTAGTCTTGCTGTGTATCTGACCCCTTGCTAAGTATACTGACCTTGCTCCTGTGCCACCTGCCTTCTGACCTCCTGCTTCGTGACCTGACTTTGCTCCTGTGCCACCTGCCTTCTGACCTCCCGCTTCGTGACCTGACCTTGCTGCATTGCCGCCTGTCCTGACCTCCTGCCTGTCCTGACTACATCTGAGTCTCATTCTACCTGTGCTACGTTATACCTCGGCTGCCTGTGGGAATGAGTCGTATCAGGGGTAGCGACCTGGGTGCCGCCTGCCGCAGCAAGTCCATCAGGCTTTGTGGCAGGCTCTGGTGAAAACCAACGGCACCTTAGACTCCGCTCCCTGGTACGGCCCAAGCTATCTTCCTCAACAGGTCAGTGGATCCACCAACAACAGCAGTTACCCTTAGGCTGGTGGAAAGTAATGAAGAAGTCATATTTACTTTACCGATCCCCTGTTGCTCACGTACCTATATTACCAGAAAAAGGGGAAAGCCTTTACTATGAACAAAGTAGAGAAAATGGGTTGGAGTCAAATGGGAATGAACTCTAAATAAACATATTTTACCTGATCAATTTTTTTACCCATCATTGATCCACTTCTGTCTATGATATAAACCACATTCTTTGGAACTCCAGGCAACTTGGGAGGTGCAAAAAAGTGCACAAAATATCCATTCACAACCTTAAAGATATGCAAAACAAAGATATGTGATTACTGTTAGAGAATTCATATTATCTCATATCAATATAAAGTAAAGTGGGTATTGTAAGACATTACACTGACCAAAGGAAATAATTCTATAGGACCAGTTTTAGCTATCTGGAAGATGTGTATTCTTTATTACATCCAAAATAGTAATATGTGAATTAAATTATCTAAGTGAACTAGAGCATCTCCTGATATAGTCTGTATATGGCATTTCTTATTATACGCAATGTATATTGTAGAAACTGTAGTTTTCAATTAGAGTTAAACAAAGCTTTATTCCCATCTGGATATGCCATAAATGTTTCTGGGACGTGCCCAGGAAGCGGTTATGCTGCCTTTAATAACTCTTCCCTTTTTTCCAGTTTGCTTGTGGTTATTATTTATTGTTCTTTAGGAGACCATTTACATATCTTTTCGACAGTACTATTAAGTGTAAATGTTTCCTCAGTATTTTCCTGTTACTGTTGTATTCTTTACTTTGTTTCTTGTTTTAGTGCTATTTCATCATGCTTGTACTTTTGACATTATGAATTATGAAATATGAAGGTCAAATACTCCTGCATATTAGAGACAAAATTTCACCTGTATGTTTCCATGTGATTCTCTATTAACATCATAGGTCACAGTAAAATCTCCTTCCAGTAATGTAGTTTCACAGTCGGGACAAGAACGCTGTTGATCTTTGGTGGGTTTAAAAGAGACATGGCCCTGAGGATAAGAAAAAAAAAAAGAAACCTCATTCTAAGGCTCTGTGCACACTCTGTTAAATGGGCACTGTCATGAACTTTTTTTTTTTTATATGTTGTAGTACTGATGTACTACAACATATTTCTAATATACTTTAGTTATTATTTTTTTTTTAATTAAAACACTTTATTTTAATGTTGAAAACCGGCCACTAGGGATCTCCCTCCTAGTGGCCGGCTGCAGCCTGGCGTGACGTCACTCCTGAATTCAGACCGATGCCGGCCGGGCAATCGGTCCGAATTCATTCAGGCTGCGCCTGCTCCCTGCCTGTCAATCAGACAGACGGGAGCGAGCGATGAGAGCGTATTGGCTCCTAGGCCTCACACGCCGGCCGGCCCCGCCTCCCGCTGCTGCCTTAGGACGGAATGGACATCGGTATGTGTTTCGGGTGGGGGGATAAAATGTATTGCAACAGCTGGAGTCACATTATTTGGAAAACATTGGTTTAGGGCATTTTAACCTGCTGATAGACGCTAGTAGGGCCATTACCATAAGCAGGGTCAGTGCAAGGATTTCTGCCTACACAAGCGAAGACCCATTTCGGTGCCCCCCGACTACAACTCCCAGCATGCCCTTACAGTGAGGACATGCTGAGAGTTGTAGTTGAGCCAGCTAGTGGGCAGGTGGCTGAGGCAGGTGGGTGGCTGTGGAGGAGAGCCGGGCGGCTCATAGAAATATGAAAGTGTGGCAATGTAATTTCATATTTCCCGCCCCGAGCCAAGAATGAAATGCTACCGACCCCCCCCCCCCCCCCAAAAAAATACATATATATATATATATATATATTCAGTTAACATATGTATGACAGTTTATTTTTTTTACACATGATATTACTGTATACCTAACTACTGTATTCAGTTACCAACTGATACCACTAAGGAGCAAATATTACCTTATGTTATTGTAACCTGTCCAAATCGGCCATACTTAGACCAACAATACCAATAATACCGGTATACCAATATAAATAATACACCTATATAAGGGACAAATAATACTGCAACACAAGGACCATTACACCACAAAGCGACTAGTGACTGGATAAGTCCACTATACTGTTATTAAATAAAATCCACTATATACAAACCAAGATTCCCCAACTAACCCCCCCTCCCATTCAGTGACCATATAGAGGTATATGCCAGCTGTATACAGGTTCTGTATACCATGTAAGTGATTATATACAGGACTATATAGAGGCATATACCAGCTGTATACAGATCTGTATACCATATAAGTCATTATATACAGAACTATATAGACGTATATACAAGCTGTATACAGATCTGTATACCATATAAGTGATTACAATCACTTATATTACAATCACCTATTACATTTAGGCACTCACAATCTTTTCTGATCAGCAGCGTCCTCTTTCCTTTTCTTCTTCATCCGGCTCAGACTGCCATGATGTATTTTTCCAGCCAAAACTTCCTCTCTTCAGTATCTGCGGGACAAACGTGTTAGACTTGTTAGAATCCAGTGCCATCCATTGCCAATCCCCCCCTTTGCAATTTCAATCCACACCCCTTCTGTACCAACATAACACCGTCCCCTGCGCAGTATTATTTTTTAGCCATATAAAGAAGAACTATCATCCCCCCCAACCCCAACTGCTGTGCCTCAGCCCCATTATCCTTCATCACCTGCCACAACTGCTGTGGCTTGGCCTCCTTATAATTTATCACCCGCCACAACTGCTGTGCCTCAGCCTCCTCATCCCTCATCACCCCCAAAACTGCTGTGCCTTGGCCTCCTTATCATTTTTCACCCTCCCACTGCTGTGCCTCATCATTCATCATTCATCACCCCTCCGCCCACTGCTGTGCCTCCTCACCATTTAAACTCCCTCCCCCTGCTCTGCCTCCTTATCATTCCTCTTCCTCCCACTGCTGTGCCTCCTCCTCATTCATCAAATTCAACCCAATGCTGTACCCCCTCATCATTTATCACACCTCAACCTCCCCCTCCTGTGCCTCAACACATTTATCACCCCCTGCCACACACTGCTGTCCCCGCTCATCATACCCCAATCCCCCCTGTGCCTCCTCATCCTTCATCCAAACAACCCCTCAACCTTCCCATCCCCCCGGCTGTGCGTCCTCAACATTCATCACCCCCCACACTACTGTACCCCCTTAACATACCCTAATCCCCCCCTCCATGCCTCCTCATGATTCATCCAAACAATCCCCTATTCTGTGCCTCCTCAACATTTATCACCCCCCCAGTGCTGTACCCCCTTATCATACATACCACGGTGCCTCTTCATCATTAATTTAAAACCTTCTTTCTGTGCCTCCTAAACAGGCATACTGAACCAGCATGGCGACCACAGCATCTTGCAGCGGCTGCTATTCCATCCGGTTTGCGTTTAGTTGGTCCATCATTTATTTTTCAACAGGACAATGACCCCAAACACACCTCCAGGCTGTGTAAGGGCTATTTGACCAAGAAGGAGAGTGATGGGGTGCTGCTCCAGATGACCTGGCCTCCACAGTCACCGGACCTGAACCCAATCGAGATGGTTTGGGGTGAGCTGGACCGCAGAGTGAAGGCAAAAAGGGCCAACAAATGCTAAGCATCTCTGGGAACTCCTTCAAGACTGTTGGAAGACCATTTCAGGTGACTACCTCTTGAAGCTTATCAAGAGAATGCCAAGAGTGTGCAAAGCAGTAATCAAAGCAAAAGGTGGCTAGAACCTAGAATATGACATATTTTCAAACTTTTTTGTTATGTATATAATTCCACGTGTGTTAATTGATAGTTTTGATGCCTTCAGTGTAAATCTACATTTTTCATAGTCATGAAAATAAAGAAAACTCTGAATGAGAAGGTGAGTCCAAATTTTTGGTCTGTACTGTACATAAATGTATTTGTGCTTATTTCACACTGTTAAGTTAAAAGTTGCTATACGTCTCTGAATTCCAATGTTCAGAGGCGCAACACTCTGCAGTAGTGTGCCGCAGAGATACAGTGTAGCGATCTGCACTGTACTTCGTTGTTCCTGTATGCAGGAAACTTTTCTCTGGGATAATGTATTGTAGAGATTCCTCTATCCCACAATACATTAGACTAAGGAAAAGATTCCATACAGGAACAACGAAGTACAGTACAGATCGCTACACTGTATCTCTGCAGCACACTACTGCAGAGCACTGCCTTACATTGGATCACAAAGACACACACCAATATTCTATGGAAAAATTAAAGTGGGATAATTTAAACATAGTATAGACAAATATAGCAAATAAGTTATACAATTTAGATATATGATACCTGGATGTGTACACACATAAATACAATTATTATTAAAATATTATCTGCAGAGCATTGCACTTGGTCCACTTCTAAAGTCCCCCACAGCACTGCAGTTATTAATTTTACAATTAAACATTAAGAAGATAAATCAATACAATCATACATAATCTCCCCCCTCTTCTATTCTTGCTCCCGGCCGTGCGGCTCTTTGATGTCCCTGCCCGCTCGTAAAAACCCTTCTTATCTTCAGAATCAAATAAAATTTTGTTTTAAAAAATATGGATTTCGTTCCCTACTTATTTCCCCATCCCGACTGCATCACTCCTGCATCTTTTTTTTCATGGTACCCTACAGAATTTCACAGGTAAAACTGCAATTTCCACACAAAGGTAAAAACAACAGAAATAAAGCCAGAAAAAAAATGCAAAAACGTGGGGAAATTTAGTAGCAGTTTTTGTGGAGTCTCCCGTCCCCCCCCAAAAAAAAATTGGCAGGAAAAAAAAACCAAGTGGAAACTTAACCTAAGGAACACCTCAATTACAAGCAGATTGGTAGCACCCAGTTAGTTGTCAAGTGAGGCTAAGTGTGTCAGAGCTCCGTTCATGAATAAAACTAAATCCGAACAGTCCTTTGTACGACAGACATCAAATGATCCTGACTTATCCTTTTGACTTTGAGGTTTTTTGGTGTTTTTTTGCATATCCCACTATGTTGACAGATTCTATGAACCAATCTCCTATGCAGTGTGAAATAAGCCTTCTTTATAAGGGTGCATTCACACTGAGCAATTCAAGAGGAATTCACGCCGAAAAATGTACTTGCGTAAAAAATCATTTTCTATTCATGCGGAATTTGCACGGAATTGCGCGTGGAAATGGGGGAGAAAGAAGTGAAGGGTTCTTCACCCATTTCCATGCAAATTCCACGCAAATTCTGTGCAAATTCAGCGCAAAAACGATATCGGGCGGAACGGAATTCAGCGTCGGAATTATGCTAGCAGAATTTCCGATGTGTGGACAGGACAGCAGAAAACCCATTAAAGTCAATGGGCAGAATAGATGTGCATTAATTTGGAGCGGAGAATTCAAGAGGAATTACTCGAGTAAATTCCTCTTGAATTACTCAGTGTGAACGTAGCCTTAATGTCCAGGAGGAAAACCAAAGGGACAATCCAAGATAAGATGCTCCAGTATTGTCTCCGCAATGCAAAGCATTGACTTATCAAGAAAGATAGACATCAAGTGAAAAAAATGCTCAATATCAGAAGACTGAGCTCCATATATTCAAAATCTTTAGTCTACAAATCAAGGACATGCAAACCATTCTTAAAAGAGGAACAATATGGAAAAAATAAATGGGGCTCGAGGGTCAAAGATATCTGGTTTAAAATACTTAGTATTTATTAATAAAAAATGCGAAATAGGCTAAATAGGGATGTACAGGGCCCTTGTACCTCCCTAATTAATTAAATACACAATAAAATATATGATAATACCAATATAAAAAACTAAAAATAATAATAACAACTATAAAATTAATATGCAATTTGAGCCTGTAATATCAATATAGCGATCTACTGATCCTGCGGAACAGCACAGTATAAATGTTCATTCAAATGCTCTTGTTTCCAGAGATCTTCAATATAGAAAAGATAAAATGTAGCCGCTACAGATACCAGTTAATCAATTGATGCGGTGGTACTGTATCTGTCCAAACATTGGCAACTAGATCTCACCGACACAGTGATACAATGTGGCACTTTGTGAACAGTGAACAGTCACTTGAAATCAATCTTTAAGCATTTCTGCGTATGCCATACAACAAAATAGCCAGTTTGCAATACATTCCATATAATGCTCACCACTCCGGGGTGTCACGGATCTCCCTTCAGTGTAGTCCTGGGGGCCGGCTGTATAGCGTCTTATGACCGGTGCCTTGCCTCTGTCAGGGATCGTGCTGCTGGAGTCTCGGCCAACTCCTAAGAGCGCAGCACTCAGTGGTGGGCACCGTTTGGGGGGACTGCAGCGCTGTCAAGCGGAGTCCCTTGGTCGGATCAACTTGGAATGATGATGGTCTGTAGACCTCAAGTCCTTATTGTAGATGGCCCGATTGGCTTCTCACTGGTAGTTGTTATAACGGCTGTATGCGGTAAGCAGAGTGAGTAACCCGGCGGCGTTCCTCGTGCACAGGTCGCGCGCTCGGGAGATGGTTCACTGTAATAAATGCCTTGGATCTGGCGAATGATCGCTATTCTGTCTGAAGAGTGTTCTATAATAACAGGCTCAATATCGCAAAATTAAAATCGCTGGACGCGTTTCAAAACCTTCCTCGGTTTTTTCTTCAGCAGCGGCTGTCCGGGCATGCTGGGAGTTGTAGTTTTGAAACCTCTGAAGGTCCGCAGGTTGAAGACCACTGCGGCCTTCGTCATCATCCGGACCCCCCCTTTAGTTTTCTACTCACCTCCCCTCGGTGGGAAGGAAGGGTGAGCTGTTCCGGGTGAAGATGGGCAGCCCGGAACGACTAACCCTCCCCACTGGACAGTCCCTGCAGCATAGATGGCCCGTAACAGCTCACCCTTCCCACCGAGGGGAGGTGAGTAGAAAACTAAAGGGGGGGTCCGGATGATGACGAAGGCCGCAGTGGTCTTCAACCTGCGGACCTCCAGAGCTTTCAAAACTACAACTCTCAGCATGCCTGGACAGCCAATGGCTGTCCGGGCATGCTTGAGGTTGTAGTTTTGCAACATCTGGAGGTCCACAGGTTGAAGACCACTGAGAAGGGATTGACAGGCGGAGAGTTCACTCGAGTATAAGCCGAGGGGGGCGTTTTCAGCACGAAAAATCGTGCTGAAAAACTCGGCTTATACTCGAGTATATACGGTACTACTCTATGAAGCGCTGCTTGTGTTTGTATCATTTTTGCCTAGTACATGTTTACTGTCAGAAAAAATGACAGGCCCAATTTAAAGAAAATCACTAAATGACAAACTATAAATGTTACAGAAAAAAAACAAAAAAAACCAACATCTTTTTAAATGCTTCAACCAAGATTCTTCTTACTGTGCTGTGGATTTCATATTATTATTATTATTAAAAATAATTATTTTATAACACACACAAAAAAAAAAATACCTTTTTTCCAAGTAGAGATTTTTTGATAGCAGGTTGCAGGTCATTGGTTATAAAAGATGCTTGGGCATCTAGAAAGCTGATGCCTTGTGGCTCATGTATGTCCACTTCAATCTAAATATGAGAAACAAAGTTCAGCTCATTCAAACAATATACAGCCTGTGGGGGAGAAAAAGTTGCTGAGTTGCCCATAGCAACCAATCAGATCGCTTCTTTCATTTTGCAGAGGCCTTGTTAAAAATGAAAGAAGCGAGCTGACTGGTTGCTATGGGCAACTGGGCAAATTTTCCTCTGCACAAGTTTTGATAAATCTCCCCGTGTGCCTGAACTTTGAATCGACTTCAGTTCTTTTAACTTAAGGGGGTACTCCAGTGGAAAACTATTTTTTTTTTTTTAAATGAACTGGTGCCAGAAATGTAAACAGATTTGTAAATTACTTCTATTTAAAAATCTTAATCCTTCCAGTACTTATCAGCTGCTGTATACTACAGAGGAAATTCTTTTCTTTTTGAATTTCTTTTCTGTTTCATCACAGTGCTCTCTGCTGACAACTCTGTCCATGTCAGGAACTGTGCAGAGCAGGAGAGGTTTGCTATGGGGATTTGCTCCTGCTCTGGACAGTTCCTGACATGGACAGAGGTGTCAGCAGAGAGAATTGTGGTTAGACTGGAAGGAAATTCAAAAAGAAAAGAACTTCCTCTGCAGTACACAGCAGCTGGTAAGTACTGGAAGGGTTAAAAGGATTTTTAAAAAGGAGTAATTTACAAATCTGTTTAACTTTCTGGCACCAGTTGATTTAAAAAAAAAAAAAAAAAAGTTTTCCACCGGAGTACCACTTTAAAGTGCTAATGCCAGTAACATAATCTTTTGACATATCGTTTAGCGGAACCAGGGTTCTGAGGGCGTTGCATTGCCGTCTATGAAGACTGCACATTTCTGAGTGGTCCTAGTGCGGAATCAACCAAATGTGTGCAATGTCCACCCGTATTTTCTGGTTGTACATTCTGCACATTTTCGGCCATATGAAAATGGACTTAGGGTATGTTCACACATACAGGCTCTTTGCTACACATGAAAGTCAATGTAAACATACCCTTAAACATGCAGATAAAATGGTATAATTTGGATGTAAGTCTAGGTTCACCTGGCCGTTCTCTCTTGTCCCGCTATTCTACTATCATTGCTGCTAAATGGACCATACTAACAAACGGAAGCAAACTGATGAAAAGGGATGGCATTAAGTGGCATCCTGTTGCATCAGTTTTTAATCCGTTTGTATCCTTTATTGGTTGCTCACACCACTTCTGAGCATGTAAGTAATAATGGATCAGAAACAGATTGAAAAAAACTGATGAAAAATTTGTTATTTTTTTCCCCACTAAAAATAACGGAATAGGAACCAAACAAGTGCAAACGGGCGGCAAAGGACTGTAAAAAATCCCATTGACATCAATGGGATCTATTTACAGCCGTTTGCAAAATGCTTGAATGGATTTGAGAATTGGCATGAATTAACGGGGACTGACGTTAATGTGAACGAGGCCCAAGTCTAAGTAATGTTATAGTTTACATTCAGTATATTACATAGACATATACCTGAAAGCTTTTAACAAGAGATTTAGGCTGGACCTTGATGAACATCTCATACTTTCCAAGGCGACGTTTCAGCATTTCTTCATAGACCAACTCAAACGTTACTTTACTTTCTGGGGCCACATTAACCGATACAGTGAATTTCTCTGTATTTCTTCCAGAGGCCCTGTGTAAATAATCCACAAGATTTATGTAAAGTATTAAACATACAATTACTGTTACATTACATTGATTGCATGATCCTCCAAATATCTAATTGTGGAAATAGTAGATAGAACAAAGCAAAGGAAGGTAAAAGCATTAAAGGGGTACTCCCACCCTAGACATCTTATCCCCTATCCAAAGGATAGGGGATAAGATGTCTGATCGCGGGGGTCCCGCCGCCGGGGACCCCTGCATTATTGCATGCGGCACCCACCTGGGTTCTCACCGGAACCGCTGGAGGGTCGGAGTCGCAACTCCGGGAACGGAAGTCCGTTACGTCAGGACTCCGCCCCCGTGTGACGTCACGCCAGTCCCTTCAATGCAAGTCTATGGGGGGGGACGTGAACATTCAAACCATGTTCACATCAAGCGGTCGTGTGGGATTATGTGCCGACTGGGTGCTCAGCCTCTTGGACAGTACAAATGCAAATCCAGTACAAA
Source organism: Hyla sarda (assembly GCF_029499605.1). Lineage (NCBI taxonomy): Eukaryota > Metazoa > Chordata > Amphibia > Anura > Hylidae > Hyla > Hyla sarda. The sequence goes on along the minus strand of NC_079194.1, from coordinate 74,794,627 downwards.
CAGAAGAAAAGAAAATGATGGGCGGTACTCACTGAATATGTGGCATTAGATCTTCTTTATTCAATCAAAACATGGTGCAGTATCAAATAATAAAATAAGGGAAACAGTAGAGCAGGATTCCCCGGCGAGGTCACAACCATATCGAACATCTGTACTTCATCATACCATACCTATCACTGATGATCTCACCGGTAATATACCTACGTGATGTCACCAGTGGGCAGGTGCTTCCATAACAAAGTGCTAGATAATATAGTGCAATATTTAAAGTGTACCTGTTGTTAACAAAAACTTTTTATATAATGTAGATAACACCAATATATGTATATTTGTAATATACATCGGTTAAAAAATATGTATAATTTTGTCTCTACAGCTATTGTCTGTGCATCTCTGTGAGGAGTCCAAATATAGGAAGTGTAGGTGGACAAGCAGGGCTATGTGCATTAAGGACAAGCAGGGCTCTGTACACTGAGGACAAGCAGGGCTCTGTACACTGAGGGCAAGCAGGGCTCTGTACACTGAGGACAAGCAGGCCTCTGTACATTGACAACAAGCAGGGCTCTGTACACTGAGGACAAGCAGGGCTCTGTACACTGAGGACACGCAGGGATCTGTACACTGAGGACAAGCAGGGCTTTGTACACTGAGGACAAGCAGGGCTCTGTACACTGAGGACGAGCAGGGCTCTGTACAATGAGGACAAGTAGGGCTCTGTACACAAAGGGCACGCAGGGTTCTGTAGACTGAGGACAAGCATGGCTCTGTGCACTGAGGAGAAGCAGGGCTTTGTACATTGATGACAAGCAGTGCTCTGTACACTGAGGACAAGCAGGGCTCTGTACACTGAGGACAAGCAGGGCTCTGTACACTGAGGAGAAGCAGGGGTCTGTACACTGAGGACAAGCAGAGCTTTGTACACTGAGGACAAGCAGAGCTATGTCAACTGCGGACAAGCAGGGCTCTGTACACTGAGGACAAGCAGGGCTCTGTACACTGAGGACAAGAAGGGGTCTGTACACTGAGGACAAGCAGGGCTCAGTGAACTGAGGTCAAGCAGGGCTCTATACACTGAGGACAAGCAGGGCTCTGTACACTGAGGACAAGCAGGGTTCTGTACACTGAGGACAAGCAGGGCTCTGTACACTGAGGACAAGCAGGGCTCTGTACACTGAGGACCAGCAGGGCTCTGTACACTGAGGACAAGAAGGGCTCTGTACACTGAGGACAAGCAGGGCTCTGAGCAGTGAGGCTCTATGACATGCTCCCGACTCAGAGAGCAGGATGATTGAAAAGCAAGGAGTCTGCAATGAGCCCTGCTTGTCCTGCCCACACTTCCTGTATTTGTACTCCTCATAGAGACACACAGACAATAGCTGCAGGGACAGCATTTTTCACCCAAAAATATGCAAATGTATTTATTAATGTATATTACAAATATACATATAATGGTATTATCTACATTATATCCAAAGTTTTTGTTAACGACAGGTACACAGTTAAAAGAAACACACTGGGCATAAACAGTTGGGCAAAAACTAAATTATTATATTAAAATGCTAAGATCTAACTTATCATTTAGACCAAGTTTACCCTTAGCGCCAGCACACATGATCTAACGAGCTTCGACCTGTAGTAACAAATTTCGTCTGTCTGTACCAACTCTCAATTGCACTCTTACAAATCCAAAATATTTAAGTGCAAGAGGATTGCCTTCATGTGCGTCTATGTTCAAACATTTGGGGGGAACGTTCTTGCGGAACCTATTTTGCATAGGTCTGATGGTACTCCCCATATATGGTCTGATGTGCACATGTGGCCAATTTTAAATATTTTATAAGCTGTTTGACATTGTACCATGTTTTGATTGAATAAAGGAGATCTAATGCTACATACATGTTACTTATATGTCCACTTAAAACATAGGATAGTTAATTTAACCCTTAACTACCCCCATTTGTGAGAGTCAGGGTTTTTGTTTAAAGTGCCATGCAAATCAATGGGAAATGTATTTTCCCACATAAGTTCTGTACGGTTGCAGATATTTCAATACCTGATACACATATTACGGGTTGGGATATGAGGTATGGATAGGAGGTCGGGATAGGAGGTCGAGAAGGTCAGGATAGGAGGACAGGATATGAGGACGGGATAGGAGGTCGTGATAGGAGGTCGAGATAGGAGGTCGAGATAGGAGGTCGGGAAAGGAGGACGGGATAGGAGGTCGGGATAGGAGGTTGGGATAGGAGATCGAGATAGGAGGTCGAGATAGGAGGACGGGATAGGAGGTCGGGATAGGAGGACAGCATGTGAGGACAGGATATGAGGACGGGATATGAGGATGGGATAGGAGGTCGGGATAGGAGGTCGAGATAGGAGGTCGGGATAGGAGGTCGGGATTGGAGGTCGGGATAGGAGGTCGAGATAGGAGGACAGGATGTGAGGTCGGGATAGGAGGAGGGGATAGGAGGTCGGCATAGGAGGTCGTAGGACAGGATAGGAGGACAGGATAAGAGGTCGGGATAGGAGGTCGGGATAGGAGGACGGGATATGGAGTTGGGATATGACAACAATATATGAGGACGGTATATGAAGTCAAAAGCTTCCTCTGTTGAATTTGCTCGACAACAAGGATTAGGAAGGAAAAATCAGGCAACGCCGGGTTCTCCGCTAGTATGTATCTAAAACTCAATGTGTGTGTGTGTTTGTGTGTGTGTGTGTGTGTATGTTCCAGCATCACGTCCAAACAGCTAAAGATATTAACATGAAACTTGGAGCACATGTTACTGATATATGAAAACAACAAATATTAACCCTTACTCACCCCCATTTGCGAGGGTCGGGGTTTTTGTTTAAAGTCCCATACAAGTCTATGGGAAATATATGTTACTGCATAACTTCCGAACGGTTGGAGATATTTAAATAATACCTGGTACGCATATTACTTATATGTCAAATAAAAAGATATGATAGTTAAATTAACCCTTACCTACATCCTTGTCACGATGCCGGCTGGCAGGTAGTGGACCCTCTGTGCCAGAGAGGGATTGGCGTGGACCGTGCTAGTGGACCGGTTCTAAGCCACTACTGGTTTTCACCAGAGCCCGCCGCAAAGCGGGATGGTCTTGCTGCGGCGGTAGTGACCAGGTCGTATCCACTAGCAACGGCTCACCTCTCTGGCTGCTGAAGATAGGCGCGGTACAAGGGAGTAGGCAGAAGCAAGGTCGGACGTAGCAGAAGGTCGGGGCAGGCAGCAAGGATCGTAGTCAGGGGCAACGGCAGAAGGTCTGGAAACACTGGCAAGGGACACACAAGGAACGCTTTCACTGGCACTAAGGCAACAAGATCCGGCAAGGGAGTGCAAGGGAAGTGAGGTAATATAGGGAGTGCACAGGTGATAACTCTAATTGGAACCACTGCGCCAATCAGCGGCGCAGTGGCCCTTTAAATCGCAGAGACCCGGCGCGCGCGCGCCCTAGGGAGCGGGGCCGCGCGCGCCGGGACAGAACAGACGGGGAGCGAGTCAGGTAGGAGAGCCGGGGTGCGCATCGCGAGCGGGCGCTACCCGCATCGCGAATCGCATCCCGGCTAGCAGCAGGATCGCAGCGCCCCGGGTCAGAGGACGTGACCGGGGCGCTGCAGCGGAGGAGGTGAAGCGAGCGCTCCGGGGAGGAGCGGGGACCCGGAGCGCTCGGCGTAACAGTACCCCCCCCCTTGGGTCTCCCCCTCTTCTTGGAGCCTGAGAACCTGAGGAGCAGACTTTTGTCAAGGATGTTGTCCTCAGGTTCCCAGGATCTCTCTTCAGGACCACAACCCTCCCAGTCTACTAAAAAAAAATTTTTTCCTCTGACCTTTTTGGCAGCCAAAATCTCCTTGACCGAGAAGACGTCCGAGGAGCCGGAAACAGGAGTGGGAGGAACAGATTTGGGAGAAAAACGGTTGAGGATGAGTGGTTTGAGAAGAGAGACGTGAAAGGCATTAGGGATACGAAGAGAAGGAGGAAGAAGAAGTTTATAAGAGACAGGATTAATTTGACACAGAATTTTGAAAGGACCAAGATAGCGTGGTCCCAACTTGTAGCTAGGGACACGGAAGCGGACATATTTAGCGGAGAGCCATACCTTGTCTCCAGGGGAAAAAACGGGGGGAGCTCTTCTTTTCTTATCCGCGAACCTCTTCATGCGTGAAGAAGCCTGTAAGAGAGAATTTTGGGTCTCTCTCCATATAATGGAAAGGTCACGAGAAATTTCATCCACAGCGGGCAGACCAGAGGGCAAGGGGGTAGGGAGGGGGGGAAGAGGGTGACGGCCGTACACCACGAAAAATGGGGATTTGGAGGAAGATTCAGAGACCCTGAAGTTATACGAGAATTCGGCCCATGGAAGGAGATCTGCCCAGTCATCCTGGCGGGAGGAAACAAAATGTCGCAAATAATCACCCAGGATCTGGTTAATTCTTTCTACTTGTCCATTGGACTGGGGATGATATGCAGAGGAAAAATTTAATTTAATCTTGAGTTGTTTACAGAGAGCTCTCCAGAATTTAGACACGAATTGGACCCCTCTATCCGAGACAATCTGCGTAGGCAACCCGTGAAGACGAAAAATGTGTACAAAAAATTGTTTAGCCAACTGAGGCGCAGAAGGAAGACCAGGAAGAGGAATGAAATGTGCCATTTTGGAGAATCGATCAACGACCACCCAAATAACGGTGTTGCCACGGGAAGGGGGTAAATCAGTAATAAAATCCATACCAATCAGAGACCAAGGCTGTTCGGGGACAGGCAGAGGATGAAGAAAACCAGCGGGCTTCTGGCGAGGAGTCTTATCCCGGGCACAGATAGTGCAGGCTCGCACAAAGTCCCCAACATCCGTCTCCAGAGTTGGCCACCAATAGAAGCGGGAGATGAGTTGCACAGATTTCTTGATGCCCACATGACCTGCGAGATGGGAGGAGTGACCCCATTTGAGGATTCCGAGGCGTTGGCGTGGAGAAACAAAGGTCTTTCCTGGAGGAGTCTGTCTGATGGAGGCAGGAGAAGTGGAGATCAGGCAGTCAGGTGGAATGATGTGTTGCGGAGGGAGATCAACTTCTGAGGCATCCGAGGAACGAGAGAGAGCATCGGCTCTAATGTTCTTATCGGCAGGACGAAAGTGAATCTCAAAATTAAATCGGGCAAAGAACAGAGACCACCGGGCCTGGCGAGGATTCAGCCGTTGGGCCGACTGGAGGTAGGAGAGGTTCTTGTGGTCGGTGTAGATAATAACAGGAAATCTTGATCCCTCCAGCAGATGCCTCCATTCCTCAAGTGCTAATTTAATGGCTAGAAGTTCTCGATCCCCGATGGAGTAGTTCCTCTCCGCTGGAGAGAAGGTCCTAGAGAAAAAACCACAAGTGACAGCATGCCCGGAAGGATTTTTTTGTAGAAGAACAGCTCCAGCTCCTACTGAGGAGGCATCAACCTCCAATAGGAAGGGTTTGGAAGGGTCAGGTCTGGAGAGCACGGGAGCCGAAGAAAAGGCAGACTTGAGTTGTTTAAAGGAGTCTTCTGCTTGAGGAGGCCAGGACTTGGGATCAGCATTTTTCTTGGTTAAAGCCACGATAGGAGCCACAATGGTAGAAAAATGTGGAATAAATTGCCTGTAATAATTGGCGAACCCCAAAAAGCGTTGGATAGCACGGAGTCCGGAGGGGCGTGGCCAATTTAAGACGGCAGAGAGTTTGTCTGGATCCATCTGTAGTCCCTGGCCAGAGACCAAATATCCTAGAAAAGGAAGAGATTGGCATTCAAACAGACATTTCTCAATTTTGGCATAGAGTTGGTTGTCACGAAGTCTCTGAAGAACCATACGGACATGCCGGCGGTGTTCCTCTAGATTGGCAGAAAAAATTAGGATATCGTCCAGATATACCACAACACAGGAGTATAATAGATCACGAAAAATTTCATTGACAAAGTCTTGGAAGACGGCAGGGGCATTGCACAGTCCAAAGGGCATGACCAGATACTCAAAGTGTCCATCTCTGGTGTTAAATGCCGTTTTCCACTCGTCCCCCTCTCTGATGCGGATGAGGTTATAGGCGCCTCTTAAGTCCAATTTAGTGAAGATGTGGGCACCTTGGAGGCGATCAAAGAGTTCAGAGATGAGGGGTAAGGGGTAGCGGTTCTTAACCGTGATTTTATTAAGACCGCGGTAGTCAATGCAAGGACGTAGGGAGCCATCTTTTTTGGAGACAAAGAAAAATCCGGCTCCGGCAGGAGAGGAGGATTTACGGATAAAGCCCCTTTTTAGATTCTCCTGGACGTATTCGGACATGGCAAGAGTCTCTGGGGCAGAGAGAGGATAAATTCTGCCCCGGGGTGGAGTAGTACCCGGGAGGAGGTCGATAGGGCAATCATAAGGCCTGTGAGGAGGTAGAGTCTCAGCTTGTTTTTTGCAGAAAACATCCGCGAAGTCCATATAGGCCTTGGGGAGACCGGTTACTGGAGGAACCACAGAGTTACGGCAAGGGTTACTGGGAACCGGTTTTAGACAGTTCTTGGAACAAGAGGACCCCCAACTCTTGATCTCCCCAGTGGACCAATCCAGGGTTGGGGAATGAAGTTGAAGCCAGGGAAGTCCAAGGAGAATCTCCGAGGTGCAATTGGGGAGGACCAAAAGTTCAATCCTCTCATGATGAGATCCGATGCTCATAAGAAGGGGCTCCGTGCGGAAACGTATGGTACAGTCCAATCTTTCATTATTTACACAATTGATGTAGAGGGGTCTGGCGAGACTGGTCACTGGGATGTTGAACCTGTTGACGAGGGAGGCCAAAATAAAATTTCCTGCAGAACCAGAGTCCAAGAAGGCCACTGTAGAGAAGGAGAAGGCAGAAGCAGACATCCGCACAGGCACAGTAAGACGTGGAGAAGCGGAGTAGACATCAAGGACTGTCTCACCTTTGTGCGGAGTCAGCGTACGTCTTTCCAGGCGGGGAGGACGGATAGGACAATCCCTCAGGAAGTGTTCGGTACTAGCACAGTACAGGCAGAGGTTCTCCATACGGCGTCGTGTCCTCTCTTGAGGTGTCAGGCGAGACCGGTCGACCTGCATAGCCTCCACGGCGGGAGGCACAGGAACAGATTGCAGGGGACCAGAGGAGAGAGGAGCCGAGGAGACGAAACGCCTCGTGCGAACAGAGTCCATATCTTGGCGGAGTTCCTGACGCCTTTCAGAAAAACGCATGTCAATGCGAGTGGCTAGGTGAATAAGTTCATGTAGATTAGCAGGAATTTCTCGTGCGGCCAGAACATCTTTAATGTTGCTGGATAGGCCTTTTTTGAAGGTCGCGCAGAGGGCCTCATTATTCCAGGACAATTCTGAAGCAAGTGTACGGAATTGTACGGCATACTCGCCAACGGAAGAATTACCCTGGACCAGGTTCAACAGGGCAGTCTCAGCAGAAGAGGCTCGGGCAGGTTCCTCAAAGACACTTCGGATTTCCGAGAAGAAGGAGTGTACTGAGGCAGTGACGGGGTCATTGCGGTCCCAGAGCGGTGTGGCCCATGACAGGGCTTTTCCGGACAGAAGACTGACTACGAAAGCCACCTTAGACCTTTCAGTGGGAAACAGGTCCGACATCATCTCCAGATGCAGGGAACATTGGGAAAGGAAGCCACGGCAAAACTTAGAGTCCCCATCAAACTTATCCGGCAAGGATAAGCGTATCCCAGGAGCGGCCACTCGCTGCGGAGGAGGTGCAGGAGCTGGCGGAGGAGATGACTGCTGAAGCTGTGGTAGCAACTGTTGTAGCATAACGGTCAGTTGAGACAGCTGTTGGCCTTGTTGCGCAATCTGTTGTGACTGCTGGGCGACCACCGTGGTGAGGTCAGCGACAACTGGCAGAGGAACTTCAGCGGGATCCATGGCCGGATCTACTGTCACGATGCCGGCTGGCAGGTAGTGGACCCTCTGTGCCAGAGAGGGATTGGCGTGGACCGTGCTAGTGGACCGGTTCTAAGCCACTACTGGTTTTCACCAGAGCCCGCCGCAAAGCGGGATGGTCTTGCTGCGGCGGTAGTGACCAGGTCGTATCCACTAGCAACGGCTCACCTCTCTGGCTGCTGAAGATAGGCGCGGTACAAGGGAGTAGGCAGAAGCAAGGTCGGACGTAGCAGAAGGTCGGGGCAGGCAGCAAGGATCGTAGTCAGGGGCAACGGCAGAAGGTCTGGAAACACTGGCAAGGGACACACAAGGAACGCTTTCACTGGCACTAAGGCAACAAGATCCGGCAAGGGAGTGCAAGGGAAGTGAGGTAATATAGGGAGTGCACAGGTGATAACTCTAATTGGAACCACTGCGCCAATCAGCGGCGCAGTGGCCCTTTAAATCGCAGAGACCCGGCGCGCGCGCGCCCTAGGGAGCGGGGCCGCGCGCGCCGGGACAGAACAGACGGGGAGCGAGTCAGGTAGGAGAGCCGGGGTGCGCATCGCGAGCGGGCGCTACCCGCATCGCGAATCGCATCCCGGCTAGCAGCAGGATCGCAGCGCCCCGGGTCAGAGGACGTGACCGGGGCGCTGCAGCGGAGGAGGTGAAGCGAGCGCTCCGGGGAGGAGCGGGGACCCGGAGCGCTCGGCGTAACAATCCTTATATAAAAGATGGGTTTTTGTTTCAAGTTCCATGCAAGTATATGGGACTTCCAGTACCTTACTCCACAAACTCTGCTCTGCATCTCATTGTGAATGTGTCAATCCGGCTTGCAAGCCACACCCCATCACACGAAGACATGCCCACATTTTAAGCCTCACCCCCTTTTATTATCCACACATTTTGTCCATCGGTCTGGCTTGCAAATCACGCCCAGTCCCACAAAGCCTCGTCCCCTTCTATTTTCAGCTTACAATATCTTCATCACAAATCAGTCCCTCCTGAGGACAGGATATGAGGTCGGGATATGAGGACGGGATATAAGGACAGTATATGAGGTCGGGATATTAGGGCAGGATATGAGGTTGAGATAGGAGGACGGGAAATGAGGTCGGGATAGGAGGTCGGGATATGAGGACGGGATACGAGGATAGGATATGAGGAGGGAATAGGAGGTCGGGATAGGAGGTCGAGATATGAGGATGGGATAGGAGGTCGGGATATAAGGATGGGATATGAGGTCGAGATAGGAGGTCAGGATATGAGGAAGGGATAGGAGGTCGGGATAGGAGGTTGGGATATGAGGACAGGATATGAGGTAGAGATAGGAGGATGGTATAGGAGGTCAGGATAGGAGGTCGGGATAGGAGGTCGGGATATGAGGACAGGACATGAGGTCGAGATAGGACGATGGGATAGGAGGTCGGGATATGAGGACGGGATATGAGATTGAGATAGGAGGATGGGATATGAGGTTGAGATATGATGTTGGGATATGAGGAAAGGATATGAGGTTGAGATATGAGGACGGGATATGGGGTTGGGATATAACAACAATATATGAGGACGGGATATGAAGTCAAAAGCTTCCTCCTTTGTTGATTTCCCTCCACAACAAGGATTAGGAAGGAAAAACCAAGCAACGGCAAGTACTCAGCTAATATATATATTTATATATATTTATATATATATATATATATATATATATATATATATATATATATACTGTGTTATATTTTTAAATGGTGGTTAGTTCTGCCAAAACATCTCACTTTATTATAGATGTTAGTATATAAATAAAATAAACATTTTTGTCATTTTTTTCATTGTACATCCAAAGCAGAACAAAGTATTGGAAACATTAATATCCCAGTTCTGCAGTCAGACAGCTGCAATACATTTCAAGATTAATCCATACTGTATAAAAGGGACATTTACCTGACAAGTCCTGCTGTTTGGCCCCTTGATACAGCTTTAGCATACTGTTTCTTAGCAGCTTCTTTTTCCTTTATTAGTCCTGGATACATAACTCCATCTATTGTCCTACAAAATGGATATGTGTATTAGTATACCTATTGACATTACTAAGAAAACAATGCATCCGCTCTTCAAAAAAAAAGTTTTTATTTTATTTTGCAAACAAATATGAGCAGAATCTTATTTGGAGCTTGGAAAGAACAGATAAAACCACTCAACCCTCTACATGTAATGTCCTGTGTAACACAGCTCCTCCATGTGCTTTAAAGAGGTAGCACCCATCTTGCCAATCCAATAAGGGCCAGTGGAAGCTCCTGCCGCAAAAGGTAGTCCAACTCTCCGAAACAGATTATAAAACGTAACAGCTTAATTTAATGCAAAATAAAAAAATGACGATGGACTACATATATATATATATATATATATATATATATATGTATATATATATATATATATATATATATATATAAACAAGGATAAGTTGGCCAGCACATACTGATACCGAAACTACTGCATGGACCTGGCATGCAGGTGCACGCTGCTAGGCTGAATATACATAAACAGGAGAATACAGCAGCACACTGCTAGCACAAGGATACAGATAAAACATGAAATGCTATATAGCTATAATGCAAAAAATGAAAAAATTAGGTACTTACCTCACAATTTGGCGGCCAAATAATTATCGCGGTGGGATGGTCCAAACTATTTGGCCGCCAAATTGTGAGCTAAGTACCTCACTTTTTCATTTTTTGCATTATACATAGAGTGGATTACTAGGGCATCTACGGCTGGGGCCAGAGGCCATAGGATCTCGGGACTTCACGATGAAGCAAGGAACTTTCTGGTTGTGGCGGGACACAAAGAGGTCTACGCCCAGAATGCCCCAGAGGTTGCAGATCTCCGCAAACACCACTCAACTGGGTCGGCTGAGGAGTGACTGAGGAAGTCTGCCTCCCAATTTTCTACCCCTGGAATGTGAATCGCCGAGATGGAGGGAGCCCTGAGGTCCGCCCAGAGTAGGATCCTGGAGACCTCAGCCTAAAAACACATCTCTTCAGACAGGCCTATAACAGTCTCTAATTGGCCTCAACATATCCCCAACATATCCCCAACATATCCTCAATATATCCCCACACCTCTTGTTTGAATAGTTATTGTGTAATATTATGTCTGATACTTTTCTTTGTTTGTACCCCATAATTGTAAGCGCTGCGGAATCTGTAGGCGCTATATAAATAAATAAATAAAAATAAATAAATAAATTTCTGCGGGACTGCGAGTGCCGCCCTGGCGATTGACATATGCCACAGCCGTGGAGTTGTCAGACTGGACACGAACAGGACGGTCCTGGAGAAGGCGCTCCCAATGGAGGAGGCAAAGATAAATTGCCCAAAGTTCCAGGATGTTGATGGGGAGGATAGCTTCCTGGGAGGACCAACGGCCCTGGACCGTCCGATCCCTGAAGACTCTACCTCCACTGGCGTTTGTCGTGATCGCCCCTGTCAAAGAAGAGGAGACAGAAGCCACCACAGGAGGGACTGGCGAGTCCTGGGGGGAAGAATAATCCTGCAAACGAGGGATAGTGAAGACTTGTCCCACTGGGACAGAAGAGAAATTTGAAGAGGTCGACAATGAAACTGGGCGAAAGGAACGGCTTCCATGGCCACCACATCCGACCAAGGACTTCCATTCAGAACCGAATGGAAACTGGAACCGGACAACGGAGAAGACGAACTCCTGATGACAGAGCGTTGCGCTTGTCCGGCGGAAGACGAATCCGGGCGATCGCTGTGTCAACCTGGAGTCCCAAGAAGATCAGAGACAGCAGAAAAGTTCGGATGTGTGGGGCAGATTAAACCTGTCCTGATTGACCACCCAGCCGAAACGGGACAAGGTCTGAAGAGTGCGACAGAGACTCTCTTGATTCTGGGCTCTTGGAGCCTTGACCAGGAGGTTGTCTAGGTAGGGGATGACGGACACACCCCAGGCTCGCAGGATGGCGATCACTGCTGCCAGGACCTTGGTGAAGACCCTTGGGGCCTTGGCCACACCAAAAGGAAGGGCCACAAACTGACAATGGCCCTCAGGAACTGTGAAGCGGAGATAGCACTGATGCTCCATAAAAATGGGGATGTGAAGGTAAGCGTCTCGGATATCCACCGAGGAAAGAAAATCCCCTTGATTCATAGGTGCCACAGCAGAATGGAGAGAATCCATATGGAAATGACGCAGGAGTAGGTCATGATTGAGGAGCTTCAGATCCAGGATTGGGCAGACGGATCCCCCTTTCTTAGGAACGACGAACAGGTTGTAATAGAACCCCAAAAAATGCTCCTTGCGAGGAACTGGGACAATCACTCCCTGAGCGAGAAGGGTCCGAAGCGCGACCCGAAAAGCAACCGCCAAGGAAGGAGAACGAGGAGGGCGGGATCGAAAAAAGCGATCCCTTGGAAGGGAAGCAAACTCGATCCGATAGCTGTCGGAAACAACATCTCGAACCCAAGAGTCCTGAACGTGGGCAGACCAAATGTCCGGAACAGGGACTAACAACCTCCCACCCAAAAAAGAATTACGGGTTTACGAGGCTTACGGGTGCCCGACCTGGCCGCAAAATGTCCGGAACGGTTATCCGACTTCCAGGGCCTTGAATTAAGGAGCCTTCTTATCCTGTGAGGGCGCCGGTCTGGTTGCCCGACCCGAGCCAAAAGACCAAAGAGGCAGAAAAGAGGTCAACTTCCTGCGGAAAACGGTACGGCAAGACTTGTTCTGCGGCAATAAGGAGCTCTTATCTCCAGCAGTCTCGGAGATAATCTCATCCAGGCATTTCCCAAAGAGTCGGATCCCAGAGAAAGGAAGATCAGTGAGAGATTTCTTCGAAGCAGTATTGGCGTCCCAGGCCTTGAGCCACATGGAGCGACGAATCACCACCAGGTTACCTGTGCAAACGCCGTACAATGGGCAGACTGCAGAGAAGCAGAGCACAAATAGTCTCCAGCATTGGAGAGTTGAAGTGCAAGATCCACCAAATCTTCCGAAGGGGCCCCAGACAAAATGCCCTGAAGGAGCTGGAAAGGCCTGACAGAAAGGCGAAGGCCAGAAGCAAAGAGGAACCCACAGCTTCAAAGATGAATTTGGCCAGATCTTCAATCCTCTTAACCCCTTATGGACTCAGGGTTTTTCCACTTTTGTTTTTTCCTCCTTACCTTTTAAAAATCATAATTCTTTAAATTTTGCACCTAAAAATCCATATGATGGCTTATTTTTTTTCACCACCAATTCTATTTTGTAATGACATCAGTCATTTTACCTACGGCGAAATGTAAAAAAAAATCATTGTGCGACAAAATTGAAGAAAAAACGCCATTTAGTACCTTTTCAGGGCTTCCGTTTCTACGCAGTAAATATTTCGGTAAAAATGACACCTTCTCTTTATTCTGTAGGTCCATACAATTAAAACGATACCCTACTTATATAGGTTTGATTTTGTCGTACTTCTGAAGAAAATAATAACTACATGCACAAAAATTAATACGTTTAAAATTGTCATCTTCTGACCCCTATAACTTTTTTACTTTTCTGTGTATGGGGCGGTGTGAGGGCTCATTTTTTGCACCGTGATCTGACGTTTTTAGCAGTACCATTTTTGTATTGATCGGACTTTTTGATCGCTTTTTATAATTTTTTTCATGATATAAAAAGTGACTAAAAATACGCTATTTTGGACTTTGGAATTTTTTGCGCGTAAGCCATTGACCGTGCAGTTTAATTAACGATATATTTTCATAATTCAGACATTTCTGCCTGCGGCGATACCACATGTTTATTTTTATTTACAGTTTTATTTTATTTTTTATGGGAAAAGGGGCATGATTCAAACTTTTGTTAGGGAAGGGGTTCAATTATCTTTATTGACTTTTTTTTCCACTTTTTTTTCCCATAGGGAGCTATAACACTGCACTCACTGGTCTTTTACATTGATCATTGTTTTCCCATAGGATAACATTGATCAATGATTCTGCCGCTTGACTGCTCATGCCTGGATCTCAGGCACTGAGCAGTCATTCGGCGATCGGACACACAGGAGGCAGGTAGGGATCCTCCTGGTGTCCTCCAGCTGTTCGGGATGCTGCGATTTCACGGCAGCGGTCCCTAACAGCCCACTGAGCTAACTGGAAGTACTTTACTTTCACTTTAGACGTGGCTATCTAATTTGAACGCTGCGTCTAAAGGGTTAATAGCGCGCGGCACCAAGATCAGTGCCTGACCCCACACCCTTTTAACCTCTGCAGCAATACTGGCACTACTCATATGTCTTTTTCCTAAAGACAAACTCTAGATTTGCCTCTGAGCACGTGCACTTAACTTCTTTGGTCGACCGTGGTGAGGTCTGTTCTGAGTGGAACCTGCCCTCTGAAACAGTGTATGGTCTTTCCCACCATGCTGCAACTCAGTTTTAGGATCTTGGCAATCTTCTTATCGCCTAGGCCAGCTTTGTAGAGCAACAATTCTTTTTTTTTTCAGATCCTCAGAGAGTTCTTTGCCATGAGGAGCTATGTTGCACTTTTGGTCACCAGTATTTAGACATTTCCACTTAGGGGTATACCCACTTTTGTTCCAAAGGTTTAGACTTTAATGGCTTATTTAGAAAAATGTAAATGGTGTACCGACTTATGGGAAATACTGTATATCTGCTTACAGCAATTGTACAGGATGATCTTCAAGGAACTGTTATTGTGCTCATAGAATCATGATAATGTAGATGTATATAATTTAGCAAGAAGGATTTAATAAATGTATGTGGAGCCCAAAAAGACTAGTCTGGACACTGGCTTTAATAATACCGTACATTCAGCAGGCTTGTTACTAAGAGATAGGATTGTGAAGGTTATCTGAAACAATTGCGCGCTGTAGAAAGCTGGCGGCTAATTGTCTAGCGTCTACTGTGATAAATTGGTTTAGTATCACACCCTGAAATAGAGACTTGGATCAGAGACTTAACTTGAAGTTTCTGGTCCGAAATAAAAATCTATATTAAGGACCACAAACCTTTCATGCAATTTATAGTACTGATAAGTGGCACAGAAACAGAGACCAAGTTCTTAGGAGCAACATTACAAACAGTGAGGGACATACTCAAAAACTTGAGTTAAAGGGGTATTCCGCCCCTAGACATCTTATCCCCTATCCAAATAATAGGGGATAAGATGTCTGATAGTGGGGGTCCCGCCACCAGAACGCTGGGTTTCCATGGCAGGGGTCATGACCTCACGCCACGCCCCCTCCATTATTGTCTATGGTAAGGGGAGTGGTGGCCATCATGAGGGGGCATGGCGTAACGTGGCGTAATTAGCCACCAGTACCCTTGGCGTAATTAGCCACCAGTACCCTTGGCTAATGCCGGACATCATCGATCGCGGTGATGTCCGGCATTAACCCCTTAGACACCACAATCAAAGTTGATCACGGAGTCTAAAATGTTAAAGAGTACCTGTCACCAAACTAGGGGGCATGGCGAGGCAGAGCTCTCGCAGGCTTCAGTGACGTTGCGCCTGCTGGGGAGCGCTAACTTTCTACTGCCGGGAGCTCATGCATTGTGAGTAAGGGGAAAGGTATGATACAGAGCTTTTTAAAGCTTGTGTGGTACCTTGGTGGGGGTGTAGGGTAGTTGGGGTGTTGCTGTTCGGGATAATAAAGGGCGCTGTTAACCTTTGTCACTCGTGACGCCAGGGTGAGGGTTAAATACTGTAATGTTGCTAGGGCCTATCGCCACCCTTCCCAAGAGCGATAGGTGAGTGAGAAATAAATGGATTGTCCACAACTACTGTTTAACGGAAAACTTGCTGGAACTTTTACTGAAGATTTTCTGAATCAGGCAATAGCAATTCAGTCCAGATAACAGAGTCTATTTCTAATTGATCAGCGATTGACAGTTAGTTGGGATCAGATAAGCTCAATTTAGCTTTTAGACGATTCCGTAGCATAGATCCGCTGGATTTAGGGGTGCATTTAGGTCCAGTGATCTTGCGGAGAGTAGCGGGGAATTATTGAAGTATAACCGTTTTGGTATAGGCCAAGGCCGCAAGGCTTTGGCCTAGTAAACGTACTTGAAAGTTGCGGAGGTCCTACCTCGTTCAGTGACAGCAACCCAAGAGATGCTGCTTGCTTGGCAGCGCAGGAACAAGAGAGCGATCAATGGCTGCAGCTCCCTTATATGGGCAGGGGCTGAGCCGTTTTGGATTGGTCCATAACAACTGTCACTCACCGTTACAAGGCATTGTGGGTGAACATGTGACACAAGAACCACCTAAGGTCCTTCAACATACCATAGAGTTCTAAGTAACGGGTCACATGGCCTAAGGTCCTGCAACGCCAAACAAGTGAGTAATTCAATATACATATTTACAATGACAATGGTTATAAATATTAACTTGCTAAGGGGTGACTAGGGGCTAACTAGGGAAGCGGACCCCGACAGTCCTAGGGACTCTGACTTTGGGGACCCCCCAAGCAAGACACAGTATGAAATACGGTGCCGGGACACCACACTTGGAAAAAAAATTTAAGAGCAGGAGTCGTGTTAGGAGTAGTTAGGGAATATAATCTGAGTTAGTTCTGAAAATATGGTTTGATGACATCCCAGCAGCTTAGCGGAGCTGATTAGGACCCCCGCGGGGAAACTGTCCTGATCAGCTGAGAGGATGGCGGGAGGGCCCTTATCTGTCTCCTCGCCATCTAATCGGTGCTCTGATGCTCCAGGAAGCCTCAGTAGCCTGGAGCAATCAAGCACCGATACCACTGATCAATGCTATGCTATGGGGACTAAAAAATAGTGTAAAAAAAGTTAAAAAAAGTTAGCAAATTTGATTTAACCCCTTCCCTAATCACCCCCCTTTTCCCATTAACTCCTTGGGGACGGAGCCCATTATAACCCTAGGGACGGGAGCATTTTTGCAATTCTGACCACTGTCACTTTAACCCCTTAACGACGAAGGACATATATTTACGTCCTGCGCCGGCTCCCACATCACATCGCGTCGGTCCCGGCGCTCATCAAAGGCCGGGACCCGCGGCTAATACCACACATCGCCGATCGCGCCAATGTGCGGTATTAAACCTTTAGAAGCGGCGGTCGAAGCTGACCGCTGCTTCTAAAGTGAAAGTGAAAGTATCCCAGCTAGTCAGTCGGCTGTTCAGCACCGCTGCGGTGAAATCGCGGTGTCCCGAACAGCTTACAGGACACCGGGAGGGCCCTTACCTGCCTCCTCAGTGTCCGATCGACGAAATGTCAGAAAATGACATTTTAAAACGTATAAATTTTCCTGCATGAAGTTATGATTTTTTCCAGAAGTACGACAAAATCAAACCTATATAAGTAGGGTATCATTTTAACCGTATGGACCTACAGAATAATGATAAGGTGTCATTTTTACCGAAATATGCACTGCGTAGAAACGGAAGTCCCCGAAAGTTACAAAATGGCGTTTTTTCTTCGATTTTGTCGCACAATGATTTTTTTTCCCGTTTCGCCGTGAATTTTTGGGTAAAATGACTAACTTCACTGCAAAGTAGAATTGGTGACGCAAAAAATAAGCCATAATATGGATTTTTAGGTGGAAAATTGAAAGGGTTATAATTTTTAAAAGGTAAGGAGGAAAAAACGAAAGTGCAAAAACTGAAAAACCCGGAGTCCTTAAGGGGTTAAGCATTAATAACTCTGGGATGCTTTTACTTCTCATTCTGATTCCGAGATAGTTTTTTCGTGACATATTCTACTTCATGTTAGTGGTAATTTTTTGTCGATACTTGCATCATTTCTTGGTGAAAAATTCCAAAATTTCATGAAAAATTTAAAATTTAGCATTTTTCTAACTTTGAAGCTCTCTGCTTGTAAGGAAAACAGACATTCCAAATAAATTATATATTGATTCACAAATACAATATGTCTACTTTATGTTTGCATCATAAAGTTGACATGTTTTTACTTTTGGAGGACATCAGAGGGATTCAAAAGTTCAGCAGCAATTTTCCAATTTTTCACAAAATTTTCAAAATCTGAATTTTTAAGGGACCAGTTCAGTTTTGAAGTGGATTTGAAGGGCCTTCATATTAGATATACCCCATAAATGACCCCATTATAAAAACTGCACCCCTCAAAGTATTCAAAATGTATTCAAAGTATTCAAACATTCAGAAAGTTTGTTAACCCTTTAGGTGTTTCACAGGAATAGCAGCAAAGTAAAGGAGAAAATTCAAAATCTTCATTTTTACACTCGCATGTTCTTGTAGACCCAGTTTTTGAATTTTTACAAGGGGTAATAGGAGAAAAAGCCCCCCAAAATTTGTAACCCAATTTCTCTTGAGTAAGGAAATACCTCATATGTGTATGTGAAGTGTTCGGTGGGCGCAGTAGAGGGCACAGAAGGGAAGGAGCGACAGTGGGATTTGGGAGAGTGAATTTTTCTGAAATGGTTTTTGGGGGGCTTGTCACATTAAGGAAGCCCCTATGGTGCCAGAACAGCAAAAAAAAAAAACCACATGGCATACTATTTTGGAAACTAAACCCCTAAAGGCACGTAACAAGGGGTCCAGTGAGCCTTAACACCCCACAGTTGTTTGACGACTTTTCGTTAAATTCGGATGTGTAAATGAAGAAAAATTTATTTTCACTAAAGTGCAGTGTTTTTTCCCAAATTTACCATTTTTACAAAGGTTAATGGGAGAAAATGCCCCCCAAAATTTGTAACCCCATCTTTTCTGAGTATGGAAATACCCCATGTTAGGAAATAAAATGCTCTGCGGGCAAACTATAATGCTCAGAAGAGAAGGAGTCACATTTGGCATTAGGAAAGCAAATTTTGCTGAAATGGTTTATGGGGGGCATGTCACATTTGGGAAGCCCCTATGGTGCCAGAACAGCACAAAAACACCCACATGGCATACTATTTTGGAAACTACACCCCTCAAGACACATAACATGCGGTACAGTGAGCCTTAACACCCCATGGGTGATTTACGAACTTTCATTAAAGTTGGACGTGTAAATGAAAAATTAGATTTTTAACACTGAAATGCTGGTGTTACCCCAAACTTTTCATTTTCACAAGAAGTAATAGGAGAAAGTGCCCCACAAAATTTGTTACCCCATTTCTCTCCAGTAAGGAAATACCTCATATGTGAATGTAAAGTGCTCTGTGGGTGCACTAGAGGGCTCAGAAGGGAAGGAGCAACATTGGGCTTTTGGAGAGCGAATTTTGCTGAAATGGTTTGTTTGGGGCATGTTGCATTTAGGAAGCCCCCATGATGCCAGAACAGTAAAAAAAAAAAACACATGGCATACTATTTTGGAAACTACACCCCTCACAGAACTTAATAAGGGGTTCAGTGAGCATTTATACCACACTGGCATTTGACAGATCTTTGGAACAGTGGGCTGTGCAAATTAAAAATTACATTTTACATTTTTATGGACGACTGTTCAAAAATCTGTCAGACACCTGTGGGGCGTAAATGCTCACTGTACCCCTTGTTACATTCCGTGAGGGGTGTCGTTTCCAAAATGGGGTCACATGAGGAGGGGGTCCACTGTTCTGGCCCCATGGGGGCTTTGAAAACACACATAGCAGTCAATTCCAGCCTAATTCTCTCAAAAATGGCGCTCCTTCTCTTCTGGGCATTGTAGTTCGCCCGCAGAGCACTTTACTTCCACATATGGGGTATTTATATACTCAGAAGAAATGGGGTTACAAATTTTGGGGGGCTTTTTTACTATTACCCCTTGTGAAAATGAAAAATTTAGGGTAACGCCAGCATTTCAAGGAAAAAAAACTAATTTTTAATTTTCATGTCCAAATTTAACGAAAATTTGTCACAGACCTGAAGGTTGTTAAGGCTCACTATACCCCTTGTTACGTTCCATGAGGGGTGTAGTTTCCAAATTGGGGTCACATGTGGGTGTTTTTTTCCCCGTTCATGTCAGAACCGCTGTAATGATCAGCCACCCCTGTGCAAATTACCAATTTAGGCCTCAAATGTACATGGCGCTCTCTCACTCCTGAGCCATGTAGTTCGTCCGCAGAGCATTTTACGTACACATATGGGCTATTTCCGTACTCAGAAGAAATTGTGTTACAAATTTTTGGGGGTCATTTTCTCCTTTTACCTCTTGTGAAAATGAAAAGTATAGGGCAACACCTGCCTGTTAGTGTAATTTTTTTTATTTGTTTACACTAACATGCTGGTGTAGCCCCCAACTTTACCTTTTCATAAGGGGTAAAAGGAGAAAAATCCCCCCCAAATTTGTAGTGCAATTTCTCCCCCATATGTGGCCCTAAACTGTTGCCTTACAATACGACAGGGCTCTGAAGAGAGAGAGCCCCATGCGCATTTGAGGCCTGGATAAGGAATTTGCAATAGGGACGGACCCGGTTACCTACAGTAAAACCTTACAGCAGTGTTTCCCAAACAGGGTGACTCCAGCTGTTGCAAGACTCCCAGCCTGCCAGGACAGTCTATGGCTGTCCGGCAATACTGGGAGTTGTGGTTTTGCAACAGCTGGAGGCTCTGTTTAGGAAACACTGCCGTATGAGACGTTTTTCATTTTTATTGGGGGGGGGACGGACGTGTAAAGGGGTGTATATGTAGTGTTTTACTTTTTATTATTTGTTAGTGTAGTGTAGTGTAGCGTTTTTAGGGTACATTTGCACAGGCGGGGGTTCACAGTAGGTTTTCCGCTGGGAGTTTGAGCTGCAGCTCAAACTTGTAGAAGGAAACCCACTGTAAACCCGCCCGTGTGAATGTATCCTGTACATTCACATGGGGGTTGCCCCAAACCTTCAGCAGTGGCAAAATGACAACTCCCAGAATGCGCTGACAGACCGTACATGCTGGGAGTTGTAGTTTTACAACAGCTGTAGGCACACTGGTGGGGAACCACTGAGTTAGAAAACAGACTCCAGCTCAGTAATTCCAACCAATATGCCTCCAGCTGTTTCAGAACTACAACTCCCAGCATGTACGTTCTGTCAGTGCATTCTGAGAGTTGTAGTTTTGCAACAGCTGGAGGCACATGGGTTGGAAACACTGAGTTAGGAAAAAGACTCTAGCTCAGTGTTTCCCAATCAGTGTGCCTACAGCTGTTGCAAAACTACATTTCCCAGCATGGCCAGAAAGTCAGGGATGCTGGGCGTGTATTTCTGCAATATCTGGCGCTTCAGATGTTGCAGAACTACAACTCCCAGCATGCCTGGACAGTCTGGGCATGCTTGGAGTTGTAGTTATGCAACAACTGCGGAAGAACAGTTTGGAGACCGCTAAGTAGTGGTCTCCAAACTGGGGCCCTCCAGATGTTGCAAAACTACAACTCCAAGCATGCCCAGACTGTCCAGGCATGCTGGGAGTTGTAGTTCTGCAACATATGAAGGGCCAGATATTGCAGAACTACACACCCAGCATCCCTGACTGTCTGGCCATGCTGGGAGTTGTAGTTTTGAAACATCTGGAGGGCTACAGTTTGGAGACCACCAGAGAGTGGTCTCCAAACTGTGACACTTCAGATGTTGCAAAACTACAACTCCCAGCATGCCCAGACATTCAGTGCATGCTGAAAGTTGTAGTTTTGCAACATCTGGAGGACCACAGTTTAGAGACCACTATATAGTGGTCTGCAAACTGTGACCCTCCAGATGTTTCAAAACTACAACTCCCAGCATGCCCAGGCAGCCTTTGGCTGTGTGGGCATGCTGGGAGTTGTAGTTTTGCAGCTTTTAGAAGGCCACAGAGAAGATAACTTACCACGATCTTCACTGCAGCCTTCGCCGCTGCACTTTCCGGCCGCTCCAACTGCCGTCGCCGCTGCTCCAGGATGCCTCCACCGGTTCGGGTAAGTCGGGCCATGCTCCCCCCCTCGGCGCACGTGTTCCCCGCGCTCTGCCCCGACTTCGATCGGTGTGCAGAGCGGGGGGAAATGAACTCTAACCCCCCGGCCCCCCTCCTGCCATTGGTGGTCAGCCTGACCGACCAATGGCAGGGGTTAGGAGGGGGTGGCAACACTGCCACCTCGCTCCTATGCTTTTGGATGGTCGAAGCTGTCTCTGACAGCTCCGATCATGCTTATTTTCCGGGAGATCGGGTCACCAGTCTGAATTGACCAACGATCTGCCGCGATCGCTGACATGGGGGGGGGGGGGGGTCTCAGGACCCTCCTAGGCATTGCCACGGGATGCCTGCTGATAGATATCAGCAGTCATCCGGGTCCGATCACCTCCCGGCGAGCAGCGGTGATCGGAAATGTGGAGGGTGTATGGATACACGCTCTGTCCTTAAGTGATGGGAGGCAAGGGCGTATGCATACGCCCTCCGTCCCCAAGGAGTTAAAAATAAAAAATAAAATATGTAAACAAAAATAAACATAAACATATGTGGTATCCCGTGTTCGTAAATGTCTGAACTATAAAAATATAATGTTAATTACATCTCAAGGTCAATGGCCTATACATAAAGAAATGCCAAAGTGCAGAATTGCGTATTTTTGCGTATGTGTAATTGCGTATGTTTACCCTAAAAATGTTTATAAAAAGTGATCAAAAAGTCTCATCAAAACAATTATGCTACCAATAAAAAATAGAGATGAGCCCTCACACATCCCCATATACAGAAAAATAAAAAGTTATAGGGGTTGGAAGAGGACAATTTTAAACATGCACATTTTTGTACAAAAGGTAAAAAAAAAGTAAAACAAAATAAAACCTATATAAGTTGGGTATCATATTATTCGTATAGACCACAGAATAAAGATAAGGTGTCATTATTACCAAAAGAAGCTCTGCATAGAATCGGAAGCCCAAAAAAGTTACAAAATGGCTTTTTTTTTCTTTCAATTTTGCCCTACAAATATATATATATTTTTTTGTTCTGCCATAGATTTTGTGGTGAAATTTTTATTGATTTCATTACAAAGTAAAATTGGTGGCTCAAAAAACAAGGCCACATATGTGTCTGTAAATAAAAGCGTTTTGATTTTTAGAAGGTGAATTTAAAAAAACAAAATTACAAAAATGAGACCAATTCCCTTAAAAAATTGGTGTTCAAGGTGCAAAGAAGGCAAAGTACTTGACACCGAATAAAACTTTTAATATATTGTTCCTTGTGTAATTAGCAGACACTTCCCCATTCACTTGCTTTTAAAATTATCAACATAAATATGTTTAAAAAGTAATAAAAAAAATGGCCACTAGGTGGCTCTGTTCTGTTCCCTGCCACAATTAATACAGTGAGTTTGGTCTCCTCCCAGCCTGGCAGGAGACCAAACTCAGGAAGTGCTTCTCTGCATTGAGCTTTGTTGATAGCTGCACAGAACCTCACTAAAACATGCATAGAGCCTCACGGAAAGCTGCAAAGAGCCTCACTGAAAGCTGCAAAGAGCCTCACTGATAAATGCACAGAGCTTTAGGTCTATTCATCACAGCACTGCAACTATGTGAGTGCGGAAGTGGTCCCCCAGCAGGCTTCAGTGATGTCATGCCTGCTGGGAAACGCCCACTTTCTCCTGCTGGAAGCAAGAATGAAGGTATGATGCAGAGCTTTTTAAAGCTCTGAAATTTGTTTTAAGGGTGGGAGGAGTGTTAGAAGTAGTAAGGGAACATAGCCTTAGTTAGTTTAGAAAAGTTTATTTGGTGACAGGTACTTTTTAACCAATCTAGCGCAGTTTATAAAGAAAAGGCAAATTCAGTTTTGAATTCCCCCCACTGATGTCACTATGTCACTGTGCAAGAAGCAGAAATAATGTTTTTTTAGAGCCTGTATAATTCTCACACTGAGGTCTCTTCATGTTAAATGTCATCAGTGACGGTACAGTGATAACACATACCATTATGACACAAAACAGAGATAATAATCTGTGATATATCTGTACGTGGATTATAAAAACATTAGGCAAAATTTCAGGAATAATAGTCACATTGATGTCACAGACCAGAAACAATATGACTCTGAAGAGAAGGATAGGGTTACTGCGCACAATGATGTTACAGAATGGGTACCACGTGGAATGTGATGTCACAGAACAGGGGTAACAAATTCTGATGTCACAGATAAAGGCTTAGAATCACAGTGATGTCACAGAACAGGGGTAACAAACTCTGATGTCACAGATAAAGGCTAAGAATCACAGTGATGTCACAGAGCAGAAATATTTAACAATACAAGGATAATACAGAATAATCTGATAGCACACAGTAAATAAATCCAAGAATTCCCTTATTTGGTGCCTTCAGGCCCTATGGCCCAGATGCCACTTCTGCCTCTGCGCTACTGTTACGTTATGTGCTCCGGCCGCACACGCTGGTTGTGAGCGCATGGTCTTGTTACCTGCTGCTGCCAGTGGGGCTGGAATTCGCATCACGGGATGCACCCATATGCGAATCCCAGCCCGTCACTCACCTGGTTCTTTTCCTGCCCCTGCCTCTCTGCTCTGTGCACGTGTCCCCTCCCCTAGGGCACGCCGGAACTATAAGATTTAAAGGGTAAGTGCGCCCATTAGTGAAGTAACACCTGTGGCTCATTGATAAATTCCTCCACCTCACACACTTCCCTTCCAGATCTTTGTTGCTCTAGAGCCTTAGAGAAAGCATTCCTTTGTATTGCCTTGCCGTGTATCATACCCTTGCTCCGTGACCTGACCTTGCTCCTTTGCCGCCTGCCTACTGACCATTTGCTACGTTCCTGACTATGCTACTGTGCCACCTGCCCTGACCTCCTGCTACCCCGACCACAAGTTGCCTAATCCCACCTGTGCCTCGAATCTCCTCAGCTGCCTGTGTGGTTGAGCCGTGCAGGGGTAGACACCTGGGTGCCGCCTGCCGCAGCAAGTCCATCCCGCTTTGCGGCGTGCTCTGGTGAAAACCAGCGGCACCTTACACTCCGCTCTCTGGTATGGCCCGAGTCATCTACCATACAGGTCCAGCGGATCCACTATCACCAGTGTTCCAGTCTACTGAAACGTGAGTGTTACAGCTACCTTTAGTTACGCCCCACTTTTGGGGCACCAGTGAGTCTGTTAAGAACTATGTAAACCCACCACACCTCTACATATACCTTTCTTGTACTTACATGGTGAAATTTGTAATAAAAGCAGTTTTTGGCAGATCCACATCAAAGAAGGCTTCTTTTGATATGTTGGCAAGATTCACAGCTCGGCTCGTGATGATATTATGGGCAAAACGTGATGTTACCCGACAGTTGATGTCTATACTGTAGACCTCTATGTCCTTCTCTGGCTAAATGGCACAGCAAAGATAAATACAAATTATTGAACAGTATTAGTCTTGAGGCTTTTTTATGGACTTGTAAATGGCACTACATGATATAAATGTACATTGTATATTTCCTTTCCTAAGGGCACCGTGGTTTATATTTGCATACTCAGGATTGTCAATAGTGGCTTCAGCATGTACGGAGCTTGACAGAGGGAGAAGTCTAAGGGTTCTATTGCACAGAGCGATTGTTGGCCGATATTGCCCCACGTAATAGATCTAGTGATCAACCGGCAAATAAGCAAACATAGAAACATAGAAACATAGAATGTGTCGGCAGATAAGAATCATTTGGCCCATCTAGTCTGCCCAATAATCTGAATACTATGAATAGTCCCTGGCCCTATCTTATATGAAGGATAGCCTTATGCTTATCCCATGCATGTTTAAACTCCTTCACTGTATTTGCAGCGACCACTTCTGCAGGAAGGCTTTTCCATGCATCCACTACTCTTTCAGTAAAGTAATACTTCCTGATATTACTTATAAACCTTTGCCCCTCTAATTTAAAACTATGTCCTTTTGTGGTAGTTTTTCTTCTTTTAAATATGCTCTCCTCCTTTACCGTGTTGATTCCCTTTATGTATTTAAAAGTCTCTATCATATCCCCTCTGTCTCTTCTTTCTTCCAAGCTATACATGTTAAGGTCCTTTAACCTTTCCTGGTAAATTTTATCCTGCAATCCATGTACTAGTTTAGTAGCTCTTCTTTGAACTCTCTCTAGAGTATCTATATCCTTCTGGAGATACGGCCTCCAGTACTGCGCACAATACTCCAAATGAGGTCTCACCAGTGTTCTGTACAGCGGCATGAGCACTTCTCTCTTTCTACTGCTTATACCTCTCCCTATACATCCAATCATTCTGCTAGCGTTTCCTGCTGCTCTATTACATTGTCTTCCTACCCTTAAGTCTTCTGAAATAATTACTCCTAAATCCCTTTCCTCAGATACTGAGGTCAGGGCTGTGTCAAATAATCTATATTCTGCCTGAGGGTTTTTACGCCCCAGGTGCATTATCTTGCACTTATCCACATTACATTTCAGTTGCCAGAGTTCTGACCATTCTTCTAGTTTGCCTAAATCCTTTTCCATTTGGCATATTCCTCCAGGAACATCAACCCTGTTACATATCTTTGTGTCATCAGCAAAAAGACATACCTTACCATCGAGACCTTCTGTAATATCAGTAATGAAGATATTAAACAATATTGGTCCCAGTACAGATCCCTGAGGTATCCCACTGGTGACAAGATCTTGCTCTGAATATTCTCCATTGACTACAACCCTCTGTTGTCTGTTACTCAGCCACTGCCTAATCCACTCAACAAAATTGGAGTCCAATCTCAATGACTGTAGTTTATTGATAAGTCTTCCATGTGGGACAGTGTCAAAAGCCTTACTAAAATCTAGATATGCGATGTCTACTGCCCCTCCGCCATCTATTATTTTAGTCACCCAGTCAAAAAAATCAATAAGATTTGTTTGACATGATCTCCCTGAAGTAAACCCACATTTTTTTCATCTTGCAATCCATGGTATTTTAGATGTTCCACAATCCTATCCTTTAGTAGGGTTTCCATTAATTTCCCCACTATTGATGTCAGACTTACTGGCCTATAGTTGCTTGATTTCTCCCTACTACCTTTCTTGTGAATGGGCACAACATTTGCTAATTTCCAATCTTCCGGGACGGCTCCTGTTACCATTGATTGGTTAAATAAATCTGTTAAGGGTTTGCTAGCTCACCACTAAACTCTTTTAATAATTTTGGGTGTATCCCATCAGGCCCCTGTGATTTATTTCTCTTCACTTTAGAAAGCAAACATAGAACCTCTTCCTCTGTAAAGACACATGCATCAAACGATTCCTTAGTTTTCCTCTCTAATAGAGGTCCTTTTCCTTCTTTTTCTTCTTTAAAAACTGAACAGAAGTATTTATTAAGGCAGTCGGCTAGCCCCTTATTCTCTTCTACATACCTTCCTTCCTTTGTTTTTAATTTAGTTATTCCTTGTTTTAATTTCCTTTTTTCATTTATATATCTGAAGAATGTCTTGTCCCCTTTTTTCACAAACTGAGCTAGTTTTTCTTCTGCCTGTGCTTTAGAAGTTCTTATAACTTGCTTGGCCTCTTTCTGCCTAGTCTTGTAGATTTCCCTGTCTTCATTGCTCTGGGTTGTTTTATAATTACTAAATGCTATTTTTTTGTTTTTTATGATTTTGGCCACTTCTGCTGAGTACCACAGTGGTCTCTTCCTTTTTCTGCTTTTACTGACAAGTCTAGTGCAATTTTCTGTTGTCTTCAATAAAGTGTCTTTTAAGTAGTCCAATTTCTTCTGAACTACATGTAATTTGTTCCAGTCTGATAGGGACTCATTTATGACTATTCTCATTTTTGAAAAGTCTGTTTTTCTAAAATCTAAAACTTTTGTTTTTGTGTGGTGTGACTCCTTCACTGTTCTCATATTAAACCACACTGATTGGTGATCACTAGATCCCAAGCTTTCGCCAACAATAACATCATATACCAAATCCCCATTTGTGAACACCAAATCCAAAATCCTTCCGCGTTGGCTCCTCAACCACTTGTTGTAGAGATAATCCCAGTAGGGAATTAACAAACACTTGTTTTCAACAAACACTTGTTTTCAACATGATCACATTGTTTTAGCAGGCCAAAAATTTGAGTTATTTTTACTTCTACTGACATTCAGTTCTTTTGTTTTGCCTGTACAAGCGTACTTGAGAGCTGTGATTTCGGTCCCTTCATGTTATGCTCCACTTGACTATTGCACCATGATTTCTCTGCCTCTATTGCACACTCTGGGGACAGCTTCACCTATATTTGGGGTGGGAGATGTTGTCTTGCTTTTGGAGTTGCCCAAGGGCAATGTGTGGTGAATATTGTTTTTATGTTCCTTTTTTTCTTCTTCCTTTTTTTTTTACCACCAAATCAAATAGTGAAACAAAAAAAAAAAAAATTTGCGGGGTAAAAAACAAAAAATATATATTGCAAGTTTTGAGAGTTTCCGTTTCTACGCAGTGCCATTTTTGGTAAAAATTACACATTTTCTTTATTCTGTAGGCCCATACAATTACAATGATACCTTACTTAAAAAGGTTTTTTATTTTTTATTTGATGACATAGCATTTTTATTTACTTGGTTATGTTTTTCTTTTTCTTAATTTTATGTTTATGAAAAAAATCATTCAATTAAAAAATTATATCTTCTGAGCCCGATAACTTTTTGATTTTTCTGGGTAGTTCGGACATTTACGCACGTGGCGACGCCACGTATGTTTATGTTTATATTTGTTTACAATTTAGTATTTAGAAAATAGGAAAATGGGAATGATTCAAACTTTTATTAGTAAAGGAGCTTATTTACATTTATTAACTTTTTTTTACACATTTTTTTCACTATTTTTTTGCCCCCATAAGGGACTATTACATGCAATCTTTTGATTGCACACACTGTTCAATGCTGTGCCGCAGCACAGCATTGATCTGTGTTATTGGCGCTCCATTAGTGCAGCCCGCCAAGGCTTTCTGGACAGATGGAGCACCAATTGGACAGGAAGCAGATTTCTGCCTTTCTCAACAGCTAAATGGGCAATTTCACTGCAGTAGTCCTAATTTGCTTCCTGAGCTAACCAGCAAGCTAATTTCAGTAATTAACTTTGATCGCGGTGTCTAAAGGGTCAATGTAGGACATCAGCTGATTGGCGATGTCCAGCATTAGCCACGGGTCCTGGCTGCTAATAGCAGCCAGGACCCACCGGGTATTAAGCACGCTCAGCTCCTGAGAAAATTAAACTGCAGGATTGGGTGCAGGATGTACATTTACACCCTGAGTCCTTAAGAGTTTAATAAAGAATCTTCAAAATCTTAAAACACATCTCAACATACTGGAACAGTGCAGACTCCTGAAGTGTAGTCAGCTTTTTCTTCAATCTCAAAATGATATAATTGTTATTAAGATAGGAACCAGCTAGCAAAACTTACCTGGCCAATGTTTCTTTTCTGTAGAAAAATAAATAAATAAATAAAATATCAAACATACAGATAATATGCAAGACATCGTACTATATATGAGTTAAATTATATCAATATGCCTGATTTAAAAAAAGTTAATTTATTCTGATTTAAAATTGTGTTATGTCTTGTCATTGTCTTCTATCATTTACCTAGATGTCTTTAAAGTGGACCTGTCAGCAGGAGTTAAGGATGTATTGTAAGAGCATGGTTGTATAGGGCTTTTGACCCTGTATCCTTACATGCCTCTCATTAGTAAATTTCCCCCTCCAGTGCCGTAATATAAAAATATAAAATAATATGAAAATAGGGCATTGGAGCCCACTGGGTGTTCCCGCCAACTGCTAGAGCTCAGCACAGTTCAACCCCTTTATCAGTAGTCATTCCCCTTTGTGCTGGTCTCCTCCTCCTCTCCCCTGATTGACATCCACTACGCTGTACTGTAATCTCCACCTCTCCCCTTTAATTTAGCAGCTGTTGGAAACTCCAGTGCCTAATTTGCATATCCTTTTAAACACTGATATATTGGTGCTGGAGGGGTCT
This sequence comes from Hyla sarda, assembly GCF_029499605.1. Classification (NCBI taxonomy): domain Eukaryota; kingdom Metazoa; phylum Chordata; class Amphibia; order Anura; family Hylidae; genus Hyla; species Hyla sarda. Next base: position 74,764,853 of record NC_079194.1, on the reverse strand, counting down.
ATTAACTAATGAGAGGTATGTACTGATTCAGGTAATAAGGTAAACCAGAACAAAATCCCAGCTGACTGTATTTTTGGCCCCAACAGTCTTTGTTTATGACTTTGTGACACGTCTGTACACACTATATACACTGATAATGGGTCAGTTCCATTAATATTACCTTTGTGGCCATTGACAGGCTGCCGCTGATGACACATCAGAGTTCAGCATTTTTTAAGGGATATTTTTCAAAGGCTAATGCCTTAAGAGATATTCTCAGTATATGATATTAAAGGCAATCCCTAGAATATGCCACTATGATTGGTATGACTGGTGTAGTAGTTCCACCTAGTAATGTCTTTTTAGTGAAATTGGTATTACATATTAAAGGGGTTCTCCGCCCCTAGACATCTTATCCCCCTATCCAAAGGATAGGGGATAAGATGTCTGATCACGGGGGTCCCGCCGCTGGGGACCCCGGGATCTCGGCTGCAGCATCCTGCTGTCATTACCGCATAGAGCAAACTTGCTCTGTGCGTAATGACGGGCAATAAAGGGGCTGGAGCATCGTGACTGGGCGGAGCCGTGACGTCATGACCCGCCCCGTCAATACAAGTCTATCGGAGGGGGCGTGGTGGCCGTCATGCCCCCTCCCATAGACTTGCATTAAGGCCGTGACATCAAGAGGGGACGGAGTCGTGACGTCACAATGCTTCGATCCCTGTATCGCCCGTCATTACGCACAGACCAAGTTTGGTCTGTGCAGTAATGGCAATGGGGTGCCGCAGCCAAGATCCCGGGGGTCCTCAGCAGCAGGACCCCCACAATCAGACATCATATGCCCTATGCTTTGGATAGGGGATATGATGTCCTGGGGCGGAGTACCCCTTTAAGTGTTATGAGTTTATCAATCTGCTAAGTGTTCATGTAAAGGTAGTCTGTACCACTTCTGAGCTATGAAATCTCCTGACAGCCCTATGTATAGGTCAGGTAGGGGATTGAACCCTGATGTTTCAGTGATGCAGCTTGCAAAACCAAGAAAACAATGTTTAATGTCTCAGACCCCACCTCAGAAAGTGTCTAGGAGGTGGGTTCTTCTTGTTCAGTGTAAGGAGCACCCTCCTCCTCTCAGCTATAGTTGACATTCTTGACAACTCTAGCAACCTTCTGATTAAATGCTGACTGAGGAGAGGTGCTGGGGACACTCAATACAGGGAATCCCATGCGCCAAACAAGAAAATCCAACCTCCTGATCACTTCCTCAGGCAGCGTCCAGAACGTTAAACAACGTTTTTCTGGGTTATTCATTCTACATGACTGAGACATCAGATATGGTTTCACTTCCCTATCTGATCTCTGTATCAGCCTGCCAGCGATTTCGATGGCTCCAAACTGGTGACTGACTACCTTCAAATACCTTAAAGGAATTTTCAGGTAGTTGTAAAATATAATCTACAGAGTGGAACCAGGATTGAAAAGAAAGAAACAAAAGGTTTAATCGCTCCTTAAAGGGGTATTCTGGCCAAAGGATAGGGGATATGATGTTTAATAACTGGGGGCCCACCACTGGGACCCCCCAACAATCTCTGTGCAGCACCCGCAATCTATGATGTCGTGATGTCGCTTTTGCTACAGTGCGGCTCTGGTTTCCCCCACCACAAGTGCTGGGCTGATGTCACATGGACTGTTCACATGATGCTGCGGCCAATTACTAGCCTCTGTAATCTCTTCCTGTACGTATAGCTTGTGACCCATCACCGGCTGTACAGGTGAAGTCAATGCAGCACTTTCGGCAAAGGACACCAAGTACTGGCAGAATTAGGGTTGAGTAAAGCTTTTAATTCTTTTTTACTTTAGTGTCGGCCTGTATCCTATTTTTTTTTATCTACCAGAAAATCCTTTAAAGTAAGAGGGGACAGCCAAATGCTGGGCTTCCTGTGGTTTTTAAAGTGACCATACAGATTAGATGAACATTGGACGAGCCTGCCTGGTAGGACCATCAGACTGGATATTGATGGTGCATATAGGTATTCATATATGTCAATACAGATAGTGGATGTACACAATAAAGCTTTTACTGACCTGAAGCTTTTTTTGTTCTTCAATCACAAAGTCACCATTTATCGGAGTCAGAGCATAAATAAGAACTGTAAATAGCAGCAGTAGATGACCCATCTTGGAAATTCACATTGCCCACCTAAGACATGAGTATTATATGAAGTATTAAAAAGTATGTATATTAATGGGCAATTATTAATATATATATATATATATATATATATATATATACGTAATACAGACAAAGAATGTTGCTATATATATATGTATATATATATATATATATATATATATATATATATAAATAATATAGTTAAATATTCAACATCAACAGGATCTCTGTTTGTAGGGACCTGTCCCTAAGCTATATCTATTATTATTATTAATAATAATATTAGTAATAATAATAACAACAATACCAACAATAACAATTTTTATTAAATTACAATTTGTCTGTGACTCCTCCTCCTGCTGACTCCACCTCCTTCATGCTTACAGTACCTGGTATGAAGGTATCTGTTTCTTGACAAGCTTATCCTTTTCTTTCTCCAAATTTGGTGGTTGCAGCCAACAAGTCCAATCTTTGTTTCATCGACCATCACAACTGATCCTGAGCTTCTGTGATTTCTAATGACTACTGCTTGTAGATTATATTTGTATAAGAAATGCATCATTGGCGACAATGCTTCACCGGGAAAACACTACTCTTTCCTGCAAGTTTTTGGCCACGATGTAAACTTTGAAAACCTATTTTTAAAATGTATAAACATGGCCTTCTGAGAAAAATAATGGTTCTATTGTTGTTAAAGAGTACCTCTCCCTTCCTAAGGGACCCATCATGTTTCTGCCCTACACAAACAACCTATTAATTTTAATAAGGACAGTTTTATGTTTTACGTCTTCCTTGGTAGTGCTGCTGTTAATAAATTGAACAATTGCTTCCTGATGCTATGCAAATTATAGCTGTTTGTTGGAGTTATAGAGGAGGGACAGCCTTTGATCTGCTAATTTCTAGGTACCCATGTCACAAAAGGGAGTACACAAAATCTGAAATCCCTTTACAAATTTTTATAGACTGAGGAAGGACAATTTAAACATTTTATCCTCAGTTTAAACCTAATTAAAATGGATACATTTTGTTGACTACCACATGATATTTTTAAATAAAATGCATATTCATATACATACACATATATATATACAGTGATCCCTCAACATACGATGGTAATCCGTTCCAAATGGACCATCGTTTGTTGAAACCATCACATGTTGAGGGATCCGTGCAATGTAAAGTATAGGACAGTGGTCTACAACCTGCGGACCTCCAGATGTTGCAAAACTACAACACCCAGCATGCCCGGACAGCCGTTGGCTGTCCGGGCATGCTGGGTTTTGTAGTTTTGCAACATCTGGTGGTCCGCAGGTTGCAGACCACTGTTAGAGGAAGTTGTACTCACCTGTCACCGCTGCTCCGGACCGTCACCGCTCGTCACCGCTGCCCGGGATGTCGCCGTCCATCGCTGTCGCCGCGTCCCCGACGCTCTGGCAAGGCCTCTGCTGCCCCGGCATCCGCGCTCTCTGTCGCCGCCGTCACATCGCTACGCACGCTGCTCCTATTGGATGACGGGACGGCGTGCGCAGCGACGTGATGACGTCGATGGAGAGCGCCGACGATGCAGAGGATCCCGAAGAGGACGCGCCGGAGCCCCGAGGACAGGTAAGAGACATCACCGGTGCTCACGGGGCACCGTAAACGGCTATCCGGTGGCAGCTGAAGCAGTCTGCGCTGCCGGATAGCCGTTTATGCGATGGCCCCGACATAAAAAAGCATCGTATGTTGATGCTGCCTTCAACATGCATGTTGAAATGATCGTATGTCGGGGCCATCGTAGGTCGAGGGGTCACTGTATGTATATATATATATATATATTTAGACAGAGTCTAACTCCTTGAAAACAGAACTTTTCATATAATCTTTATCTGCTTTTTTCTTTATGATACCTATGTTTGTATAAGCAGAGAAATGAATTACAGAGAGCTTAGTGAGGTTAACAGGCAATGGATGACTCTATTATACATGAGATCATTTTGGAAACTTGCATTTTACGACAGATGTGATCTACTGTATATTGATTTGTTCATATTTACACCGATCTCCTCTGAGATGTTTTAAGTATTTGTTACTAATGTTTATAAACCATTTAATAAAAAACAAAAGTGCTCAAAACATTTAAAAGTGAAAGAAACTTTTACAATTACAGCAAAACAAACAATATTTCCTTTCTAAAGGGAAAAAGGAAGCACATTTTTTTTACAGCATTCCCCAAGGGATTTGGAAAGGAATGTTGGATTTTCTTATATAAATAAAAATAATAATGTACGTGCCTAACTGTCCAGGCAGCTAAATCTAATGTGAGTATAGAAGGCATAAATGCTGGATGATTTTCACTTTCTTTTTGTTCTTTTGGATTTAATAACTGCATTCGCTCGAAGATAAGACTGCTTGTCGCTGTGTCACTGCTTGTAAATGACTGTCCTATGTGGATCGCCTGGTTGCTGTGGATCATGGAAGTTGCTATTCTGTCCATATTGTAGTATATGGCAGAGATGGTATCACAAAAACATTATCTAAAGCATAAAACAATAACATGTCTCCAGCATATCTGTAACAATACTCACTGTTTAACTGCGATGAAACATGTAAGAAAAATGGAGATCAGAACCTTCGTCCTTCCAGTAATCTAGTGTCTTCTCTAGTGTGTCCCTCCTACAACATTTTCCCGAGTCAGAAGGTCCTCCTCATTGCAGCGATTTTAAATATGTCATACATCACTTAGTTTGAGCAATACACCTCTTTCTACATACCTACAGTTTTGAATGTTTTAGAATTCAATGGAGGAGAGCTACTATTTCTGACCAGATTTAAGATTTTATAGGACAATTTAATGCTTGGCCATCTGAGAACTATCATGCAGAAGTTCAGGGAAGAGCACCAACATTGCTTGCCCCATCCCTGCCTTAAAGCCAATGTATATCCATGAATACTACTTTGTTCGTTGATTGAATAAGTTAAAAATGTTGTGCTGATTAATTTCTCTAAAGGGGTACTCTGGTGAAAAACTATATCTTTTTTTTTTAAATCAACTGGGGCTAGAATGTTAAACAGATTAGTAAATTAAACATTTGAGAGAGCATAGAAAATAAGCGGCACTCACCACAGACAGCTAGCGACAACTTCTTTATTTCTTAGGCGTGCAGTAAAACATGCAGGTGCAGGGAGACAAGGACGCCGGGGAATCCGGCTGACTGGTCACAGCCGTATCGTGCTTCCGCACTTCGTCAGACCATCAGATTAGTAAATTACTTCTATTTAACCCCTTAAGGTCCAGGCCATTTTACACCTTAGGACCAGAGCGTTTTTTGCACATCTGACCACTGTCACTTTAAACATTAATAACTCTGGAATGCTTTTAGTTATCAATCTGATTCCGAGATTGTTTTTTCGTGACATATTCTACTTTAACATAGTGGTAACATTTTGTGGTAACTTGCATCCTTTCTTGGTGAAAAATCCCAAAATTTGATGAAAAATGTGAAAATTTTGCATTTTTCTAACTTTGAAGCTTTCTGCTTGTAAGGAAAATGGATATTCAAAATATATTTTTTTTATTCACATTTCCAATATGTCTACTTTATGTTTTCATCATAAAATTGACGAGTTTTTACTTTTGGAAGACACCAGAGGTACTTCAAAGTTCAGCAGCAATTTTCCAATTTTTCACAAAATTTTGAACCTCGCTTTTTTTCAGAAACCAGTTCAGGTTTGAAGTGGATTTGAAGGGTCTTCCCATTAGAAATACCCCACAAATGACCCCATTATAAAAACTAAACCCCCCAAAGTATTCAAAAGGACAATCAGTAAGTGTTTTAACCCTTTAGGTGTTTCACAGGAATAGCAGCAAAGTGAAGGAGAAAATTCACAATCTTTATTTTTTACACTTGCATGTTCTTGTAAACCCAATTTTTGAATTTTTACAAGGGGTAAAAGGAGAAAATGTATACTTATATTTGTAGCCCAATTTCTCTCGAGTAAGCACATACCTCATATGTCTATGTAAAGTGTTCGGCGGGCGCAGTAGAGGGCTCAGAAGGGAAGGAGCGACAAGGGGATTTTGGAGAGTACGTTTTTCAGAAATGGTTTTTGGGGGGCATGTTGCATTTAGGAAGCCCCTATGGTGCCAGAACAGCAAAAATAACCCACATGGCATACCATTTTGGAAACTAGACCCCTTGGGGAACGTAACAAGGAATAAAGTGAGCCTTAATACCCCACAGGTGTTTCACGACTTTTGCATATGTAAAAAAAATAATTTTTTTTTCACTAAAATGTGTGTTTCCCCCCAAATTTCACATTTTTGCAATGGTTAATAGCAGAAAATACCCCCCTAAATTTGTAACCCCATTTCTTCTGAGTATGGAGGCACCCCATAAGTTGGCATGAAGTGCATTACGGGCGAACTACAATGCTCCAAAGAGAAGGAGTGAAATTTGACTTTTTGAGAGTAAATTTTGCTCGGGGGGGCATGTCGCATTTAGGAAGCCCCTATGGTGCCACAACAGCAAAAAATACCCACATGGCATACCATTTTGGAAACAAGACCCCTTGAGGAACGTAACAAGGAATAAAGTGAGCCTTAATACCCCACACGGGTTTCACGACTTTTGCATATGTAAAAAAAAATATATATTTTTTTCACTAAAATGTGTGTTTCCCCCCAAATTTCACATTTTTGCAAGGGTTAATAGCAGAAAATACCCCCCCAAATTTGTAACCCCATCTCTTCTGAGTATGGAGGTACCCCATAAGTGGACCTGAAGTGCACTACGGGCGAACCACAATGCTCAGAAGAGGAGGAGCACCATTGAGCTTTTGGAAAGAGAATTCGTTTTCAATGGTAGTCAGGGGCCATGTGCATTTACAAAGCCCCTCGTGGTGCCAGAACAGTGGACCCCCCCCACATGTGACCCCATTTTGGAAACTACACCCCTCACAGAATTTAATAAGTGGTGCAGTGAGCATTTACACCCCACTGGCGTTTGACAGATCTTTGCTCACTGTACCCCTTATTACATTACATGAGGGGTGTAGTTTCCAAAATGGGGTCACATATGGGGGGGTCCATTGTTCTGGTACCATGGGGGCTTTGTAAACACAAGTGGCCTTCAATTCCGGACAAATTTTCTCTTCAAAATCCCAATGGCGCTCCTTCTCTTCTGAGCATTGTAGTGCACCCATAGAGCACTTTACATCCACATATGGGGTATGCTCTTACTCAGAAGAAATTGGGTTACAAATTTTGGGGGTCTTTTTTTCCTTTTACCTCCCGTGAAAATAAAAAGTAAAGGACAACACCAGCATGTTAGTGTAAAAAAAATTTTTTTTACACTAACAAGCTGGTGTAGACCCCAACTTTTCTTTTTCATAAGGGGTAAAAGGAAAAAAAGCCCCCAAAATTAGTAGTGCAATTTCTCCCGAGTACGGAGATACCCCATATGTGGCACTAAAATATGTGGCACTGAAATACGTGGCACTGAAATACTAAAATGTGGCACTGAAATACGACAGGGCTCTGAAGTGAGAGAGCGCCATGCGCATTTGAGGACTAAATTAGGGATTGCACAGGGGTGGACATAGGGGTATTCTACGCCAGTGATTCCCAAACAGGGTGCCTCCAGCTGTTGCTAAACTCCCAGCATGCCTGGACAGTTAGTGGCTGTCCGGAAATGCTGGGAGTTTTTGTTTTGCAACAGCTGGAGGCTCTGTTTTGGAAACACTGCCGTACAATACGTTTTTTATTTTTTATTTTTTATTAGGGGGACAGTGTAAGGGGGTGTATATGTAGTGTTTTACTCTTTATTATGTGTAAGTGTAGTGTTTTTAGGGTACGTTCACACTGGCGGGGGTTTACAGTGAATTTACCGCTAGGAGTTTGCGCTGCGGTGAAAAATTTGCCACAGCTCATACTTGAAGCAGAAAACTTACTGTAAACCCGCCAGTGTGAATGTACCCCGTACGTTCACATGGGGGGGCAAACCTCCAGCTGTTTCAAAACTACAACTCCCAGCATGTACTGACAGACCGTGCATGCTGGGAGTTGTACTTTTGCAACAGCTGGAGGTACACTGGTTGGAAAACCTTCAGTTAGGTTCTGTTACCTAACTCAGTATTTTCCAACCAGTGTGCCTCCAGCTGTTGCAAAACTTCAACTCCCAGCATGTACTGATCGCCGAAAGGCATGCTGGGAGATGTAGTTATGCAACAGCTGGAGGAATCGCAACTACAACTCCCAGCATGCAGAGACAGCTGTTTGCTGTTTAGGCTTGCTGGGAGTTGCAGTTTTGCAACATTTGGAGAGCTATAGTTTAGAGACCACTGCACAGTGGTCTCCAAACTGTGGACCTCCAGATGTTGCAAAACTACAACTCCCAGCATGCCCAGACAGCAAACTGCTGTCTGGGCATGCTGGGAGTTGTAGTTTTGCAAGATCTGGAGGTGCACAGTATAGAGATCACTTTGCAGTGGTCTCAAACTGTAGACCTCCAGCTGTTGCAAAACTGCAACTCCCAGCAAGCCTAAACAGCTCTCTGGGCATGCTGGGAGTTGTAGTTTTGCAACATCTGGAGGGTTACAGTTTAGAGACCACTATAGTGGTCTCAGACTGTAGCCCTCCAGATGTTGCTAAGTAACTCACCGGCTTCCGTTGGATCCAGGGAGCTGCGTCGCGGTCCTCTTCTTCCGCCGTTCGTTGCCCGCTGCCGCCGCTGATCGTCGCCCGCTGCCATCGCCGATGGGTAAGGGGATCTTCGGCGCCGGTCCCTGTCGGTTTCCCCGTCCTGCCCCGCTTATTGTGGGTGGGCAGGACGGGGAAACCGAAAGTAAACCCCTCCGCCCCCGATCTGCTATTGGTGGTCGCGTCTAGACCACCAATAGCAGAGATAGGAGGGGTGGCAACCCTGCCACCTCACTCCTATCGCTACAGGGGGATCGTGGGTGTCTAGGACACCCGCGATCCCCCTTCTATTCCGGGTCACCGGGTCACCATAGAGTTGAATTCACTTGCGATTTGCGCCGATCGCCGACATGGGGTGGTCTAATGACCCCCCTGGGCATTTGCGCGGGGTGCCTGCTGATAGATATCAGCAGTCACCCCGGCCCGATCCCCGCCCGGCGGGTGGCGGGGACCTAAATTCCCACGGGTGTACAGGTACGCCCTTGGTCCTTAAGTACCAGGGAGCAAAGGCGTACCTGTACGCCCTTGGTCCTTAAGGGGTTAAAGATCTTAACTCTTCCAGTACTTATCAGCTGCTGTATCCTCCACAGGAAGTTGTATTTCTTGCTGGAGTTCTTTTTTGTCTGAACACAGGGCTCTCTGCTGACACCTGAGACAGACAGATGTCAGCAGAGAGCACTGTGGTCAGACAGAAAATAAATTTAAAAAGAAAAGAATTTCCTGTGTACTATACAGCAGCTGATAAGTACTAGAAGGGTTAAGATTTGTAAATAGAAGTAATTTACAAATCTGTTTAACTTTCTGGCACCAGTTGATTAAAAAAAAAAAAATTGTTTTTCACCGGAGTACCCCTTTAAGCATTTGTCTTATTAGAGATAGGGGATAAGATGCCTGACCGCGGGAGTCCCGACGCTGGGGACCCCGTGATCTTGCACACGGCACCCCGTTTGTAATCAGTCCCCGGAGCGTGTTCGTTCCGGGTCTGATTACGGGCGATCACAGGGCGGGCGGCGTGTGACGCCTGCGCCCCCGTGTGATGTCACGCTCCGCCCCTCAATGCAAGCCTATGGGAGGGGGCGTGACAGCTATCACGCCCCCTCCCGTAGGCTTGCATTGAGGGTGGCGGAGCGTGACGTCACACGGGGGCGCAGGCGTGACGTCACACGCTGCCCGCCCTGTGATCGCCCGTAATCAGACCCGGAGTGAACACGCTCCAGGGACGGATTACAAATGGGGTGCCACGTGCAAGATCCCGGGGGTCCCCAATGGCGGGACTCCCGCGGTCAGGCATCTTATCCCCTATCCAAAGGATAGGGGATAAGATGCCTGACCGCGGGAGTAAGATGTCTAAGCACCAGAGTACCCCTTTAAAATGTGAGCGTCAGGAGGAATACCTGCTCATCACCCCGGGTCGGCTCCCAACCAACTGCAACCAACTGATTTTGCTAAGGTAAATTGTGGCCAACGAGTCATTTTCCCTGTAGCAGCTGATGCATAGGAAATATTTTTACATGTTCTAGAATAGTAGCTGTCCATGTAATATAAGGACGGACTAAGTTAACTAGAATGAGAGGTGTTTCTACAGAGCAGCTCTTTTTTTGGCTCATGGAGGGGTTCCCCTTAAATAAAATTTATATGGTCTAAGGCAGAATTTCAGAGCGGAATCTGGCAGAAAAAATCAGCTCAGAAATTCCATTGGAAACATCTGCCATGGAAATACCATTTCCTTGCCTCCGATTCCAGCTGAATCTGCTCAGAAATGCATTGTCAACTATGGAGATGTCATATTTTGTAGTGGAACATGCTGAATGCAGAATCTCCACCCAAAAAGTTTCCGGATGGACATTCCACCGTGTGAAAATAACATGGCATATGGACATGCAGTGTTTTTTGGAAGATGAAGTAACTTATATACTGTATAATATAACATTGTACGGGGACATTTCTCATGGTTGCTTTGGTAAGCGAGTTCCAGGGCATTTTTTTTGCTTTAGTTTTGCTTATGTGTGACACATTTATCATACTATGGCAGGGGGTTGATGAATTTGGCTCACATAACCAAAAACCAAGAAATCACTTTTGAATACCATTAGTTTTTTTTAGCACATATAAGCAAAGACCAATGAATGACTTCAGAACACCACTTTGCAGCTTTGAAAAAAAATTGCCATATATATATATATATATATAAGTGTGGTTGCCGGGAGAGGGATGGTGTCTAGGGTGTTGCAGTAATAGTGTAGGGTCTAGTGGTATTTACCCTTGAATGTCGTGATGCCAGGGTGAGGTTTCCTCAATTGTAATGTTCCTACCGACAGCCGTCCCACAAACGGCAGTGAGAAATAAGGGAATGTCCACAGCAGATTTTATGAAGTAAACTGAAGAAACTTTACTTGCAGAATTTATGCAACGGTATTGAACATAACAATCTTTTCAAGAGTAAACCGGGATACAGGTTCCTCACAGGTTTGCTGGGACTTGGAAGCAATGAGCTTTTGATGCAGGCCACTGTGCTACTAATTAATATCTTAGCTGGTAGTAGTCACACAGATTTTGATAGATTGAGCTTTGAGTAACTAACGTTTAGTGGCTGCAGGTTCTTAGGCTTTGTGCCTAGATGAATTGAATTGATGCTGATGAGATGCTTGTGCTTGCTTGATAATCCGGAACTAAGAGAAGAGAGTGAATTGATTGACTACAGCCCTTTATATAATAAGGGGCAGGACAAAAGCTCATTGGTTGGCAAACCTATAAGTTATGAACCCAGTGAACTCTGTGTACATCACATGACCTCAAAGGTCCTTGAACATTTTATAAATCACAACCGTACATCATGTGACCACTAAGGTCCTGTACATATATTTTCTATACATTAAATTAATATGTACACACTTTACTTAAAGGGGTACTCCGGTGGTCAACGTGTTTTTCCGTTTTTGACTTTTGTTTTGTTTCATTTCTATTCTTGTTGTTTAAGCTACTCTATTTTCATTCTTTGTTGTCTTTTTATCCCCATCTTTGTTTTCCTATCTTTGCTTCTATTCCCTGTTTCTTGCTGTGCTGAAAATTACAAATCCCAGCATGCCACATGCCTTGCTGGTTTGGGGCGACTACTTTTTTTGTTTGTTTGTTTGTTCCGCCCTTTACCCATCCTACTATTTTCCCGGGTCGGCTCCCTTATACACAGCACACTAATATAAATCATCCCTGGTTGGGATACACTGTCATACACACACAAAAGGGACTACAACTCCCAGCATGTGTCATTCAGGAGTCTTTGGTATAACACCAGCATGCTGCCTCTGTAGTCTTCTGGGAGTTGTAGTTCACCACACCTCTGTAGGGCATACACCAGTGTTTCCCAACCAGGGTGCCTCCAGGTGTTGCAAAACTACAACTCCCAGCATGCCCTGACAGCCTTTGGGCATTCTAGGAGTTGTAGTTTTGCAACAGCTGGAGGAAAACACTTGTGTAACATGATGTGTATGCTGAATAGGCTAGAACAGTGTTTCCCAACCAGTGTGCCTCCTGCTGTTGCAAATCGACAACTCTTAGCATGCCCAAAGTCTGTCCTGAATGACTAAAACTCCCAGCATGTGTCATTCAGGAGCCCCCCCCCCCCCCCCTCCTCCTTCACATATAGAGATCATTCCCAGTATGAGATTTATTACCCTGCAGTCCATACATCCCCAACCCGTGCACCTTGCCATCCCTCCAGATAACCCTGCGCATGCAGGTAGTACGAGAACACTTACTGTACAAGGTCTGGAGAGGATTGCGGCACCAGTCAGGGGCGGCAACATTAAGCAAAAGCTCCTAGATAAGGAGGTATTTTGGATATTGAGGTTGGGAAGTCGAACACCAAAGGGTCTCAATAAAAGATTAGATACTATATTACATTATTAAATAGCAACAGATATCTATAATGGTTACATACTTTCCTATAGTATTAACATTATGTTATATTAAATATCTGTTCCCTTCTTTTTCAGCCACTATAGACTAGGTCAGACACACTATTTATCTAATTAGTTGTTATTTGTTATTTTTTATTTTCTATTTTTCATGCTTTATTGTTTTTTCATCGTCTAGGTTTATATCTTAACTTCATAGTAATGTGGTTATCGTCAAAGTAATGTAATATAATATTTTCGCATAACATGCAACGACCACTTACTGTGCAGTCCATGTATTCTAACACCACAAGTGAACCTGCAGATTTGCATTCGGCATCTCTTGAATTAATTATGAAGAACAGACTCTTTGTCTGCATATAAGAAACAAATGAAAAATACTAATAAAAGAAAATGATGCCACATGCAACCTGACAGCTTCACTATAGGGTTGTAATGACCTGTACACATTGTGCGGTTGTGTGTGCGGCAGTGAGTACTCCCGGAAGATTTTCGTAATTACTTATGAAATACAAATTACTATAACAAAACAGCTCTTCTGGGAACCACACGCCATCACACACACCTAATAACAACATTTATGTAATGGAGACTATATTATGTTCCTATTGCAATTTTAAATCATGTGTTTTTTGTGGTTCAGAGTGGGCCGAGTTGGGGAGAGGTGTACAAGAGGTTAATAGGATTTGTTCCATACCTCGGTTATGTGCACCTGGATGCGGAGGGGGAGGGGAGATTCGGCGCACTCCAGTAGGGGGTGCGCCCTGTCTCCCTCCTCCCCCTCTGCACCCTATAAAGGTCTCACTCTGTCATTGTATGTTGTATGACTAAGGCCCTTTGACGGGCTGAAACGCGTCACCTGTGTCTACCCTGCCTTTCGTACCCGGTGTATATGCTTGAATAAAGATTAGGATTTTAAACGGGAACTTGCGCTGGACAACAATTCTTTACCTTGCCATATAACAGATGTATATTGCAAAAAAACAAAACTTACAAAGAAGATGCCATATAGTCAAAAAAATTAACCACCGGAGTACCCCTTTAAGACGACTAGGGGTAAGCCCTACAGGAGAGCCCTATAGATATGGACGGACTCTAGCTGCGGGGACCTTAGACAAGGGACAGGACCAGGTCCTGTACCGGGACAACACATACGTTTTAAGCCCGGAAGGGGCTGTATTTGTGGGAGGGGCGAGAGGTTTAAAAATTCCCGCCCGCCGTCATGTCAGGGCGTATGGGCACATTATGTCATATTGAGTGTTCTGGTAGTTATCTGGATCATGGTTAGTTGAAGTGGGGGAGGGGGGGGGGGCACGGTCTTGCAGCCACGACCACAAATATAAATAAATATATATATATATATATATATATGTGTATATATATATATATATATATATATATATATATATATATATACATATAGTTCAGACCAAAAGTTTTACCTTCTCATTCAGAGTTTTCTTTATTTTCATGACTATGAAAATTGTAGATTCACACTAAAGGCATCAAAACTATGAATTAACATGTGGAATTAAATACATAACAAAAAAGTGTGAAAATATGTCATATTCTAGGTTCTAGCCACCTTATGCTTTGATTACTGCTTTGCACACTCTTGGCATTCTCTTGATAAGCTTCAAGAGGTAGTCACCTGAAATGGTCTTCCAACAGTCTTGAAGGAGATCCCAGAGTTGGCCCTTTTTGCCTTCACTCTGCGGTCCAGCTCACCCCAAACCATCTCGATTTGATTCAGGTACGGTGACTGTGGAGGCCAGGTCATCTGGCGCAGCACCCCATCACTCTCCTTCTTGGTTAAATAGCCCTTACACAGCCTGGAGGTGTGTTTGGGGTCATTGTCCTGTTGAAAAATAAATGATGGTCCAACTAAACGCAAAGCGGATGGAATAGCATGCCGCTGCAAGATGCTGTGGTAGCCATGCTGGTTCAGTATGCCTTCAATTTTGAATAAATCCCCAACAGTGTCACCAGCAAAGCCCCCCCCCCACACCATCACACCTCCTCCTCCACACCAGCACACCTGTGAAGTGAAAACCATTTCAGGTGACTACCTCTTGAATCTCAACAAGAGAATGCCAAGAGTGTGTAAAGCAGTAATCAAAGCAAAAGGTGGCTTCTTTGAAGAACCTAGAATATGACATATTTTCATTTGTTTCACACTTTTTGTTATGTATATAATTCCACGTGTGTTAATTCATAGTTTTGATGCCTTCAATGTGAATCTGCAATTTTCATGGTCATGAAAATAAAGAAAACTCTGAATGAGAAGGTGTGTCCAGACTTTTGGTCTGTACTGTATATATATATGTGTTTATTACATTTTTTTAACCACTTTTTCCACCCCTAAATGTACTTACTTTTTTTTACTTCTCATTTCAGATCCGTGTATCCTGTGGACTACTTTAGATTCGGAGGACTACAGTGACCAGCATTTTTTTTGTTTAATGCTAATAAAATCGTTAACGAGGGCTTTTGGGGGAATGTTTTTTTGTAATAAATTTTTTTAAACGTGTTGTGTTTTTTTTTTATTTACTTGACAGGCTTAGTAGTGGAAGCCATCTTAAAGAGGGAGTCCATTACTAAGCGGGGGCTTAGTATTAGCCACAAAAACAGCTAGCGTTAACTCCCGATTATTACCCCGGTACCCACCACCACAGGGGTGCCAGGAAGAGCCGGTACCAACAGGCCCGGAGGGTAAAAAATGGTGCTCCTGGGTCTAGGTGGTAACAGGCTGGTGTTATTTAGGCTGGGGAGGGCCAATAATAATGGTTCTCGCTCACCCTGGTAACGTAAGGCTGTTGCTGCTTGGTTGGTATTTGGCTGAGAATAAAAATAAGGGGAACCCTATGCTTTTTTTCCCATAAATAATTAAATATAAAGAAAAAAAATGCATAGGGTCCCCCCTATTTTTATCCCTCAGCCAAATACCAACCAAGCAGCAACAGCCTGACGTTACCAGGGTGGGCAAGGACCATTGTTACTGGCCCTCCCTAGCCTAAATAATGCCAACCTGTTATCGCCTAGGCCCAGGAGTGCCGTTTTTGACCTGTGTGGTCGAGCCGTGCCAGGGGTAGCGACCTGGGTGCCGACTGCTGCAGCAATTCCATCCCGCTTTGCGGTGGGCTCTGGTGAAAACCAGCAGCACCTTAGACTCCACTCCAGGGTACGGTCCGAGTCATCTGACACACAGGTCCAGCGGATCCACATCCACCGGGGTTCCTGTCTTCTAAAACGTGAGTGTTACAGGTAGCAGGGAGAAAATGTGATGGAGCCCAGGCGGCTGCAGAGTGATACCAGCCCTAGCTCTGTTATAGGGTTGTAATATCCAAAGCCGTTTTGTAAGCCAGCCCGGCTTACATTTACACTGTTTTGGAGGGGTTGCCACTTTTTTTTTTCCAAGTAAAAGTTTTATTAAATTCTAAGAGCAATACAGAAGACAGGGGAAAAAAACAACAGGTCTGTAGGACCAACTAACAAGGAAATGCATAGCCATGGCAAATCAAGGCACTCATACAAGTAAGGCACATAGGAGGAGAGAGCTAGAGCAGATCAGGAATAGTACATACCTCGGAGAGCAACAGATGCAGGCAGGGCCTCTATAGGGCAGGCATCCTGACCATGCTGAGCAGGTCGATACACCAGAGAAAGGCGCAGCATGAGTGAGAGTAGGCTAGGATGTCATGTATGAGGTCCTATACGCAGTAGAGGATAGAAAGGTAATCCAAGGGCTCCAGATCCGGTGATGTCTTGTCACTTGGTTTCTTGAGTCAGCTATAAGTTCCTCCATCCTATGTATGTTGGATAGTTCTTGGGCCTAGGAGGAAAATTACGGGGGTGTAGTAGATTTCCAAAGTCGTGGAATTACAGTCCTGGCTGCTAGAAGCATAAAACCAATCAAGCGAGAGTGCCAGGATGAAATAGCCGGAGGGAGAATGGAAAGAAGGAGAGGAGCTGGGTCTAGGTCAAGTTGTATAGATGTCAATTGGTGTATAACCTCACAGACATGGGACCAGAACGGGGCCAGGATGGGACAGTGCAGCCAAACATGAGACATCGTGCCCCCCTCACCACCACACCTCCAGCAAACATCCTGTAATCCCGGGTAGATACGGGACAGGAGTGCAGGAATTCTATACTACCTCGTCGAGACTTTATAGTTTGTTTCCTGCGCTTTACTAGAGATAGTAGATTTGTGACATCTACGCTGTATCCTATTCCCCGTCCGGGTTGCGACTTTTTGTGCGACTTTGGCACTTGATAAATCCCTGACCACTGCAAAGTGAAAAATGTTATTCACTTTCGTAAGCTCTTTTGTTGCTTTTTGCTTGCAGCCAAAAGTCGCACAATAATTTGCTTAGATGCTTAATCAACTTTTTGTGCAACTTTTGTAAGCTCTCAATCACTTGATTAATGGCTTTGCTAAGTTCATAAAATATTTAAATAGCAGTCTAAGGTTTATTTTTCTGAAATAGAGCCCCAAATACCATGCATAGACATTGGTCTAAAAGATGATATGCTGGCTATCTCTAGCCAAGGGAGCTCAGGACCTTACCACTTACTGGTAAATACTGAATTTAATATGAATGCAGTGTCATTCCGAGTTCCCACTAGTGGCAGCTGCCAGCATCTTTTAATTCTGTTATGATACATTTTTTATACAATATCTAGAGAAGAGAGAAACCAGAAATCACAATTCCCTTATCGCAATCCCTTTGGATTTTTTCTTTGCCACTCATTGGCCCTGATTTACTAAGAGTGGAGTGTAGTTTTATTTGAGGGTTTTAATTCCCTACAATTTGTTTTCCACTGTATTTACTAATGTTTCCCTATTTTTAGCAATTTTCCCTAAATTTATTTATTTATTATTTTTTTTTTTACACATGCTCTGATCTGTGGGGTTTTCCTCAGCTCAAATCCATCAATTTTCTGTGGAAACCTTAGTAGATATGTTGTTTTTTTGTGAAAATGTAGGGGACACGCCCCCTTTTTGGTGACCACTCCCCCTTGCTCAATGGTCACGCCCCTTTTCAGGTTTCCTGAGTAAAATGGAGAGTTGGTCAGGTTTTTTTTTCAAAACATGTCGGGTTTGCAATAGTAAATCAGGGCCATTATGTGAACAGAGCTGAGATCACTAAAAAAGGTATATTCACATATTTAGATTCACACACACAATGATTTTAAATGTGCACTGCAGGTCACTTTGTGGGAAATATTTTCACAGCAGGTGGATGAGATTTGCAGGTAAAATGTATGTAGATTTGTAAATGATGTCTATTTAAAAATCTTAAAGGGAAACTGAGAGCTGGTTTACCCACACTAAACCCAATACACAGGGTTATTGTTCAGTGATATGAATTAAAAGGCTGTATCGCTTACACTGATCGGTGGTTATAGCACTGTTGCTACTATTCTAATGCCATCCTTTGTGCAATGGAAGCTGAAGCCAGTTTCTGAGCTTCCCTGCCTACTACCTCCGTGCTCAGATAAGCTCTGCCACCCAGGACTGTGAGTCAAAAAAGGCCCGGCCATTTTACACTAAGCAGCCCATTTTGATCATAGGTGTGGCTATGTGAAGGCAGGGCTGTAAAGGGGAGGAGCCATATGTAAATCATAGTTGGGTTTAATAGGGTACATAAAGGTATTTAAATAATAAATATATTTCTATCTATCTATCTATATATCTATATATAGTAAATTTGAGTAGCCTTATTAGTCTAGTAATGCAGATGCAAATCAAAAAATGTTGCAGTATCTTCTAGTACCTTTTTTTATTGGACTAACAGCATTTTGTAGAGACAAGCTTTCGGGATTCCTCCTTTTATCAAGTCCAAAGCAAATCTAAGCTCACAAGCAGAAGACACAGGTTACATCTCACAAATATGCAGGGGTTAAGACAATAGATGTGGAGAATTCACACTAAGATGGGCCATAAATTGTCCTGCTATCGGAACATAAACTAAATAGATAAGGATGAGAAAAAGGGGGAGGGAGGGGGGGGGGCAGGGGAGAGACTAATAATTAAGCAGGACATAGTGAGATGCAAAAGAGAATCCAGTACAGTACAGGTTAAAAGAAATTTTGATAATGAGATAAGAAGCTCAAATCCACATTGAGTCCCCTGTCAAAAAACAGTATCATTTTGGCTTCAAATGTCTTTCTCTCTTGTGTGTTTTTGAAGTTCCCTCTCAGTATCTTGATTGTAAGGTCATGTATGGAATGGCTTGTTTGGGTAAAATGATGTCCAACTGGGGTGCAGTAGTAATTTTCTTTATGGCAGTTGATGGAATGTCTGTGTAGGTTCATCCTTTCGTTGAGTTTCCGGCTGGTTTCCCCACTGTAGCATCCCATGTCACACTTGGTGTATTGTATCGGGTAGACCACATTTGGGGATGTGCAGGAGTATAGTCCCCTAATGTTATATGTCTTGTTGTTGTGGATGGCTTCCATCTTGGTGCAGATATGTTGGCAGAGTTTACAGCGAGGTTTGGTGCAGGGTTTGGTCCCATTGTCTATGTCTGTTCTTTCTGTAGGTAATTTTCGGCTGACCGACTTTTTATGTAAATTGTGTGGTTGTCTGAAGGCCAAGATGAGAGGTTCTGGGAAGATTTCTTTTAGCATCTCATCTTCCGCCAATACTGGCTGCAGGTCCTTGATAATTTTGCATATATTTCTTCAAGGGTCGGATTGTGTGTAGCTACCAGTGGTACGCGTGGTGATGGTTGTATCTCTCTGTATTGTAGCAGGTGTTCCCATGGTGTTTGAAGGGCGGAGTGTATTTTCCTATTGATGGTCCTTGGTTTGTATCCTTTTTGTTTGAATTTCTCAGACAGTGTTTGTAGGTGCATGTCTCTGTCATCAGGGTTGGAGCAGATGCGATAGTACCTGGTGGCTTGGCTGTATATGATGCCTTTCTTTGTGTGTGAAGGATGAAAACTGGATGTATGTAGCTGGAACGGTCTGTGGGTTTTCTGTATACAGACGTTTGTAGTGTGTTCCTGTTTATTGTGACAGTAGTGTCCAGGATGTTCACACTTTCTGTAGAGAAGTCCATTTTGAGTTTGATAGATGGATTACATGTGCTAAAGGCATCATGAAACTTTCTGAGTTTTTCTTTTCCTTCTGTTAAAATGATGAAAATATCATCAATGCAATGGTTGTATCTGTAGGGTTTGTGAAGTTGTGTGTCTAGAAATCGTTGTTCAAGGTCAGCCATGAATAGGTTGGCATATTGTGGTGCCATCCTGGTCCCCATTGCAGTGCCCATCATTTGTAGATATATGTCACTGTTGAAGCTGAAGTAGTTGTGTGTTAGGATGAAGTCTATTAGTTTAGTGATGACTCCATCGCTGTATTTCCGGTTGTGGGTTTGGGATGAGAGAAACAGGGAACAGGCATCAATTCCATCTCTGTGTGGGATGTTGTTGTACAGGGATTCTACATCCATAGTTACTATAATGGAGTTTTCAGGGAAGTTTGTAATCTGATTGAGTTTGTTAAGAAAGTCTGTGGTGTCCTGTATGAAGATGCTGGTGTTTTTGACAAAGGGCTTTAATACTTTTCTACTAAGCCAGAGATCTATTCCGTTAATGTGTCCATACCTGTTCTTATTGGTCTGCCTGGGTTCCCAGTTTTGTGGATTTTTGGAAGCATGTAGAATGTCCCTGTTATGGGATTTGTGGGTATGAGTGTTTAATCCTTTCTGTGACTCTTCCCAAAAGAGTCACACAAAGGATTAGAGACACTCATACCCACAAATCCCATAACAGGGACATTCTACATGCTTCCATGTACAGTGTGTGTGTATTTTATAACTGTTTTTTATTAAAGAATTTTTCTTTAAAACAGATATTTGAGAATAAGAAAATAAAAGTACATAGAATAATAAACAGAGTCATTCCATATAAAAAAGACCAGGTTACAATATGATAGCATAGATCCGGCTGTAAAGACGTTGTAAAGTCCAGATTATTTCAGGTCGGTTCTGTGAGTATCCGGGGAAGACCCCACATCAGAGACATGAAGCTTAGATAAATATATAAATAAATAAATATATATATATATATATATATATATATATATATATATATATATATATGTGTAATTTTACCAAATTTCCCCATGTTATTTTACTAAATGTCCCTCTAAATAACAAAAATTGTTATCAAATTACACAGTATATAAGGAGGAAATATTATCACCATACATATTACCCTTATACTGTTCCCAACCAAATCCTGGATACTGAGACTAATATTACCAATAATACAAGTATGCAAGGAAGAATATAATTATCATGCAAATTACCATCATACTTTTACTGACCAAATCATGTATATTGAGACTAATATTACCAATAATATTATTATACAGGTAGAAAATATCACCATATATATTACCATCGCACTAATACTGACCAAATCTGGTATACTGAGACTAATTATTACCAATAATACCAGTATACAAGGGGAAATATTATCACCATACAAATTACTATCATACTGTTACTGACCACATCCTGTATACTGAGGCCAATATTACTAATAATACCAGTATACAAATTACTATCGTACTGTTACTGACAAAATCCTTTATACTGAGACCAATATTACTAATAATACCAGTATACAAGGAGGAAATATTATTACCATCCATATCGCTATCATTCTGTTACTGACCAAATCCTGTGTACTGAGACCAATAATATCACTATACAAGGAGGAAATATTCTCCCCATACAGTGACCATGTAGTGTTAAATATCAACTCTACATAGGATCTGTATACCATATAAGTGATTACATAGCTACATCAGGTCACTCGCGGGTGACGTGTTCTTTAATTGGAGTCATTCACTTTCTTTTCCTTTTTCATCCAGCCTAGACCGTCATAATGATTTCCTCCAGCCACAACTCGTCTTCACAGAACTTGACAGACAAACATTTTAGGCTCCACACTTTTTCAGCACCTACAGTGCTCCAAACAGTAATAATAACCTAAAGAGGGTAGATAAGTAGGTAGGTCCTCCCCCCTAATTAGGTAGTTAGGTCACTCCAGTAGGTAGATAGGTCCCTTCATGCAGTCACCTGTATATCGTAGCAGAAGCCCCCCTGCATATAGTAGTAGCAGCCCTCCGCATATAGTAGTAGCAGCCTCCCTTTTAGGTAGTAGTAGCAGGAGCCTCCTTTAGATAGTGATAGCAGCAATCCTCTTAATGTAGTAGCAGCAGCCCCCTTTAGGTGTAGTTGTAGTAGCAGACCCTTTAGATCAGGAGTCCTCAAACTTTTTAAACAGGGGGTCAGTTCACTGTCCCTCAGACTGTTTGAGGGCCGGACTATAGTTAAAAAAAAAAAAAAAAAACTATGAGCAAATTCCTAGGCACACTTATATAGCTTATTAGTGGACTACCCCTTTAAGTACGCAGCACAGTTTCCCCCACATAAGGTAGGCAGCATAGTTCCCCCCACATTAGGTTGGCAGTATAGATCCCCCACATTAGGTTATAGTTCCCCCACATTAGGGTTGGCAGTATAGTTCCCCCACATTAGGTTGTAGTTCCCCCACATTAGGTTGGCAGTATAGTTCCCCCCACACAGTGTATGGCTGGAGGCTGTATGCCTGTGTACTGCCCCACTTCAGTGCTTCAACCACCGCTCCTCCGGTCCAGCCATAGCAGTAGGTCTCGGGACCGAGGAGCGGTGGTCGGAGCACCGAAGCTGACGTGCCGCTGGTAACACTTACCAAGCTGACCAGCGCACGTCCTGCTCGCTGCTCCACGCTCCGTTGCTATGGGCGCACGCACGGGATGTCAGTGACTACCTCCCAGCATGCGCTACCTCCCAGCAGGGCCGCAGAGAGTTAACAGGGGCATCCCTGTGTCCAGAAAACATCTTTCGGGACATCGGGATGTCCTTAGGCCGCTGCGGCAAAAACATCCGGCGGGCCGGATAAATGTCCTCGGCGGGCCGCATGTGGCCAGCGGGCCTTAGTTTGAGGACCCCTGCTTTAGATAGTAGTAGCATCCCCTTTAGATACAGAAGCAGTGGCTTTTATGTAGTAGATGTAGTATAGCAGCCCCCAAAGGTAGTAGCAATAGCAGCACTCTTTAGGTAGTAGTACTAACCAATGGGATACAAAACTCACTTGTTGCCTCTGCGGTATGCCCCAGAACCCTAGAGTGGCTGTTCTTTCTTCCCACATGGGTTTTGTATCCCATTTGTTTCCCTGCATGTAGGAACAGTAAAGCATAAAGGACAGAATTCGGGTGCAACAATTTTGTGCATTCTCTTCTTCATTTGCTAATCATATATACAACTGTACTATTACAATGAGCTAGCATGAGGGTGGTAAACCAGCATGAGGGTGGTAAAATGGAATGCTGGCGTGGCTTGAATATTTATGTTGGGTGACTGAAAACCTGTGACTGAATACCTGTAATACTGGTTGATCAACAGGGTAAAATTGGTATCCTAAACACACTGATGCAAAAAAAAAGCATAAGCCTGCATAACCCAGATACTTAATATACTTATAATATACACAGCATGAGGCTTAGTCAGCCAGTAGGGCAGGACCCTCAGACATACAGACATGCCATGCAAATGAATATGAAAACATGACATTTACCAAGCATGGCAGATTACCAAGACTGATGACGGCAATTCGCTTCTCACATGTGCATGTGTAACAGAACAGAAGACCGTGAAGTTATGAAATGATAACACATGTGATGAAAGACTAACACTGTTGGGGATGATTACAATGATTCTGATTGCTGATCAATATATCAATATATATATATATATATATATATATATATATATATACCAATGCTAATTAGAATGCTGCAGAAAAACATTATTGTTCTTTTCAGATACATCAGCTTAGCTATTTGCTTGTAACCAAGAGTTGAACCTGGATATTATTCAAGAAGCAAGAAAGAAGATTTATGGTGTTCCAAAGAGGAAGATGTAACAATGAAACAAGTGGGAGTCCAAATGAAATCATTCTGAGGAAAATGCAATTGATGCAAAATAGCGGATACATCTGTAATCTTCAAAATAAAACAGGAACTCTGCCCTATAATATTATATCATTATGATTGAATAAATGCTTAAAAATAAATGCTTACGCCCGTATAAGTATATGGACTTGGATAACCCATCAAGATGTGACAAGATGATTTTTTTTATGTGATTGACAACCGCCCCTTTTGATAATCATATATAACAATGTACTTCCTTAATAAAGACAGAACTTTCTTGGCTGAGAAAGGAGATTATACCAAACGATTGTGAGGTATTCTTTTCTTACGTCGACACTCAGCACACAAATTGAACAGCAGCAGTCACTCATATTTGAGGCCTAACCAGAGACATTCTTAGACAACACAAATTATTGTTAACTTAGAAGATGGTGATATGCAGTAGTTACTCAAAGACATGAGACGAAAGTAATGAAGATAACATTTGACTTCATGGATAGGCGAAGGCAACCTGCCTCTAATGTACAAAAGAAGAGAACATGATCGTGAACAATGTGGATTTGAGAACTCCCACTTCCGACAGTCCTAAGATATAACCCAAGATCCAACTTACAAATAGTGATGATACTATAAGGTATCAATGTGAAAAATGTATGTAAGTCAGATGTTACTTAAAATGCTGACAACATGAGTTTTTTTTTAGCTTGGCAAAGGCAGTCTGCCTCTAAAAAGGCTGTGTAACTTACAATAAACAAATGTGGACATGAACAATATGCAATATGCGTTCTACAACTTCCAAAAATCACTAATGTGAGGCTTTGTGGATTGGCATTCCATTGGCATTGGAATTCCAGGCAAAACCTTTCTTTTATACATATATATATCAACTGGCTCCGGAAAGTTAAACAGATTTGTAAATTACTTCTATTAAAAAATCTTAATCCTTCCAATAGTTATTAGCTTCTGAAGTTTTCTGTCTAACTGCTCAATGATGATGTCACGTCCCGGGAGCTGTGCATGATGGGAGAATATCCCCATAGGAACTGCACAGCTCCCGGGACGTGACATCATCATTGAGCAGTTAGACAGAAAACTTCAGAAGCTAATAACTATTCCTAAAATTTGGAACCCAATTTCTCTTGAGTAAGGAAATACCTCATATATGTATGTAAAGGGTTCGGTGGGCGCAGTAGAGGGCTCAGAATGGAAGGAGCGACACTGGGATTTTGGAGAGGGAGTTTTTCTGAAATGGTTTTTGGGGGGTATGTCACATTTAGGAAGCCCCTATGGTGCCAGGACAGCAAAAAAAGCCTCCACATGGCATACTATTTTGGAAACTGCACCCTTCAAGCAACGTAACAAGGAGTACGGTGAGCCTTAACACCCCACAGGTGTTTGACGACTTTTCGTTAAAGATGGATGTGTAAATGAATTTTTTTTTTTCACAAAAATACTGCTTTTCCCCAAAACTTTACATTTTTACAAGGGGTAATAGTAGAAAAGGCCCCCAAAAATTTGTAACCCCATCTCTTCTGAGTATGGAAATACCGCATGTGTGGACGTCAAGTGCACTGCGGGCAAACTACAATGCTCAGAAGAGAAGGAGTCACTTTTGGCTTTTGGAAAGCAAATTTTGATGAAATTATTTTTGGGGGGCATGTCCCATTTAGGAAGCCCCTATGGTGCCAGGACAGTAAAAAACCCTCACATGGCTAACTATTTTGGAAACTACGCACCTCAAGGAATGTAACAAGGGACAAAGTGAGCCTTAACAACCCACAGGTGTTTGACGATTTTTCGTTAAAGTTGGATGTGTAAATGACATTTTTTTTTCACTAAAATGCTGCTTTTCCCCCAAATTTAAAATTTTTACAAGGGGTAATAGGAGAAAATGACCCCCGAAATTTGTAACCCCATTTCTTCTGAGTATGGAAATACCCCACACGGGGACAGTGTAAGGGGGTGTATATGTAGTGTTTTACCCTTTAATATGTGTTAGTGTAGTGTAGTGTTTTTAGGGTACATTCACACGGGCGGGTTTACAGCGAGTTTTGAGCTACAGCGGAAAATTTGCTGCATTTCAAACTTGCAGCGAGAAACTCACTGTAAATCCACCTGTGTGAATTTACCCTGTACATTCACATTGGGGGGGGGGGGGGGGGGGGGCAAAACTACAACTCTCAGCATGCCCTTTGGCTGCCCGTGCATGCTGGGGGTTGTAGTTATGCAACAGCTGGAGGCACACTGTTTGCAGACAGACAATGTTTCCCAGCCAGTGTGCCTCCAGTTGTTGCAAAACTACAACTCCCAGCATGCCCTGGCAGCCGAAGGGCATGCTGAGAGTTGTAGTTTTGCAACAACTGGAGGCACACTGGCTGGGAAACATTGTCTGTCTGCAAACAGTGTGCCTCCAGCTGTTGCATAACTACAACCCCCAGCATGCACGGACTGCCCAGGCATGCTGGGAGTTGTAGTTCGGCAACATCTGAAGGGCCAGATGTTACAGAATTAAAAACTCCCAGCATGCCTGAACTGTCTGGGCATGCTAGGAGTTGTAGTTTTGCAACATCTGGAAGAGCACAGATTGGAGACCACTGCTCCAAAACGGAGCCTCCATCTGTTGCAAAACTACACCTCCCAGCATGCCCAGATAGCCAAAGGGCATGCTGGGAGTTGTAGTTTTGAAACTACCAGAAGCAGCAGTGAAGAGCTTCACTGCTGCCTCTGATGCAGATGCCACCGCCGTCTCCCTCACTTACCCCCCGCCGCCGCCGCTGCAGCCGCCAACCAGTGTGCCTCCAGCTGATGAGAGCCTGCCGCCAGTCCCCACTGCCGCGCCGGTACTCGGTAAGTGCCGCGGACCCCACCGCAGCTCTCGGCGTCCTCTTCCCCTGCTAGCGGCGAGCAGAGCAGGGGAAATTAACTTTACCCCCCAGTCAGCTCATTCACTGTGATTGGTCCACAGGGACGAATCACAGTGATCGCTGACCAGGACCATCGACAGCAAGACTTCTACCAGTTAACCTGTGCGATGCTGCGCATCGCTGGGTTAACTGCGTGTCATATATATAAGCCGTGATGCGCGAACTGCCTGCACATCACGGCTTATATATAAGCCATTCTGCGGGATGGGGTTAATCACATATTTCTATATCAATGCCACTTATGTTTTTTTCATACCAAAATTGCCGAGTTGGGCTACAAATGATAAAACTCAAAAAATTCTGGTGGTAACAAGCTAATTTATCAAGACTTGTCTAGAGGGTGAGTGATGCAGTAGCCCATAGCAACCAACCAGATTACTTCTTTCATTTTTCAGAGGCCTTTTTCTTAAATAAAAGAAGTGATCTGATTGGTTTCTATGGGCAACTGTTCAACCTTTCCTCTACATGTTTTAATAAATCTACACCTTAGTGCCCTGACAAATGACAACTTTGGCATGAACCTTGCCTGAAGGCAAAGACAAGAGGAAAATAGCTATACATTAGATATCAGTATTGATTACAGTGTCCAAAGAGTTAAAGGTGGACATCAGTGTGCTCGTTGATGTCCCCCATCAGTAGCGGGTCCCCTGCTGCTGATAGCAGCTGGGGACTGCAGTCTATGAGTCAAGCTCAGCTCCAGCATTCCCTTCATAGACTGTAAACCCGCCTGCCCTAACTTTAGCCCGTTTATTGACTGTATTGGTTTTATGCCTGCTCTGATTTTGGCCTGTTTATTGACTATGCTTGCTTGCCGCCTGCTGTTACTTTGGCCTGTTTATTGACCATGTTTTTCTGCTGCATGCTGTAAACTTGGCCTATTTATTGACTGCTTGTTTGCTGTCTGTACTGACCTTGGCCTGTTTATTGACTATGCTTGTTTTCTGCTTGCTCTGACCTTGGCCTGTTTATTGACCATGTTTGTTTGCTACATGCCCTGACCTTGGTCTGTTTATTAACTATCCTGCCCTAACTTTGGCCTATTTATTTACTATGTTTGTTTGCTGCCTGATCTTGGCCTGTTTATTGACTATGATTGTTTGCCCCTTGCCCTGACCTTGACCTGTTTATTGCTTACACTGTTTATTTGACTACATACGTATCAATTCAGAAACAAATAATTTCACAACTAATAAAAAATAAATCATCACTTTTATTTCATAACCAGATTAACATCCACTATTTAAAACATAAATGAAAATGGATGTCACAGATTTATAAAACAACATAAAGTTAATAAGTAGAGAGGCACTCCAGAAGTATACCATAAAAACACTTTTTAATTCACTCATATGTGCATGTTCAAATTTAGCGTGAAGTTAAAGTGTCATTTAAACATATACCTCTTTACTTAAAGGGGTACTCCAGTGGATTTTTTTTTCAACTGGTGCCAGAAAGTTAAACAGATTTGTAAATTACTTCTATTTAAATATCTTACTCCTTCTTGTACTTATCAACTGCTGTATACTACAGAGGAAGTTCTTTTCTTTTTTAATTTCTTTTCAGTCTGACCACAGTGCTCTCTGCTGACACTTCTGTCCATGTCAGGAACTGTCCAGATAGTTTTACTATGGGGATTTGCTCCTGCTTTGGACAGTTTCTGACATTTGTAGAAGTAGATAAATAAAAGACCAGAGGAAGGTGCCTCGTCTGTTACCCCAAAACAGGAGGAGGAGATCCCCTATAGAGGGGAGTCGCAGGCTCTATAGATTTGCCGCTCACCTTGAGCATATATAAAGTAACAGTATCGGGGTATGGCGTAAAACTTGGATCCTATGCAGCCCAGAAGGTCCCAGGGAAAACCAGCAGGTACCCTGTAGAATGCTGACATGAGGAATAGAGAAAAGGCCTTGGAAGCAGGGGTTCAGGGATCCAGTAGAGATGACACGACCAAGTCACAAGGGTAGAGTAAACAGCAGCTTTATTGATGTACGGCAATATGGCGTTTCGGGATTATACACCCCTTCTTCAGATTGACAGTGTATATCTGTAAACTGTCAATCTCAAGAATGGGAGTATAGCCCCGAAATGCGATATTGCCGTACATCAATAAAGCTGCTGTTTACTCTACCCTTGTGACATGGTCATGTCATCTCTACTGGATACCTGAACGCCTGCTGCAAAGGCCTTTTCTCTATTCTTCATCTCAGTTCCTGACATGGACAGAGGTGTCAGCAGAGAGCACATGTCAACATGGCTTAGTGTTTTAGCTACATTTTAAATATCAAGTACTACTAAGGTGCGGTTTAATAGTTGGTGCGCAGCATCTTAATTACACAGGAAATAAATTACGATAAAAAGTAATGAAAAGTGAAACCATTTTGGCTTGTTTTGCATATCCACATATTCATATTCCCTTTAGAATCGTTGAGTAGAAATTCACAGAACTTCATGAGATGCTGAAATAAATGGACAAAATAGATGCTACGTCAACATACTGTACAAGAATGGTACACTGTTTTTGGAAAATGTATGTGTTTTATATACTGTCTGAAAATTCTGGATGAATGATTCTCACTATTTGTTCTACAGAAGTTTAATTTATGCTCGGCCTATATAAAGCTTTGATATCTACCTTTTGCAAATTCTGTTTACACAGGTCATACTGTAATACTGTTTTTCCACAAGTCTAAAGCTTTGGTTCCGGCTATTATGTATAGATAGTTCCAGCCATCATACTATGATGATAAGGGAGATAGATTCAGGAATGTTATAGACCTGTCTGACTAAATGTGTTATTATGGATGATAGTTCTAGATCATTTGTTGAATATAGGGGGAGATTCATCAAGACCGGGACTGAGTAAAAGTTGACCAGTTGCCTAGAGCAACCATTCAGATAGTTTTTTTGGTTTTTTGTTTCAGACGAATTTTCAAAAATGAAAGAAGCGGTTTTATTGGCTGCGATGGGCAACTATTTAAATTTTCCTCTGCACAGGTTTAAATAAATCTCCCCCGTAGAGCCTATGTAGGATGGTAGATAGAGAGAGGAGATGTAGAGAGGGGCAACTTTGTGGAGAGCTTTGTGGGTGGTATTCTGAACTGAATGGGCATCAAGAGCAGTGCCTGGCACGGGAGGGAGGCCTCAGTGTAGTAAATAGCACAGGAGAAAAGCATTGGTACAGTGCCTGGCACAGGAGGGAGGCCTCAGTGTAGTAAATAGCACAGGAGAAAAGCATTGGTACAGTGCCTGGCACAGGAGGGAGGCCTCAGTGTAGTAAATATCACAGGAGAAAAGCATTGGTACAGTGCCTGGCACAGGAGGGAGGCCTCAGTGTAGTAAATAGCACAGGAGAAAAGCATTGGTACAGTGACTGGCACAGGAGGGAGGCCTCAGTGTAGTAAATATCACAGGAGAAAAGCATTGGTACAGTGCCTGGCACAGGAGGGAGGCCTCAGTGTCGTAAATAGCACAGGAGAAAAGCATTGGTACAGTGCCTGGCACAGGAGGGAGGCCTCAGTGTAGTAAATATCACAGGAGAAAAGCATTGGTACAGTGCCTGGCACAGGAGGGAGGCCTCAGTGTAGTAAATAGCACAGGAGAAAAGCATTGGTACAGTGCCTGGCACAGGAGGGAGGCCTCAGTGTAGTAAATATCACAGGAGAAAAGCATTGGTACAGTGCCTGGCACAGGAGGGAGGCCTCAGTGTAGTAAATAGCACAGGAGAAAAGCATTGGTACAGTGCCTGGCACAGGAGGGAGGCCTCAGTGTAGTAAATAGCACAGGAGAAAAGCATTGGTACAGTGCCTGGCACAGGAGGGAGGCCTCAGTGTAGTAAATATCACAGGAGAAAAACATTGGTACAGTGCCTGGCACAGGAGGGAGGCCTCAGTGTAGTAAATAGCACAGGAGAAAAGCATTGGTACAGTGCCTGGCACAGGAGGAAGGCCTCAGTGTAGTAAATAGCACAGGAGAAAAGCATTGGTACAGTGCCTGGCACAGGAGGGAGGCCTCAGTGTAGTAAATATCACAGGAGAAAAGCATTGGTACAGTGCCTGGCACAGGAGGGAGGCCTCAGTGTAGTAAATAGCACAGGAGAAAAGCATTGGTACAGTGACTGGCACAGGAGGGAGGCCTCAGTGTAGTAAATATCACAGGAGAAAAGCATTGGTACAGTGCCTGGCACAGGAGGGAGGCCTCAGTGTAGTAAATAGCACAGGAGAAAAGCATTGGTACAGTGACTGGCACAGGAGGGAGGCCTCAGTGTAGTAAATAGCACAGGAGAAAAGCATTGGTACAGTGACTGGCACAGGAGGGAGGCCTCAGTGTAGTAAATATCACAGGAGAAAAGCATTGGTACAGTGCCTGGCACAGGAGGGAGGCCTCAGTGTAGTAAATAGCACAGGAGAAAAGCATTGGTACAGTGCCTGGCACAGGAGGGAGGCCTCAGTGTAGTAAATAGCACAGGAGAAAAGCATTGGTACAGTGCCTGGCACAGGAGGGAGGCCTCAGAGTAGTAAATATCACAGGAGAAAAGCATTGGTACAGTGCCTGGCACAGGAGGGAGGCCTCAGTGTAGTAAATAGCACAGGAGAAAAGCATTGGTACAGTGCCTGGCACAGGAGGGAGGCCTCAGTGTAGTAAATAGCACAGGAAGAAAAGCATTGGTACAGTGCCTGGCACAGGAGGGAGGCCTCAGTGTAGTAAATATCACAGGAGAAAAGCATTGGTACAGTGCCTGGCACAGGAGGGAGGCCTCAGTGTAGTAAATAGCACAGGAGAAAAGCATTGGTACAGTGCCTGGCACAGGAGGGAGGCCTCAGTGTAGTAAATAGCACAGGAGAAAAGCATTGGTACAGTGCCTGGCACAGGAGGGAGGCCTCAGTGTAGTAAATATCACAGGAGAAAAGCATTGGTACAGTGCCTGGCACAGGAGGGAGGCCTCAGTGTAGTAAATAGCACAGGAGAAAAGCATTGGTACAGTGCCTGGCACAGGAGGGAGGCCTCAGTGTAGTAAATAGCACAGGAGGAAAGTATTGGTACAGTGCCTGGCACAGGAGGGAGGCCTCAGTGTAGTAAATAGCACAGGAGAAAAGCATTGGTACAGTGCCTGGCACAGGAGGGAGGCCTCAGTGTAGTAAATAGCACAGGAGAAAAGCATTGGTACAGTGCCTGGCACAGGAGGGAGGCCTCAGTGTAGTAAATATCACAGGAGAAAAGCATTGGTACAGTGCCTGGCACAGGAGGAAGGCCTCAGAGTAGTAAATAGCACAGGAGAAAAGCATTGGTACAGTGACTGGCACTAGGTAAAGGCGTCAGTGTAGTAAATAGCACAGGAGGGAGGCATCGGTACAGTGCCTGGCACAGGAGGGAGGCCTCAGTGTAGTAAATAGCACAGGAGGAAAGTATTGGTACAGTGCCTGGCACAGGAGGGAGGCCTCAGTGTAGTAAATAGCACAGGAGAAAAGCATTGGTACAGTGACTGGCACTAGGTAAAGGCGTCAGTGTAGTGAATAGCACAGGAGGGAGGCATCAGTACAGTGCCTGGCACAAGGGAGGGATATCAGTGTAGTGAATAGTACAGGAGGGAGGCATCGGTACAAGGGAGGGACATCAGTGTATTGCTAGACAGGAAAATTAGAGTGGCTGCTGCCTATTCATGTATTGCATTGTTTTCTCTGCAATGTTATTGGTGTGGAGACATTGGTGTGACACTGTGTGAGGAAGAATAGTCAGGATTTGGACCCTGTGAAGCAAGTAAGAATCTGTCATAAAGATGAGTATTGTTATTGTAAATATGCAAATATCTGGAATAGTTTGGTCCATGTTCATCATGGATAGAAAAAAATGTAGGTATTGGAGAAATGTAAATTGATGCCCTTTGACATAAGGTCCTAAAAGTGGCAGTGACCCGCTTCATGTCTACATACAAAAAGCCAGACTGAGTGAGTGATGTTTAAATTGGCACTGTCAGATACAAAAACTTTTTATATATTGTACATTTTGGCAAAACATTAACCTTTCTGATATACTTCATAATTAAATGTTATTTCCTTCTTATAGAAATCATGGCTTATAAAACCATGGCTTTGTCCAAGCCAAAGCACAGGCATGGCCAAAGTTTAGAAAGTGAGGGCGGGCTAGCACTTCTCTGTGTCTGATAGGACAGGAGAGAGCACAGAGGAGTGCTATCAGACAGGGGAGAGCACTGAGGAGTACTATCAGACAGTAGAGAGCACAGGGGAGTGCTATCAGACAGGAGAGAGCACCGAGGAGTCCTATCAGACAGGAGAGAGCACAGAGGAGTCCTATCAGACAGGAGAGAGCCCAGAGGAGTCCTATCAGACAGGAGAGAGCACAGAGGAGTCCTATCAGACAGGAGAGAACACAGGGGAGTCCTATCAGACAGGAGAGAGAGCACAGAGGAGTCCTATCAGACAGGAGAGAGCACAGGGGAGTGCTATCAGACAGGAGAGAGCCCAGAGGAGTCCTATGAGACAGGAGAGAGCACAGAGGAGTCCTATCAGACAGGAGAGAGAGCACAGAGGAGTCCTATCAGATAGGAGAGAGCACAGGGGAGTGCTATCAGACAGTAGAGAGCACAGAGGAGTCCTATCAGACAGGAGAGAACACAGGGGAGTCCTATCAGACAGGAGAGAGCACAGAGGAGTCCTATCAGACAGGAGAGAGCACAGGGGAGTGCTATCAGAAAGGAGAGAGCACAGAGGAGTGCTATCAGACAGGAGAGAGCACAGAGGAGTCCTATCAGATAGGAGAGAGCACTGAGGAGTCCTATCAGACAGGAGAGAGCACAGAGGAGTGCTATCAGACAGGAGAGAGCACAGGGGAGGGCTATCAGACAGGAGGGAGCACTGAGGAGTACTATCAGACTGGAGAGAGCACAGAGGAGTCCTATCAGACAGGAGAGTGCACAGAGGAGTCCTATCAGACAAGAGAGAGCACAGAGGAGTCCTATCAACAGGAGAGAGCACAGAAGAGTCCTATCAGACAGAAGAGAGCACTGAGGAGTCCATGCCTGTGCTTCAGCTTGGACAAAGCCATGATTTTATAAGCCATGATTTCTATAAAAAGGAAATACAATTTTCTTATGAAGTATATTAGGAAAGTTAGAGGGGTACTCCGGTGGAATATTTTTTTTTTTTGTATCACTGGCTTCAGAAAGTTAAACAGATTTGTAAATTACTTCTATTCTTAATCCTTCCAGCAAGTATCAGCTGCTGTACACTACAGAGGAAATTGAGTTGTTCTTTTCTGTCTGACCACAGTGCTCTCTGCTGACACCTCTATTCATGTCAGGTCCAGAGTAGGCGCAAATCCCGATAGCAAACCTCTCCTGCTCCAGACAGTTCCTGAGATGGACAGAGGTGTCAGCAGAGAGCACTGTGGCCAGACAGAAAATAACTACTCAACTTCCTGTTGAGCATACAGCAGCTGGTAAGTACTGGAAGGATTACGACTTTTTAATAGAAGTAATTTACAAATCTGTTTACCTGTTTAGCAACAGTTGATTTGAAAAAAAAAAAAAAAATGTTTTCCATCGAAGTACCCCTTTAATGTTTTGCCAAGGTGTAAAACATATGAAAAGTTTTTGAATCTGACAGTGCCCATTTAAGGTTATCTTTGGTGTGGCTGAAGTGTTTGTGTGTTCTGTGTCTAGTTTAACCCCTTAGGGACTCATCCCCTTTTTACCTTAAGGACTCAGCACTCAGCTTCAAAATGACATTCAGAAATGTTGTTAACCCTTTAGGTGTTTAACAGGAATAGCAACAAAGTGAAGGAGAAAATTCGAAATCTTCATTTTTTACACTCGCACATTCTTGTAGAGCCATTTTTTAAATTTTTTCAAGGAGTAAAAATTTGTAACCCAATTTCTCTCGAGTAAGGAAATACCTCATATGTGGATGTAAAGTGTTCTGCGGGTGTAGTAGAGGGCTCAGAAGGCAAGGAGCAACAATGGGATTTTGGAGAGTGAGTTTTTCTGAAATGGTTTTTGGGGGGCATGTCTCATTTAGGAAGCCCCTATGGTGCCAGAACAGCAAAGAAATCCCCCCGTGGCATACTATTTTGATAAACTACACCCCTCAAGGAACGTAACAAGAGGTACAGTCCACAGGTGTTTGACGACTTTCGTTAAAGTCGGAGGTGTAAATTTAAATTTTACATTTTTACAAGGGGTAATAGGAGAAAAAGCCCCCCAAAATTTGTAACCCCATCTCTTCTGAGTATCGAAATACCCCATATGTGGATGTTAAGTGCTCTGCGGGCGAACTACAATGCTTAGAAGAGAAGAAGCGCCATTGAGCTTTTGGAGAGATAATTTGTTTGGAATAGAAGTCGGGGGCCATGTGCGTTTACAAAGCCCCCATGGTGCCAGAACAGTGGACCCCCCCACATGTGACCAAATTTTGTAAACTACACCCCCCATAGAATTTAATAAGGGGTGTAGTGAGCATTTACACCTCGCTGGCATTTGACAGATCTTTGGAACAATGGGCAAAAATCGGACCACTGTTCCAAAAATCTGTCAGACACCTGTGGGGCGTAAATTCTCACTGTACCCCTTATTACATTACATGATGGGTGTAGTTTCCAAAATGGGGTCACATGTGGGGGGGGGTGGACCATTGTTCAGGCACCATGGGGACTTTGTAAACACACATTGTTTTCAATTCCGGACAAATTTTTCCTCTAAAGAGCGCACCTTCTCTTCTGAGCATGGTAGTTTGCCCGCAGAGCACTTTACATCCACATTTGGGGTATGTTATTACTCAGAAGAAATGGGGTAATGAGGTTACAAATTTTGGGGGGCTTTTTTCCTACTTTCCCTTGTGAAAATGAAAAATTTGGGGTAACACCAGCATTTTAGTGAAATTATTATAATTTTTTTTTTCATTTTCCAATTCAACTTTAACGAAAATTTGTCAAACACCTGTGGGGTGGTAAGGCTCACTATACCCCTTGTTACGTTCCGTGAGGGGTGTAGTTTCCAAAATGGGGTCACATGTGGGTATTTATTTTTTTGTGTTTATGTCAGATCCGCTGTAAAATCAGCCACCCCTGTGGAAATCACCGATTTAGGTCTCAAATGTAAATAGTGCGCTCTCACTCCTGAGCCTTGTTGTGCGTCCGCAGAGCATTTTATGTCCACATATGGGGTATTTCCGTAATTGTGTTACAAATTTTCCTTTTACCTCTTGTGAAAATGAAAAGTATGGGGCAACACCAGCATGTTAGTGTAATTTTTTTTTTTTTACACTAACAGGCTGGTGTAGACCCCAACTTTTCCTTTTCATACAGGGTAAAAGGAGAAAAAGCCCCCCAAAAATTGTAACGCTCCCGAGTACGGAAATACCCCATATGTGGCCCTAAACTGTTTCCTTGAAATATGACAGGGCTCCAATGTGAGAGAGCGCCATGCACATATGAGGCCTAAATTAGGGATTTGCATAGAGGTGGACTCGGATGCAAGCGTTACAATTGCCTCTGCTACCAAACATATTCTACGCCAGTGATTCCCAAACAGGGTGCCAACAGCTGTTGCTAAACTCCCAGCATGCCTGGACAGTCAGTGGCTGTCTGGAAATGCTGGGAGCGTGGAGGCTCCGTTTTGGAAACACTGCCGTATGAGACGTTTTTCATTTTTATTGGGGGGGGGGGGGGGGGGGGGGGCAGTGCACGTGTGTGTATATTTAGTGTTTTACCCTTTATTTTGTGTAGTGTAGTGTTTTTAGGGTACATTCACACGAGTGGGGGTTTACAGTGAGTTTCCCACTAGGAGTTTGAGCTGAAAATTTGAGCAGAAAATTTTCCTCAGCTCAAACTTACAGCTGTACATTCACATGGGGGGGGGGGGGGGGGGGGGGAACCTCCAGCTGGTGCAAAACTACAACTCCCAGCATGCACTGACAGACCGTGCATTCTGAGAGTTGTACATTTGCAACAGCTGGAGGCACACTGGTTGGAAAACCTTTTAGTTTTGCCTCCAGCTGTTGCAAAACTACAGCTCCCAGCATGTTCTTATAGCCAATGGGCGTGCTGGGAGATGTAGTTATGCAACAGCTGGAGGCAAGCAACTACCACTCTCAGCAAGTCGAGACATGCCATTTGCTGTTCAGCATGCTGGCAGTTGTAGTTTTGCAAGATCTAGAGGGCCACAGTTTAGACACCACTGCATAGTGATGACCAAACTGTAGCCCTGCAGATGTTGCAAAACTATAAATCCCAGCATGCCCAAACAGCAAACAGATGTCTGTGACCCTCCAGATGCTGCTAGGCAACAATTCACCTACTGGCTTCCGTCGTCAGCAGGATCGCCGCCGCTGCACCAGGGAGAGGATCGCTGCCCGTCGCCGGTAAGAGACCTCCGCCGCCACTGAAAGGACAGTTCCCCCGGGATGGCACGGGATGCCTGCTGAATGATTTCAGCAGGCATCCCGGTCTGGTCCCCGCCCGGCAAGCGGCAAGGACTGGGATTCCCACAGGCGTACAGGTACACCCTGGGTCCTTAAGGATCGGGGATGCAGGGCGTACGTATTCGCCCTGCGTCGCCAAGAGGTTAAGGTGTTAAGAAGCAAAGGTGTCTGTAAAAATAGGTTGTTTTTTAGTGTTCTATCCTCAAGAATGACCTGTAACCTACAAGCAACAGTGCAGACTGGAGCAAATTGTACTTGTTAGGGCACATTTATACTATGTATTTTCCAAGCGGAGATTCTGTAGTATGAATGAGCCCTTATACTTATCATGCCACTTTAGAGTGCAAAAAAAAAGTAAAGACATCTGTTGAACTGTAATAGTCTGCAATCCATTCTGCAATCCATGAGCAGAATGTCTGAATGGAAAACATGTGTGGACATACCGCACATTTGAATGATCCAGCGGGTGCTAGGACTGAACGGATATGCGCCGTCTCATAGATGGCAATGCATTTCAGAGCAAAATTTGCAAAATCTGCAAAAGGAATGCACAAGTATTGGGAAATTCCACTGTGTGAAGAGTGCAGCAATATCCTATTGATATCAATGGGACTCTGCTACAGCTGAATGTCCGTGCAGAATATTCCGCACTGACATTCTGCCATGTGAACATACTCTAATAAGGAGATCTGTCTATTTTTAGATGGTAAACCTTTGTGGGCAAGACCCTCTCTCCCTTTATAATACAGTGACTGTTTCACGCTCATTGCACTCGCATTTGTGTTATGTATATGTCATATGTATTTTAACCTCTTATCTTATATACAGAACACATGAACCATGGGCACTATAAAATAATAAAAATAATTTTAATAATACTGCGTGATCCCCGCATTACCGTGGTCTTACCTTTAGCTCTAGTTTCTTTGTGTCACAATGTTGATAATATTGCTTGCAGATGTCATAACCTGTGGATTGGCTGACTGTAAGTGGACTCAGATGAAGACTTGCCTAGAATATATGCATCAACAATAATCATCATTGTTTATGGGGTGCAACATGGTCAAAAAATGACAGTTCTGTCATCATAATTTTCAGTATTATTAGCATAAAATCTATATACCGTATATACTCGAGTATAAGCCGACCCGAATATAAGCCAGGGCCCCTAATTTCACCCCAAAAACCCAGGAAAAGTTATTGACTCGACTATAAGCCTAGGGTGGGAAATACATCATCCCCCCATGTCATTATCCAGACCCCCGTCATTAACACCCCCTGTCATCATCCAGACCCCCGTCATTAACACCCCCGTCATCATCACCCTGTCATCATACAGACCCCCCCTTCATCATCACCGCCTGTCAATCCCTTCATCAGTGGTCTTAAACCTGCGGACGTCCAAATGTTGCAAAACTTCAACTCCCAGCATGCCCGGACAGCCATCGGCTGTCCGGGCATGCTGGGAGTTGTAGTTTTGAAACCTCTGGAGGTCTGCAGGTTGAAGACCACTGCGGCCTTCGTCATCATCCAGACCCCCCCCCCTTTCCGGGTGAAGATGGACAGCCCGGAACGACTAACCCTCACCACTGGACGGTCCCTGCAGCATAGATGGCCCGGGACAGCTCACCCTTCCTTCCCACCGAGGGGAGGTGAGTAGAAAACTAAAGGGGGGGTCCGGATGATGACGAAGGCTGCAGTGGTCTTCAACCTGCGTACCTCCAGAGGTTTCAAAACTACAACTCCCAGCATGCCTGGACAGCCAATGGCTGTCCGGGCATGCTTGGAGTTGTAGTTTTGCAACATCTGGAGGTCCGCAGGTTGAAGACCACTGAGAAGGGATTGACAGGCGGAGAGTTCACTCGAGTATAAGCCGAGGGGGGCGTTTTCAGGACGAAAAATCGTGCTGAAAAACTCGGCTTATACTCGAGTATATACGGTATATATAAATATATCATGCCCAGCCTAAACCCTTGGACCTAGAAAGCTGAAGTTTTTCACAGGTTTTGTTTTTAAGACGTAGAAGAGGAATAAGGAAGGATTTTTCAAAATTCAACCCTTAATGGGGTGAAAAGGGGGTTGAAAGTTTGTATGGAAGTCCATCATTGTTGAAGCTGGGAAAATCATGACCTTTAGCAGCTATAAAGAAATTGCCTCACACAAAAGGTGTGTGTCTGGGCTTAAAATTAAGAAAAAATACAACAAAAAAACAACCTGATACACCGCTGGTAATAATTGGCTGAGCTGTGACCTGGCACTGTATAGTAGACATTGTTGGAGATTGGGGCAGGTGAAAAAAAGTTATTTTTTTATTTTACTTTTCAGTCCAGCCAAATTCTTAAATTTTTTTTTAATGTAAAATAGTAACTAAAAGACATGGAGGAGGAGATGGAGATGCAGTAAATTTCTTGAGATTTATGATATTTACAGGATATGCTATAAATACCTGATAGGTATTCTATGGAGGGAAGAAGGATGCTCTCTTGTTTCTGTAACTCCCATAGACTTAAAATAAGAAAACTATCCCTGTGTAAAGCCACCTCTCCATTCATTATCTATTGCTACTTTTCAATAAGGCTGTTTTCACTCTGCGTTAAGCAGGGTACAGCCAAGTCTGTTAAAGGCTAGGTTTTTGCCCACCAGGAAAAACTGCCAGGAAAACTGTCACAGATTTTTCCTGCGTTTTGGCAGTTTTTCTGGTGTTTTTCCTGGTGTGTGGAAACAGCCAGCTTTGTCCCGTGGCAGTTTTTTCACTGTCTCCAGGACCACTCAGTGGGTCGGATGCAGAGCGCCCAGTCCACATGAGTGATGTACAGCATCACTTCTCACCTCCCCCAGCCATACAGTATACAGGGGTGCATAGTGTACCGTGTATACTATACAGGAGGCGGGAATCCAGTCACTATTTTGACAGGACTCCCTGCTCCTATAGCCCTTTGGGCGGTATACAATATATACAGCTATATATAGATAGCTGAATATAATGTACACAGAAGACGAGGTCCACTTACCTCCCTCGCTCCCTGTCCCTGCTGTCAGTGTAGCTCTGCCCCCTAGTGATGATGTCATTAGGGGGCGGAGCTACAGACGGGAGCCAGGCTGGTAATTCTGAGGCTCTGTTCACATTGTCCATTTTGTATAATGTGAACAGACCCTTCTGGCAGTGTCCTCCCAGACAGAGAAACTCCAGCTGTTGCTAAACAGTCTGGGCATGCAGGAAGTTTAGTTTTGCCACAATTGGAGGCTCACTGTTTGGGCAGACATTGCATTATGAGCTCTATTCCCAGCAGAGAGTGCCAAATATGTCCTAACCAATGTTTTGTGTTTTTATTTCTTCTCGTTTCAGATCCGTGTATGCAGAGGATTATGGTGGATTTGATGGATTACGACGGATGAACTAAATGTTTTTTCTTTTAATTAAATAACTAACAAGGGCTGTGGGGGGGGGAATGTTTTTTTAAATAAAATCATTTTTCCAATGTGTCATGTTTTTATTAAATTGAATTTTCAGGATTAGTAGTGGAAGCCGGTCTTATTGACGGAATCCATTACTAAGCCGGGGCATAGCGTTGGCCTCCAAAACAGCTAGCGCTAAGCCTCAATTGTTACCCCAGTAACAGCTGGTACCAACAGGCCCGGATCGTCAAAAATGGTGCTCCTGGGCCTAGGTGGTAACAGGCTGGTGTTATTTATAATGCCCTGCCCCGCCTCGCCTCCCCAGAGACCGTTGCTGCTGCCCCATTGCCTCCCCCATCCCCAGTTTTATAATTACCTGTTCCTGGGGCCCGGGGTCCACGCTACTTCTGACTCCTGCGGCGCGCTGCGCAGCGCAATAACGAGTGATGTCCTCAATGCGACATCACCGTCAGTGCGCACAGTGACAGCTCAGGACGCTGCCAGAGCCAGAAGTAGTGCAGACCCCGGGCTCCGGGAACAGGTAATTATAAAACAGGGGATGGGGCAACGGCGGTGGTGGTTGGATTAGGGAGGACCCCAGGACAGACAGGGGGGGGGGGAGAAGCGGATGGTGGCGGTGGTCTCTGGCCCTGCAAAAGCCGCTGCAGTTCATTGATTTAAAGCGCCCCCTTTAAATCATTGATCTGCAGCAGCTTCTGCGGGGCAGGGTGGGCGTGGGGGGTGGTGGGAAATAACCGATAACTTATACCGGAATATCAGTATAAATTATCGGCTATCGGCCTGAGAAGTCACAGATTATCAGTATCGGCCCTAAAAAATCGATATCGGTCGATCCCTAGCCCTCGGCCACCCTGGTAACATCAGGCTGTATCTGCTTGGTTGGTATCTGGCTGAGAATAAAAATACTGTACGGGGAACCCTATGCGGTTTTTTTTAATTATGAAAAAAAATGCATAGGGTTCCCCGTATTTTTATTCACAGCCAGATACCAACCAAGCAGAAACAGCCTGACATTACCAGGGTGGGCAAAGACCATTGTTACTGGCTTCCCCAGCCTAAATAATGCCAGACTGTTACCGCCTAGTCCCAAGAGCGCCATTTATGATGCTCCATGCCTGTTGGTACCGGCTCTTACCGGTACCCCTGTGGTGGTAGGTACCAGGGTAATAATTGGGGGTTAGCGCTAGCTGTTTTTGGGGCTAACGATAAGCCCTGGCTTAGCAATGGACTCCGTCTATAAGACAGCTTCCACTACTAAGCCTGAAAATTCAATAAAAATAAAAAAAACACAGCACATTGGAAAAAATATTTTATAAACCCCCCCCCCCCCACAGCCCTCGTTAGCCATTTTATTTAAAAAAAAATCCAGTTCATCTGCCGTAATCCATCGAATCCGCCGTAATCCTCTGCATACACGCATGTGTATGCTGTATACACATTGCAGGCCCACTGTAAGTTCTTGCTGGGCAGTAGATATAGAATGTATATCTACTGCTCAGCATCAGCTGTTCTCCCGGCTCTGTAGCCTTGAGCACCGCTGAGTCCCAACATACACATCAGGATGATCACAGCGGGTGTCAGGAGTGACACTTGCTGTGATCTGTTCCTTACTGCAGGTACTACTGCTCCCAACATGGAGCACACTCTGCTCCATGCTAAGAGCTGTAGTACCTGCATTAATAGACAGATGACAGCGAGTGTCACTCCTGACACCCACTGTGATTCTCCTGTATAATGTATAGATGCGGCTGGCCGGTCTTCTATGGTCCCCTACACTGACGTATATATACACCTATTCATATTTCCCACAGAGAGTTGTGATTGGCTGGAACCATCTGGCCAATCACAGCTCTCTGGGGGAAATATGAATAGGTGTATATATACAGCAGTGCAGGGGACCATAGAAGAGCGGCCGGCCGCATCTATACATTATACAGGCGATCTGTCAATTAGTAGAGGTACTACTACTCGCATCATTGAACAGTGTGTTTCATGCTGGTAGTAGAAGTACTACCTAAAAAATGTTTAAAAAAAAGTTAAAAACACACACTACATTTTTATTATTGTTGGCTACATTTTTAATGCCCTGCCCGCACACATAAATTGATCCATGTTTAAAAATTAATAAAAAAGATACATTTTGTTAAATACAATTTTTTATTTTATTTTATTTTTTAATGGTACCCTACAAAATTTTTATAAACAACAACAAAAAACGTGGTCTCAAATGGCTGTAGGTGCTCAACCCCAAATGCAGTTGTGCATATATACTGGGGGAGCAGATCCTGCCCTTGTAGTCCATTGCTAGGGGCGATCCCCAGCATAAAAATGCATACAATGGAGGATGCCTGCAGTGGACTACAAGTGCCACAATAGAATCCTACACCAGGTAAATGGTGTGAATGTGTAACAATTAGAATACAATACAGAAATGTAGGTGCACTACTGTGGTAGATGTATACAATGACATTGGCTATCCCTCAACACTGATGTTAAAATTGAGACATTCGCCAGTGTATCCTTATATTAAGGACACACCAGAGCCCGCACACAGATGGCACGGGACCTAACGTTAACTTACCTGTGCGTAATAAGCAAAAACCAGGGGAAGGAAGTTATTAGAATTTTTTCTTAAATAGTATTTTTAGAAACATTTTTACATAAATTTTTAGTCCCATCTGGGATAACATCTTTTGTATAGTACACTACAATAAAATGTATGTATAAAACCGCCTAAATGGGTCACTATTGACCGCCGCATCAATCAGACTTAATACTGATGCTGGCCACAGACAACGGCTCCCACCTGCCATGTGTGCTAGTTCTCAGCACTTGCTGTACATGCATGCCCATTGTTGAGAAGGGGTTCACAATTAGCATTTTATACGCTGATTGTAATAAAAAAAAAATATTAAAGTAAGATTCCTCAAATTTATTAGTGCAAAACAGTAAAAATGGTTACCCCAAATAAAGGAACTTCTCCCGGTAGTTGGATAAGGTTCTTTTAATGCAACGCGTTTCGACCCAGAATTAGGATCTTCATCAGGCAAACAGTACATACAAGCACAAGCTAGTTAAATACATGTCTTAATGATCACTTCCGGATCATAGGTAAACACCGCGTGCAAAAAATGCAGGTAA
Source organism: Hyla sarda (assembly GCF_029499605.1). NCBI lineage: Eukaryota > Metazoa > Chordata > Amphibia > Anura > Hylidae > Hyla > Hyla sarda. The sequence goes on along the minus strand of NC_079194.1, from coordinate 74,721,201 downwards.
ACAGCTAGGTGGATAAAGCTGTATGCGACAAGATAAATACATATGAAAACATTAAAAGAAATATACAATAAATTAAAAAGTGTTCAAATAAATTACCATAACAGTAAAATTTTACACTGCAAAAAGCATACAATAGAAGCATCCCTCGTAAGCCAGGAATTTACTGAATAGTACTGCTATTAAAATCATTGCTAGTAGATGGCAGTGTTTCTATGGAAATTACTTTCTGGTGTAATATAAATGAAGAACCACCAGGTGGCAATCATCAGTATGCTGTGTATGATCATCAGATAGAAGCAAAATTCTGACAATGCAATCTGATTATGTGAATTATGTTATTCAGTGGTCATGTTCTTTTCAGTATGTTGGGCGAACGACTCAGCCCCTACATAACAGGTTGAATAAACCATAATATCAAAACTACACTGCTAAAAAATATAAAGGGAACACATCCTAGATCTGAATAAATGAACTAATTGTATGAAATACTTTCGTCTTTACATAGTTGAATGTGCTAACAACAAAATCAAACAACAATTATCAATGGAAATCAAATTTATCAACCCATGGAGGTCTGGATATGGAGTCACACTCAAAATCAAAGTGGAAAACCACACTACAGGCTGATCCAACTTTGATGTAATGTCTTTAAAACAAGTCAAAATGAGGCTCAGTAGTGTGTGGGCATGCTCCTGATGAGGTGGCGGATGGTCTCCTGAGGGATGTCCTCCCAGACCTGGACTAAAGCATCCGCCAACTCCTGGACAGTCTGTTTTGTAACCCGGCATTGGTGGATGGAGCAAGACATGATGCCCCAGATGTGCTCAATCGGATTCAGGTCTGGGGAACGGGCGGCCAGTCCATAGCATCAATGCCTTCCTCTTGCAGGAACTGCTGACACACTCCAGCCACATGAGGTCTAGCATTGTCTTGCATTAGGAGGAACCCAGGGCCAACCACACCAACACATGGCCTCACAAGGGGTCTGAGGATCTCATCCCGGTACCTAATGGCAATCAGGCTACCTCTGGCAAGCACATGGAGGGCTGTGCGGCCCCCCAAAGAAATGCCACCCACACCATTACTGACCCACTGCCAAACCGGTCATTCTGGAGGATGCTGCAGGCAGCAAAATGTTCTCCACGGCGTCACCAGACTCTGTCACATCTGTCACATGTGCTCAGTATGAATCTACTGTGAAGAGCAAAGGGCGCCAGTGGTGAATTTGCCAATCTTAGTGTTCTCTGGCAAATGCCAAATGTCCTGCACAGTGTTGGCTGTTGACGTCGGGCCCTCATACCACCCTCACGGAGTCTGGTTCTGACCATTTGAGTGGATACATGCACATTTTTGGCCTACTGTAGGTAATTTTGCAGGGCTCTGGCAGTGCTCCTCCTGCTCCACCTTGCATAAAGGCGGAGGTAGCGGTCCTGCTGCTGGGTTGTTGCCCTCCTACGGCCTCCTCCATGTCTCCTGATGTACTGGCCTATCTCCTGGTAGCGCCACCATGCTCTGGACAGTACGTTGACAGACACAGCAAACCTTCTTGCCACAGCTCGCATTGATGTGCCATCCTGGATGAGCTGCACTACCTGAGCCACTTGTGTGGGTTGTAGACTCATGCTACCACTAGAGTGAAAGCACCGCCAGCATTCAAAAGTGACCAAAACATCAGCCAGGAAGCATATGAACTGAGAAGTGGTCTGTGGTCACCACCTGCAGAACCACTCCTTTATTGGGGGTGTCTTGCTAATTGCCTATAATTTCCACCTGTTGTCTGTTTGTCTAATGACTTATAATAGAATGTTTCAAGTCACTAAACTGTAATATAGTATTTAAATACACAGAACCATGTTCTGTACCTTGCTATCTTTCCTCTTGTCCTCTTGCTTCTTGTCATCAGAGAGTCTGCATTCAGTGTTCCCTTCAGCTAGAAGAAAAAAGCAAAACACTGGAATTTGCAATTTTTGTCAAAAGTAAGTAAAAATACGGCTACATGTATACATATTCGGGGTTATCTACTAACGTGATCCCGACTCTTTTTTCTTGGGCGCTAGAATTTTACAAAACTCTCCATTTTACAAGAAAAGGGGCGTCGTCTTTGAAGAAAGTGGCTGAGATCCCGACAGTTTTGAAAAATCCCAACATATTTACTAATGTTCCCATATAAAAAGTGGTGGATTTGAGCTCTGAAAAACCCAACAGCTCAGAGCAGTTATAAAAAACAAGCAAAATGTAGGGAAAAGTGCAAAACGTAGGAAAACATTAGTAAATACCGTGGAATAATACCAGTTGGGTATCAAAACTCACAAAGAAAAGTATACTCAACTCTTATTAAATCACCCCCATTGTGCGCACATAGTAGACAACCACTTTCCCATAGACTCACACAGGGGGAGATTTATAAAAACCTGTCCAGAGGAAAAGTTGCCCATAGCAACCAATCAGATCACTTCTTTCATTTTGCAGAGGCCTTGTTAAAATTTAAAGAAGCGATCTCATTGGTTGCTATGGGCAACTTGACAACTTTTCCTTTGCACAGGTTTTGATAAATCTCCCCCTATATGTTTAAAAATGCATCTGCTGAGAAGGTACCGTATATACTCGAGTATAAGCCGACCCGAATATAAGCCGAGGCCCCTATTTTTACTCCAAAAACCCAGGAAAAGTTATTGACTCGACTATAAGCCTAGGGTGGGAAATACATCATCCCCCCCCATGTAATCATCCAGACCCTGTCATCATCCCCCCCCCCTTCATCATCACCGCCTGTCAATCCCTTCATCAGTGGTCTTCAACCTGCGGACCTCCAGATGTTGAAAAACTACAACTCCCAGCATGAAGACCACTGGTGAAACCTCTGGAGGTCCGTAGGTTGAAGCCCCCCCCCCCCCCCCTTTGTTTTGTGCTCACCTCCCCTGGGCGGGAAGATAGGGTGAGCTGGTCCGGGCCATCTATGCTGTCTATTTTCACCCGGGGGGGGGGGGCCTCTTCTCCGCGCTTTGGGCCCCGCCCAAGACTAGTGACGTTGCCTTGATGACGACGCATAGGGACGTTGCGCATGAACGTCCCTGTGCGTCGTCGTCAAGGCAACGTCACTAGTCCGGGGCCGGGCCCGAAGAAGAGGCCCCCCCCGGTGTAAATGGACAGCCCGCAATGACTAATCCTCCCCACCGGACGGTCCTGCAGCATAGATGGCCCGGACCAGCTCACCCTAACTTCCCACCGAGGGGAGGTGAGTACAAAACAAAAAGGGGGGGGGAGGATGGATGATGACGAAGGCCGCAGTGTTCTTCAACCTGCGGACCTCCAGAAGTTTCAAAACTACAACACCCAGCATGCCCGGACAGCCGATGGCTGTCCGGGCATGCTGGGAGTTGTAGTTTTGCAACATCTGGAGGTCCGCAGGTTGAAGAACACTGATGAAGGGATTGACAGGCGGAGAGTTCACTCGAATATTAGCCGAGGGGGGGCGTTTTCAGCACGAAAAATCGTGCTGAAAAACTCGGCTTATACTCGAGTATATATGGTAACCATTAATTCATTCATCTTGAAAGAGCAAGCATTTATGGTGTACTTTGTATGCTTTTGGTACTTCACATAAACAAATTTATACTTTGCTGTGTGAAAGGGACCTTGCTTTTACAATCTCTACAATTTCTATTCACTAGCTGCATAAAGATTTTTTCTCCTAAGTTTGGAAGCCAGGATGCAGCATACATACAGCAGTGTGCGGAGTTTGCATGGCAGTGCATAGAATTCATACACTTCCATAGTTTGGATCCAAGAAGCAATGTTTCATCCAAAATCTACAGCAAGGGTGTATGTACAATAGTGGCAGGTCTTGTAACTGCGGTGGGGCCTATGGAGAGACCCCACCCTGCTTGGTTGTATTCCTTTTACGACATACGGTGAAACTCTTCACTCCAGGGAACTACATGTCAACAAATGAATGGAGGGAGTATTGACCAATGGATCATGGAAAGTAAGAGAAAAGAAACATCAGACCTTTCTGTTCTATTGGGCAAAATCAGATACCATAATACGAGGAACATTTCCATATTTGCTATGGGGACCCCTTTCTTCTATGTACACTACTGTCCACCAAACAATTACTCTGTATGAAGTCATAGGCATACTTAGGATAGGGCCACAGGGGGACATTTGTTGTATGGTTGTGGCCGAGCTGTCAATCACACCTAGTAGAAGTGGTTACAGTCTAGAGCAGTGGTGACTACCTGAGCATGCCGGACCCCGGAGACCACTTACAGGGCATAACTATACAGAATTGGACAATTTTAAAACTCCTTGGCCCAGTGTAGTTTAGTTTTCTTTTCGGGTTTTGATTCCCGACAGGTTTAAAAAAAAAAAAAAAAATGGTATTATGTTATGCACTTTACCCTACATTTTGCTTTTTTTAGTTGTGGGGTCTTCCACAGCTCAAATCCACTACATCTTCTTCTGGCTTTCTAAGTAAAATGGAGAGTTGGTCAGGATTTTGAATTTTTTGGCACAAATTCTGGTCGGCTTTACAATAGTAAATCAGGGCCATTGTCTTCACCAGCGAGTATGCCAAGGAGGACAATGGGTCATGGTGAAAAATCTGATTTTACTCTATGTAATGTGTTGCCCCCCTTTTACATGTGGTAAAATCTGATGACAGGTTCCCTTTAAACAGAAAATGTAAGAAGCAGAGACAACAAAAGTATTGCTACAAGAAGTTTTAGACATATATGAATACCTGGGGTCCTTCTAGTTACATTACTGATGACTGCTGTTTCATACTTTCTCAATGGCTTAGTAAAGTTTTCTGTAACCTGCTCCGCTCCTCTGACAAAGCAAATGGGTATGTCATTTAAACCTGTGAACAGTGAAAATGCATTTTTAAAAAGCATTCCTATCGTTTTTTTTTTTTTTTTTTTTTTTTTTAAACCTGCATTGTTTTATTAGTTTAACCCTTAATAATGCTGGCAAGGGGATTTTTCTGCTCTCACTGTTGTTATTGAGCCCCTGAGAGTTACTTCCGTGGGGCACAGCTTTTTCTCATTTATTCCATTTCGGGGGGTGGGATCAGATCCAGGCTGTTTTACAGTAGTACACACATACAGTTACTTCCTCCCTGACATCGTCAGCCAATCACAGCACATCCCATTACATACTATTCTCTGCTGTGCCATGACAAAGTGTTGGTGAAAGTGCAACTGGCTCCAGAAAGTTAAACAGATTTGTAAATTACTTCTATTAAAAAATCTTAATCCTTCCAATAGTTATTTGCTTCTGAAGTTTTCTGTCTAACTGCTCAATGATGATGTCACGTCCCGGGAGCTGTGCATTATGGGAGAATATCCCCATAGGAACTGCACAGCTCCCGGGACGTGAGCAGTTAGACAGAAAACAACAACTCAACTTCAGAAGCTAATAACTATTGGAAGGATTAAGATTTTTTAATAGAAGTAATTTACAAATCTGTTTAACTTTCCGGAGCCAGTTGATATATAAAAAAAGTTTTGGCCTGGAATACCCCTTTAACAGACTGGCAGTGTGCTGGGGGATGATATATAGTACACTACTAAAAATGTCATGTTAGATGAGAAGGAGAGTTACTGATGCAGTGGCTTTGCAAGGTTCAGAAAGGAAATAAACAGTAGCAGCCTAGAAAGGAAGGGTTACACAAAGCACTGCTGCTGCTGAGAGGATTTACCTTGCATTGCAAGTGTAGATCCTTTGGACACTTACAGATGTCTCTTGTCTCCAGCACAGAACCAGAGGTAAGCACCACTACCACTTCCTGAAATTTGTCTTCCTGAGACTGTAACTAGAGATGTGACAATAGGCAGGGGATAACAGATTGCATAGAAGGGAGACACCTAGTGGCTAAAATGTGTTTTTTTGAAAATGTTGGGAATCATATAGGCTATTTATTGGAGAAAATGAAAAGTGCCCATATAAGTTGATGATTTTATTAGATTTTAAGAAAGTACTTTATTGCTGAGACAACATAAAGCACGACATGTTCTGCAGTTCCATTATCCTGATGCTTCCTGAAATTGCTAAACTACCCAAATGGACTAAACTTTAAGGGGTACTCCAGTGGTGCCATAAAGTTAAACAGATTTGTAAATTACTTCTATTTAAAAATCTTAATCCTTCAAGTACTTATCAGCTGCTGTAAGCTGCAGAGGAAGTTGTATAGTTATTTCTGTCTGACCACAGTGCTCTCTGCTGACACCTCTGTGCATTTCAAATCAACTGGCTCCAGAAAGTAAAACAGACTTGTAAATTACTTCTATTTTAAAATCTTAATCCCTCCAGTACTTATCAGCTGCTGTATGCTCCACAGGAAGTTCTTTTCTTTTTTTAATTTCTTTTCTGTCTGACCACAGTGCTCTCTGCTGATTCCTCTGTCCTTGTCAGAGGTGTCAGCAGAGAGCACTTTGGTCAGACAGAAAAGAAATTAAAAAAGAAAATAACTTCCTGTGGAGCATACAGCAGCTGATAAGTACTGGAAGGGTTAAGATTATTAAACAGAAGTAATTTATAAATCTGTTTTAAAGGGGTACTCCAGCCCTAAGACATCTTATCCCCTATCCAAACGATCCTCGCTCTGTGCAGCTGAGAAACGGGGGTGCTGCAGGAGAGATAGCGGGAGTCCCCAGCGGCGGGACCCCCTGCGATCAGACATCTTATCCCCTATCCAAAGGATGTCTATGGACGGAGTACCTCTTTATTGCGGCTGTTGCTTTTGAAAGTACCATCTACCTAAACATTTTTTTTGCAGTTGTCTTATTCTTCTGCTTTATATTCTTATTATCACTTAGGATTGTGTTTTAATTTATTCGTTGCTTGATATAATGCTACTTGTGCATGCCGTGACAACATACAATAAGAGGCCACATAGTAGGATTTCTCACCTTTTATATGAATAACTCTTTTCGTATGTGGGATATTTCGAGGCTCCTGATAATGTTCTTTGGATGAAACAGATGACGATTTATTTATCCTATGGCTCAATTTCGGTAAAGGAGCGGTCGGCTGAAAGCTTCTTCTCATGCTTATTCTAGTATTTTCTTTTCTTTCCCCAAAATGAACATGTACACGAGACTAGATGACAATTGTTTCATGAAAATAAGTAAAAAAAATAAAAAATTAAAACAGGATGGTTAAGTAGTTGAATAATTGAGTTGGTACCTTTTAAACTTACCCTAGTTGATTTAGAGAAAGGTAAAATACACATGACTAGGGCTTTATTCACACATCATTTTTTTTTAGCCTCAATTTAAGCTGTAACTAAATGGACCAAAATAAAATAAAAAACAGTTTTTAACTGTTTACTGCAATAGTATAACATCCAGAATCATGAAAACATTCTTTTCTAATTAATAGCACCCATTCATGATACTTGCTGGGCATCCTATGGGTGTTCATTTCTTGATGGCCGGTATCAAATTAGGTAAGAGAAAAAAAATCCCTGGATGAATAATTTTACTGTTTCTTATGAATGATCTCTAATGATGATCTCTTTTTATAAGCCTCTTTTGTTAAAGGGTTCCCTGCAAAATGCTGTGGCTACAAGGTACTTTTTTTTTTTTTTTTGGGCAATTCCCAAGCAGCTGTGACCCAACAGTTTTACGAAATCTATCTTTTGGGTTGCAGTGCATTTAAAAAATTGTAAAAGGTACTACTATATACATTAGTGTCTACATAAAAGTAATTTGTTTAGTACCATAGTATCACTATGTGGTCATACATTTGATACTTACCGTATACATCTTTTTCACTATTATAATTGTATAATGTAAGTACTGAAAAGGCAATTTAAACCCATATATATATATATATATATATATATATATATATATATACACACAGTGGTCCCTCAAGTTACAATATTAATTGGTTCCAGGACAACCATTGTATGTTGAAACCATTGCATGTTGAGACCAGAACTCTATGGAAACCTGGTAATTGGTTCTAAAGGCACCAAAATGTCATCCAAAAATAGGAAAAAGTGAAAATTAAAGAAAAATAAGTAGATAACTAATACAGATAAAGCAAATCCTTACATATATTTACATACGTAAATCACTGTCTATGTCAGTGTTTCCCAAGCAGGGAGCCTCCAGCTGTTGCAAAACTACAACTCCCAGCATGCCCGGACAGCCGTTGGCTGTCCGGGCATGATGGGAGTTGTAGTTTTGCAACAGCTGGGGGCACCCTGCTTGGTAAACACTAGAGATGAGCGAACTTACAGTAAATTCGATTTGTCACGAATTTCTCGGCTCGGCAGTTGATGACTTATCCTGCATAAATTAGTTCAGCTTTCCGGTGCTCCGGTGGGCTGGAAAAGGTGGATACAGTCCTAGGAGACTCTTTCCTAGGACTGTATCCACCTTTTCCAGCCCACCGGAGCACCTGAAAGTTGAACTAATTTATGCAGGATAAGTCATCAACTGCCGAGCCAAGAAGTTCGTGACGAATCGAATTTACTGTAAGTTCGCTCATCTCTAGTAAACACTGGTCTATGTAGAGGACAGGAGCTTCTTCGGGGTTCTGTACAGTACAGTGTCCTAAAAAAGCAAGATGGAGTCGCCCTCACCTGGTGTCCAAAGGAGCAGGTAACCCTGGTACAGGTAAAGTGAATATCCATTCTGATTGGTCGGTTCTTCCGGCCATTGACACATTTCACAGATCTGGACTGTCTGTAGCATTGTATGTTGAGTCTGGTTTCAACTTACAATGGTCCAGAAAATTGTACCATTGTATGTTGAAACTATTGTATGTTGAGGCCATTGTAAGTTGAGGGATCACTGTATATATATATATATATATATATATATATATATATATACACATATATATATATATATATATATGTAAAAATAAAAAATACAAATGGCTTAATATTTAAATGTATACTATACTTGTCAATTAGAATGCATATTTTGTACATTCTACAATATTAGCAATGATAATCATGATAAAAAAGGGCATCTATTTAATAACTAATACTCACCTTGTGTGTAGAACCCGGGGATAGTTCTGAGAGAATAAACAACTTGAATAGAAATAAAATAGAAAACATTAAGGCTTTGAATCTGATACTGCTGTGTTCCACTTCCCAAATTAAACTTATGTTACAGTAAACCACCCTATTGTCCTCTTGTATTTGTCAATCATTTAGTCATCTCATCTTACTGCACCAGTCACAATATACAGGCTTTTCCATCCAATGAGGTCAGGAATACTATAATAGAAAGCTAACTGCAGACTGCTTAATTTGTCTCCAATAAATCAATAGTGCAAGCAAATGTATATTGTTACAAAAAAAAAAATTTTTTTCTTTTTACCTGGATAATGCACCAATTGTTCACAAACTCTGCACTCTCAGAAAAACACTGTAGTGGAAAAGAGGCTGTCAATAAAATTACTTGGAAAAAAAAGTCTTATCTTTACATAACCCTTTGTCTACCACTATCGCCCCTATGTTGATTTCCTGTGGGGACATAACGGTGTATGTGAAAGTAATCTTGTAATATCTATTGTGATGATCCGTCTTGGGGATTAGCTCTGGGATCGTCCTGGACCACGCCACAGGATGCGTTTCTTCTCAATAAACCAGCAAACAAACGCTTATAATGCAAATCTGGCACCTTGCCAGTTTTATTAGACAGGTTGCTGGGAAAGAAATAAACAAAAAGCAGGAACAAAACAAAATCCTAGACCGTCTGGTCACTGACTAAACAGATCAGCTTGTCCTGACTAACAACCGCTGAGCTTCCCTCAGCCGGTTAAACATATGTCCCCTGCAACCTTCTACTCACAATTCATGTCACTCTCTTTGAGCCCCTCATGGCTCGGGCTGTGTACTCCTCAGCAGGCTCTGTCTCTTCCCTACAGCCCACATGCTGTCTCCTAGGAAGAGCCCACATTAGACTGAGTCTCCATCTCATATACACCTCCCTTCCCTCCTGCCTCATTACTCAAGAAGCAGGTGAGAGCTTCTGCAGGGTGAGCCAAGGAAATACACCCTTTCCTTGCCACACTGCCACATATCCCCCCCCCCCACCCTTTGCTCAGACCACCGGGAAGGAGCACATGTATTTGAAAGGTAGAAACCATCTGCCTTTCCTTTCTCTTGGACAACTTTTGTCCAACAGTCTCTAAAGTCCTTGACTTTTTTCTTCCGGACTTTTACCAGCAACCAATTGCAAGTCTCTCGGTCACACCTCTCCAGTTCCAGGTTCTTCACCCTGGTGTGGGCAGGGTTCTGGAAATTAAGGAGTGAGAGGACTGATGCTTCTAACCTTTGTCTTCTTCTGGCTTGCCGGACCTCTGCCTCTGCTTCAGAGAATCTTTCGGCCTCAGTGGCTTCACCAACCACTGTCTTGTTCTCTGTACCGTCAGAGGACCTCTGACACGGGTCCATCTCGGTTTCAACTTTAGAGGACTTCCCACCTGGTTTCACCTCAGTCTTGACTTCAGTGGATTTCTCACATGGTTTCACCTCATTCCTTCCAGATTTCTCTTCAGGGGCACCAGCTTCCTCAGGTTTGGCTTCAGAGTCTTTGGCTCCTTCAGATTCTTGTGTAGAATCAGCTTCTACTACTGCAGCTTCTTCAGGCTTACTCTTCTCTTCACCTGTAGCTTCAGTTGTGCCATTCTCTTTACTCACAGCTTTTGAGGTTGACTCTAGTTTGGCTTCTGCTTCAGAGGATTTCTCTGCCTCAGCATTACCTTCAGAATTTTTGGTCTGCTCAGGTTCAGAGGATTTCCCACCTCTCTTCTCCTTAGTCTCCACTTCAAAGGATTTCCCACCAGGTTTCAGCTCAGTCCTAGCTTCAGGGGACTTCACCTCAATCTTAACTTTAGAGGACTTTTTGGCATTCAGAGAAAGCATAACTGTATCCTGTAACTTCGGCCCCAGAAGCCTTTCTTGAGCCAATTCCGCCATATCTTGGTCTCTGCTCTCTTTTAGGACTTCCTGGTCATCTTCCTTTTTCTCACATTTTCGCAGCTTACACTGGAGCTTAGCGGACTTCATCCTCTCACTGTCAAGTAACTCTGTCAAGTCCTTGACAGTATCTTCCGAAGACAGCAATTGTTTCCTCAATTGTTCATTGTCCACCAGCACAGCCACCTGCTCGTGGAGTTGCGCTCCCAGAAAAACCAAGGCAGCTATGTGGGACCTTCTGCACGTTTCGTTCTGCACTTCCAGGCTCTCTTTTAAGATCTTCATGTCATCTTCCAGCTTTATATATTTCAGCTGCTCACTCTTGAGCTTTGTGGAGATCATCTTCTCACTGTCCAGCAACTGTTTCTTGGACTTCACTAACTCATTGATAGATTTTCCACTCTCACCAATCTGTTCACATAAATCTGAGATCTCCTGTTGCAAGTTCTTGTTTTCATGTTGCAGAGTCTCAACTTGTTCCAGGGCCTCCTCATACTGCTAATGGAGCAAGTCATTGTCATGACGAGCAGATTGAAGAGCATGTGCAAGGGCACTCTTCGCCTTGACTTCCTCCTCAAGTTGTCTCTTAGCTTTAGAGACACTCTCCAGATTGCTGGCAAGAGCTTCAGCTTCCATCTTCATTTCATTCTTCTCTTTTTCTATTTTTTCCATGGCTACCAGGCTAGCCTTCTGATCACTCCGCAGAGCCTGATATGCACCATGTAGAAGACTCACTTCTTCTTCCTGGAATGACATCCGCTTGGCCAGACTCTGCACTTCACTCTCCTTGCTGGTCACAAGACCCTGGGAGCGGGACAGTTCATCCTGCAGAGCCACGAACTCACTTCTGTGGTGCTCCATGACTTTTTCCAGCTGAAGCCTCGCTTCTTGCTCTTTCTTAAAGTCAGCAAGTGATTTGTCCTTCTCCTCTGTCAAGCAATGTACCTCTTTTTCTTTCTCCAACAACTTCACAGAAACCATCTGCAGGGTTTCTTCCAGATTCTGGATCTGCTCCAGTTTTTTCCCAAGGCCAGCTCGTCTTTTCTGAGACCATTTACTGACAGTGGTCTCCTCACTCTCGCTGTTAGACCTTGAGACATCCTCTGGTCCTCTGTCAGACACTCGACCCAGCTCTTCTCCATCTCTAGATGAAGTCTCCCCCTTTTTCGGGGTTGCGGCCACTTGTGCCTCATTATTATCATCCACAACAGGTGCCACTGACACCTGGCACTCTTCCTCTCCCACCACGTTGACAACTCTGGAGACTCTCGCTAAACACTCCCGTTGGACCGGCAATCCCTTGGCGGTAAGTTTGTTGCCCCTAGCAACAACTTCAATGGCTCTTGGCACCAGCGAGTCAGGGAGATTCCTGATCAGTTCCTCTGAACTGTCTCTCGGCTTCTTGGCAGACTTTTCTTTTGTCTTGTCACAGTCTCCTTCACTTAGGTCTCGGTCTGTGACCGTAAGTGCAGCCCCCAGCTCCACTGGTACTCTCTTCCAGAGTTTTGGTTTTTCCGCAGCCATCTCCGTAGCTTCTATTCCAGTCACCACTTTAACTTGACTCGCGGACTGTTCTGAGCTCCCCTAGTGGTCTGGCACACTCCCACCTGACATATACCTAGGGTCTGCTGACACTCCCCGTCCTCAGTCTCTGCTGAGTTACTGTCCCCTGCTATGTGGTGAAAACCAAGTGTGGTGAGCCTATCAGGTGTTCCTGCTCTAGTCACCAGACTATCTTCCCACAACTGCTGAAAAAACAGAAAATCCTTCCCCAGTACTACTTCATATTCTAAGGTAGGCTCTATTGCAACCTTGTGACTTATGGTACCATAGGGAGTAGAAATACACACATTAACTGTTTTATAACCCCAAATACCAGCTTGTATAGACACTATAGCGGGGTCTGGCTTTCTGCAGCTGGTCTTTACCAGACTTATTACATATTTTGGATCTAACAAAACCATCATCTTTTTACCTTCTATTTCCAGCTCACACAGGTTTTCTTTTGTCCTGCGAGAGGTGGGAATAGAACTCTTTACATCAGAACACATTAACATAAGTGTTTCAAGAAAAACATTATCAGCCTGCATGGGTTCACAATATACAGCACCATTCACACAGTCCAGTAGAGACCCCCAGTCCTCACTCCTTCCGGAACCTTTGTGTGCGAACTCTCAGTTGCACTCTCAGCATCCCACAGCTGCCAGAAATACGGAAAGTCTCTGCCCAGTACAATTTCCACTGTAAGTTCCGCACATACCTCCATCATATGGCTTACTGTCCCAAAACATGTATCAAAGGTAATTTGAACAGTCTTACCGGGCTCAGGGCGGGACTTCACAAATGGAATTATTTCTGGCATAATCCGAGATACAGTCTGGCAACAATCCAAGTCCACCCACAGTGGTATTCTGCCCACCGACAACTTACGGGACCTCGGCTTCGTCTTGGCGACCACCGGTTGTGGCCCACGTCGGTTGCTCCCAGCAACAGCCTTTCGAGGTTGTCCCATTTTCTTGAAAAAAATTCTCGATCCGTTGCCCCTAGCAACGCTCCTCCACAGACACCAAACTGTGCTTGAACTCCTCTGCTGGGCTCCTCCGACTTGCAATCTTGCAGGGGGGTGCTCCTAGCAATGGCTCCTCTCCAACTCGCCCGTTGGTTGCCCTTGGCAACAGGTTGCCCGCATCCTCCACCAAAATGTGACGATCCGTCTTGGGGATTTGCTCTGGGATCGTCCTGGACCACGCCACAGGATGCGTTTCTTCTCAATAAACCAGCAAACAAACGCTTATAATGCAAATCTGGCACCTTGCCAGTTTTATTAGACAGGTTGCAGGGAAAGAAATAAACAAAAAGCAGGAACAAAACAAAATCCTAGACCGTCTGGTCACTGACTAAACAGATCAGATTGTCCTGACTAACAACCGCTGAGCTTCCCTCAGCCGGTTAAACATATGTCCCCTGCAACCTTCTACTCACAATTCATGTCACTCTCTTTGAGCCACTCATGGCTCGGGCTGTGTACTCCTCAGCAGGCTCTGTCTCTTCCCTACAGCCCACATGCTGTCTCCTAGGAAGAGCCCACATTAGACTGAGTCTCCATCTCATATACACCTCCCTTCCCTCCTGCCTCATTACTTAAGAAGCAGGTGAGAGCTTCTGCAGGGTGAGCCAAGGAAGTACACCCTTTCCTTGCCACACTGCCACACTATGTGTAGGAACTTGTGCATGTGTACGGCAAGTGGACTAGTTTGGGGGTGAGCATAACTCATTTGGGGCCTTATGTGAAAGGTGTGTCAAAGTGAGTACAGGAGCAGAGTACCCCTTTATATTCACAGCCCAAGGTCATGTGTGCAGGAAATACCAGAGAGGGTCGAGGCACATGAACCTATTCGTGATCAAAAGTAGTGGTCGCGGTGTGCAAAAGTGTACTAAAGGACTTTTTTGCGGTGTGTTATGTTGTTAGAAAAAAAAAAGTACGTGAGTATAACGTGCAGTGGCCAAGAACCGTGACAGCAATGTGCTGCAGATTGCTGCTTACTGTGTTTACTGCTAAATATGTATTTTCCATAGCACACTATTATAGAACACCACAGCAACTGTTATTATTGCAGGGTGTTGTATGGTGTTTTAATATGAATATACTGGTTGAATATACTCTGGACATGTCAGGCCCGCAACAGTATCTTCCTGTGCACCCCTTTGTGACCATTTAGTGCTTACTGATCACTAGAGGCTGCAGAGGAAAACGCTACAGTGCTCTAGTGATTGCTAAATGGTCACTAGAGGGCAAACAGCCATATATCAGAAGGAATATTCAAAAAACACCTCAGCATGGGGCTGATCAGCCAGGCATACAGTGTATGCATGGCCGCTTAAAGGACATCTGCAGTGTTACAAACACTTATCCCCTATCCTCAAGATAGGGGACAAGTGTTTGATCGCGGGGGGTCCCAACGCTGGGGCCCCAGGCGATCTCCTGTACGGGGCCGCGGCTCTCCCGTGCAGGGGGCGTGCCTGCCGCAGCATGACGTTGCGGCCGGCACGCCTCCTCCATACATCTCTATGGGAGAGGCGGGGAGGCACGAACGCTGCCTCCATAGAACTGTATGGCGACGGGGAGGAGACCTCTAGGTCGATGCTACGTGCCTTAGCGCTCACCATGAGCGCTTATGGTGGCGCCCCGTTAGGGAGATCGGGGGGGTCCCAGCGGTTGGACCCCCCAGCGATCAAACACTTATCCCCTATCCTGTGGATAAGGGATAAGTGTAATGCCACTGCAGTTGTCCTTTAAGGAAACCTAAGTAAGGCTGGGTTCACATCATGTTTTTCCCAATACGGAGCTGCATACGGCTGGGGGGAGCAAAAACCGGGCGCTCCCGTATCCCTGCAGTATGCGGCTCATATGTAATTCATTTCAATGAGCCGACCGGTTGGCTAATTTTTCCCCGTATGTGGTTTTCCACCGGACCTAAAACCGTAGTCAACCACGGTTTTAGGTCTGGTAGAAAACCGCATACAGGGAAAAATGAGCCGACTGGTTCACTCCGGTCGGTTCATTGAAATTAATTACATACAGGCCGCATATGGCAGGGATACGGGAGCGCAAGATTTTAGCTCCCCCCAACCGTATGCGGCCCCGTATTGCGAAAGACGTGATGTGAACCCAGCCTAAATCACAAGAAATTCTGATTTAAAGAAATCAGATTTCATATATTTTTATGAATTAACCCAAAAACAGGGTAGGGTGTGGCTCACTGGACTATACAGATAACTGAGGTTACTGCTGTGATCTTATACCCAAGGAATAAAAAGTAAACTAAGAACACCAAAGATAGCAGTCCTCAAAGTTATATGGAAAAATATTTATTATTAATTCCTACCACAATTGACAGGGAAAAGAACTGCAGGGCCCTTGCTGTCTATTCACAAATAAATATAAAAAATACTCATTAGGATACAATTTGGTATACCTAGATAGTATTGCTATATATATTGCAATAATGTAACCTGCAAAGTAAAAATGGTATATATAATAACAAAAATATGTTAACACTTCCCTAATATGTATGTCTCTCACTCAACAAGTGAGGGATTAGTATAGAAGTGTTACGGACCAGAGCGCCCGCTGCTTCTGCCCGCTGTTACTGGGTCCCGGCGTCTCCCAGTCAGATGCACTGACCGGGAGCGCGGGTCCCACAGTAGCAGAGACGCGGCTAGCGTGGCGGCTGGTCCCTGCTCTGTCCTCCCGTGTCCCGGCACGCGCGGCCCCGCTCTCTAGGGCGCGCGCTTGCCGGCTTCAGTAAATTTAAAGGGCCAGCGCACCGATAATTGGCGCGCTGGTTCCACACCTTCCACTGGTCCTTCCCTATAAAATGCACCTGCCCCTTCCTGCCCTTGCCGGATGTTTGTGCTCTAGTGCCTTTGAGAAAGCGTTCCACACTGTGTAATCTGCCTTGCCTGTTGCCGTACCCTTGCTACCGTCTACTCGCCTTTGAATCCTTGCCGCCTGCCCTGACCTCTGCTACGTCCGACTACGCTCCTGCCTGCTCCCTGTGTACCACGCCATATCAGCCACCAGTGAGGTCGAGTTGCTACTCGGGGATACGACCTTGTGGTTACCGCCGTAGCAAGTCCATTCCACCTTGCGGCGGGCTCTGGTGAAAACCAGTAACCACTTAGAACCGGTCCATTGGTACAACCCGCGTCATCGCCTCACTGGCCTAGAGGATCCGCTACCAGTCCTGCCGGTTCCTGACAAGAAGAAGTGTTTCCCAGATAAAGATAAGAAACAAAAAGATGTAAAATAGAAAAAATTAAATTCTATAATGCACTAGAATAGATAGAGGACTACGAGTCTCATAATCCCCGTTAATAATCAGCAAAGTCTCTCCATTTAGTTTAGATGGTAAATGCAAATAGAGCTACCATGCAGGAAAAAAATATTAGTGCAGCATAAAATGGAGGACTATAAGTCCCATAATGCCCTTCTGGCAGTGAGCAAAATCCCTCTGTCTGATTGATATAACAGGTGAATGTGTAACTGGTAGCCAAAGTTGAGACACTTTTAATGAAATAACACATCACAAGTATATGGTCTGTAAGTCCCGTAATGTTCGTTGGTTTGAATATTAACTTACATTAGCTTTTTGCAGCTGGTGCTGGGTTGGGCTGCAGGTACCGAGTGCACGTCTTAGTGGAGTCTGTAGTTCCCGTGCAGATAGTGGATGAATCAAATCTGGGCAGCAGGTATGTAAGCTGATTCTGGGCGAGTAGCGGACAACAACAGCGTCCTCGTGGTTAGAAAACAGGCATTGAAGTATACCTAGTAGCGATGTGGTTATGTACCTTTAATAAATATATTAAAGGTACCGGACGTGTTTCAGGGCAATGCCCTTTCTTCAGCAGTATAGTTAGTAAGATATTCATGAAGTGAACAGATAATATATATAAAGGTAAAGTGATTTGATTGGACATCATATTAAAAGGGGTACTCCGCTGGAAAACTATTTATTTTAAGTCAACTGGTACCAGAAAGTTATACAGATTTGTAAATTACTTCTATTAAAAAATCTTAATCCTTCCAGTACTTATCAGTATGCTGTTTACTACAGTGAACATTCTTTTCTTTTTGAATTTATTTTCTGTCTGACCACAGAGTTCTCTGCTGATTCCTCTGTCTATGTCAGGAACTGTCCAGAGCAAGAGCAAATCCCCATAGTAAACCTATTCTGCTCTGGACAGTTCCTGACAAGGACAGAGGTGTCAGAAGAGAGCACTGTGGTAAGGCAGAAAATAAATTAAAAAAGAAAAGAACTTTGTCTGTAGTAAACAGCAGTTGATAAGTACTGGAAGAATTAAGATTTTTTAATAGGCATAATTTACAAATCTGTTTAACTTTCTGACACCATTTGATTTAAAATAAATTGTTTTCCACCGGAGTTTCCCTTTAAGGCAAAATATAAAGCCCGTACTGGATCCGAACTGAAGATGCAAATAGAATGAATTACCACCAGATAAATGAAAAACATGGAAAGCGAGATAAACATGAAAATGAACATGAAAATAGTAGAGAATGAAAATGGAATTTGAAATGAAAATGAAAATAAAACTAAACATAAAAATAAATATACAATGAAAAAAAAATAGATAAAAAAATAAATAAATTATAATATGTAAATAAAAAACAGTAATTAAAAAAAAGGAAAATAAAAATATGAGATTAGAGAATATACATCATCCTGTTGAACTACATATGAAGAATAAGTAATATTTGGTACACATGAAAAATAAACAATAATTAGCAGCAAAAGATGAAATTATACAGTATTTTACAGTAAATGAATAATAAAATACATTGATATGTTGAATTCTGAATCGACTGGCTTATCACTAGTATTCACCACTTCACTACATTCAGTTAATTAAAATCCGTAAATCCTGCACAGGTACGAGCCATATAAGGCAGCATACTGTTCTGCCAATTTGCCGACATGTACAATAAATGTAAGCCACATTCAGATGTTAACCAAAATACTCCTTCAAAGTAGGCATCTGAAAGAAGTTTAACAGTACATGGCACTGTTACACTACTCTGATTTATTGATCTGCTACTTACTTCTCCCATGCTTTTTGTACTAAATACTAAATATTCCAAAGCATAAAAAAAGTGTAAAAAAATAAAATAAACGTGAAAAAAAAAGTGTCCAGCCAATACACTTGTAGGGGTGTGGTATTGTTCTGACAGCTCCGATCCTTTGCAGGCATGGAGTGGGGTCTATAATTCATATAATGATGCCCTAAAAGCCAAAGGGAACGCCTCTCCTTCTTGGTCCTACAAAGTGGTCAGGCAACCAGCTATGGCCTAAGTAGGGGTACTGCCCAGCCCAGGACGAACAGCGTGATAAAATTTGGACACATTTCCTCCATTTTAAAAGCGACAAATTTGTGGGGAAAAAAGCTTATCGCTATTTTTTTCCACTGATTTTGAAATCATTCTAGCCACACAATAAGGCTCAATGTAGTCACTTTTGCCCTAGGTGAATACTTTAGGGGGTACAGTTTTGAAAATGGGGTCACTTCTGGGGGTGCGGTATTGTTCTGACAGCTAGAATGCTTTACAAGTGGAAGTGCCACCTATAATTTGTATAATGAAATCCTTAAAGCCAAATGGTGCTCCTCTCCTTTTGAGTCCCACCATGTGACCATGCAACCAAATATGGCCTAAGCGGGGGTATTACCGAACATGGGACGAACAGCGTAATAAAATCTGGGGCGCATTTCCTACTTTTCAGATGCAATGTACAAAAAACATGTCCCAAAAATAATGCATTTGTGGAAAAAAAGCAAATTAAAAAATTTCCACTGACTTTGTAACCATTCCAGCCACACAAAAAGGACTCAAAGTACTCACTTTTGGTCTAGGTGAATAGTGTTGAGCGGCATAGGCCATATTCGAATTCGCGAATATTCGCGAATATATGGACGAATATTCGTCATATTCATGAATATTCGCATATTCGTAATATTCTCGTTTTATTTTCGCATATGCGAATATTCGCGTGTTCGAAAATTAACATATGCGAAAATTTGCATATACAAAAATTAGCATAAGCGAAAATTCGCATATGTGAACATTAGCATATGCAAATTTTCGCATATGCGGAAATTCGCACACCAGTCTCACACAGTAGTATTAGAGCCTTCTTGCACCATATAAGCTCGAAGGGATGATCACTGTGAAAAAAAAATAAAAATTTTAACGAATATTCGTAATTACGAATATATAGCGATATATTCGCTAATATTCGCGAATTCGCGAACATGCGATATTCGCGAATAAAATTCGAATTGCGAATATTCGCGAGCAACACTATAGGTGAATACTTTAGGGGGTGTAGTTTCCAAAATGGGGTCACTTATGAGGGTTCTGTATGGTTCCGGCAGCTAAAACCCTTTGCAGACATGAAGTGCGGCCTATAAACCATTCGGACTAAAATGAAGCCCTGAAAGCCATATGGTGCTCCTCTCCTTCTAGGTCCTGCCACGTGGCCAAGGAACCAAATATGGCCTAATTGGTATTTCCAAACACGGGCCGAGCAGCTTAATAAAATATAGGGTGCATTTCTTTTAATATCAGAAGCGATGTACAAAAAATATGCCCCAGAAATGATGCATTTGTGAAAAAAAGCTAATTTTGAATTTTTAACACTGACTTTGTAATAATTACTGCCAAAAAACTATGGTGTTAAAATACTCACTGTACTAGAAAATAACTTGAGGGGTCTAGTTTTAAAATGGGTCATTTAGGGGGGGGGGTGTTCCTATGTTCTACCATCTTCAAATTTCTGCAAACCTTGCATAGCACATAAAAAAAGATGTACTTTTCAAATTTTTGAAAATTTCAAGTAAAATTGTTAGGCTTCTAATTCATTTAAAATGTTAAGAAAAAAAGAAAAAAAAAGAAATGCTTTCAAAATAAAGTAGACATCTGAAAGTATAAGTTTCATAAACTATTTGGTCAGTAAGTATAAATATATGGAACTATTAGTGTTAAAATAGCATTTCAAAAAAAAAATTCATGATTTTTTGCATTGTAGAAAAAAAACTAAAAATTATATCGGCTTACTTTTACTATGTACACGAAGGACAACTTGTGCCAAAAAATAGTCAGAATTATCGTGATTGGCAAAACGTTGCCAGAGTTATTCTCTCATAAAGTCAGACATCCCCAATGTGAAAAAAACAGGCCTGGTCTTTAACCTCTTAAGGACGCAGCCATAGCCATAGCCAGCCATAGCCAGCAGGGGTGAGGTGGCAATGGATCGCCCTGATTCGTCGGCCGGTTTACCGGCCGCCCAATCAGGGCACCTGCTGCGGGTGTCACTCCCGCAACCCGCTCCGCCCCTCTTCCGGAGGGTGTGAGCGGGTGCGGGAAGTGGACCCCAGCAGCTGGGAACCCCGATCCCTGGCGTCCCTGTTGGGATCGGGGCCCCAGGAGCGGCGGCGAGGGACTGACCTGAAGCGGCGGCTTGAAGCAGTAGGAGGTGAGTGAGAGCCTCCTGCTGTTGCTTAGCAACAGCTCCCAGCATGCAAAAAGGGCATGCTGGGAGCTGTAGTTATGCAACAGCAGCAGGCAGACCACCACAACTCCCAGCATTCCCTTATGGGCATGCTGGGACTTATAGTTTTGCAACAGCTGGAGGCACATTTTTTCTATGGAAAAGTGTACCTTCAGCTGTTGTATAACTACAACTCCCAGCTTGCACAAACAGCCAAAGTGCATGCTGGGAATTGTAGTGGTGCATCTGCTGGTTGCATAACTACAACTCCCAGCATGCCCGTTGGCTGTCGGTGACTGCTGAGAGTTGTAATTTTGCAACAACTGAAGGCTAACTCAGTGTTTCACGACCGGTGTGCCTCCAGCTGTTACAAACTACAACTCCCAGCATGCACCGTACATGCTGGGAGTTGTAGTTTTGCAACAGCTGGAGGCACACTGGTTGTGAAACACTGAGTTAAGTAGCAAACCAGTGTGTCTCCAGCTGTTGCATAACTACAATCCCCAGCATCCCCAGCCAAAGTAGTATGCCTCCAGCTGTTGCATAACTACAAGACCCAGCATGCCCTTCCGCTGTCCGTACATGCTGGGGGTTGTAGCTTTTGCAACAGCTGAAGGCACACTGGTTGCAAAACACTGAGCTTGTTACCAAATTCGGTGTTTAACAACCAGTGTGCCTCCAGCTGTTGCAAAACTACAACTCCCAGCATGCACTGATAGACCGTACATGCTTGGAGCTGTAGTTTTGCAACAGCTGGAGGCACACTGGTTGTGAAACACTGAGTTAGGTCACAAACTCAGTGATACATAACCAGTGTGCCTACAGCTGTTTCAAAACTAAAACCCTCAGCATGTACAGTCTGTCAGCGCATGCTGGGAGTTGTAGTTTTGCAACAGCTGGATGTTCCCCCCCCCCCCCCCCCCCCCAATGTGAATGTACAGGGTACACTCACATGGGTGGAGGTTTACGGTAAGTATCCGGCTGCAAGTTTGAGCTGCGAGAAACTACTGTGAACCCCCGCCCGTGCGACTGTACCCTAAAAACACTACACTACACTAACACAAAATAAAATAAAAAGTAAAAAACACTACATATACACATACCCCTACATAGCCCCCCTCCCCTCCCCTCCCCAATAAAAAAGAAAAATGTCTGGTACGCCACTGTTTCCAAAACAAAGCCTCCAGCTGTTGCAAAACAACTACTCCCAGTATTACCAGACAGCCACTGACTGTCCAGGCATGCTGGGAGTTTTACAACAGCTGGAGGCACCCTGTTTGGGAATCACTGGCGTAGAATACCCCTATGTCCACCCCTATGTTAGTCCCTAATTTAGGCCTCAAATGCGCGTGGCGCTCTCACTTTGGAGCCCTGTTGTATTTCAAGGCAACAGTTTAGGGTCACATATGGGGTATCGCCGTACTGGGGAGAATTTCTGGGGGTATTTTCTGCTTTTACCCTTTTTAAAAATGTAAAATTTTGGGGAAAACAAGCATTTTAGGTAAAAAAAATATATTTTTTTACATATGCAAAAGTTGTGAAACACCTGTGGGGTATTAAGGTTCACTTTACCCCTTGTTACGTTCCCCGAGGGGTCTAGTTTCCAAAATAGTATACCAAGTGGCTTTTTTTTGCTGTTCTGGCACCATAGGGACTTCCTAAATGCAGCATGCCCCCAGAGCAAAATTTGCTTTCTAAAAGCCAAATGTGACTCCTTCTCTTCTGAGACCTGTAGTGCGCCAGCAGAGCACTTTTCACCCCCATATGGGGTGTTTTCTGAATTGGGAGAAATTGGGCTTCAAATTTTGGGGGGTATTTTCTGCTATTACCCTTTTTTAAGAATGTAACATTTTTGGGAAAACAAGCATTTTAGGGAAAAAAATTTTTTTTTTACATATGCAAAAGTCGTGAAACACCTGTGGGGTATTAAGGTTCACTTTACCCCTTGTTACGTTCCCCGAGGGGTCTAGTTTCCAAAATAATATGCCATGTGTTTTTTTTTTTTTGCTGTTCTGGCACCATAGGGGCTTCACTTTTCACCCCCATATGGGGTGTTTACTGAATCGGGAGAAATTGGGCTTCAAATTTTGGGGGGGTATTTTCTGCTGTAACCCTTTTTAAAAATGTAAACTTTTTGGGGCTTCCTAAAGGTTATATACCCCCCAAAAACCATTTGTCGCTCCTTCCTTCTGAGCCCTCTACTGCGCCCGCCGAACACTTTACATGGACATATGAGGTATGTCCTTACTCGAGAAAAATTGGGTTTCAAATACAAGTAAAAATTTTCTCCTTTTACCCCTTGCAAAAATTCTAAAATTGGGTCTACAAGAACATGCGAGTGTAAAAAATGAAGATTGTGAATTTTCTCCTTCCCTTTGCTGCTATTCCTGTGAAACACCTAAAGGGTTAAAACACTTACTGAATGTCATTTTGAATACTTTGAGGGCTGCAGTTTTTATAATGGGGTCATTTATGGGGTATTTCTAATATGAAGACCCTTAAAATCC
Organism: Hyla sarda; assembly: GCF_029499605.1. Classification (NCBI taxonomy): domain Eukaryota; kingdom Metazoa; phylum Chordata; class Amphibia; order Anura; family Hylidae; genus Hyla; species Hyla sarda. The sequence goes on along the minus strand of NC_079194.1, from coordinate 74,697,679 downwards.
ACTTCAAACCTGAACTGGTCACCGAAAAATAGTGAGTTTGAAAATTTTGTGAAAAATTTGAAAATTGCTGCTGAACTTTGAAGCCCTCTGGTGTCTTCCAAAAGTAAAAACTCATAAATTTTATGATGCAAACATAAAGTAGACATATTGTATATGTGAACCAAAAATGTTTTCTTTGGAATATTCATTTTCCTTACAAGCAGAGAGCTTCAAAGTTAGAAAAATGCAAAATTTTTTATTTTTTCATCAAATTTTGGGATTTTTCACCAAGAAAGGATGCAAGTTACCACAAAAAATTACCACCATGGTAAAGTAGAATATGTCACGAAAAAACTGTCTCGGAATCAGAATGATAAGTAAAAGCATTCCAGAGTTATTAATGTTTAAAGTAACAGTGGTCAGAATTGCAAAAAATGTCCGAGTCCTTAATCCCTTAAGGACCAGGCCATTTTACACCTTAGGACCAGAGCGTTTTTTGCACATCTGACCACTGTCACTTTAATGTGAGAGAAAGGACTGCTAATGTCCAGGATGTGCTCTATAAAACTTAACTTTTAATGTCAAAATTAACTGTTATAACAAGTGTCTATGTGTTATGACAAGATTAGGAAACAACTCGGTCTTATTATAGACATCAACAAGGTGTACTCGGGGCTCTGCAGGGCCCAGCCAGTTCCAAGCCACCTATCACTAGAGGATGCAGTTAATTGCACACCTATAGAGAAAAGTAATCAACACCCAACGCGTTTCTGCTCGCTTGTATATAGCGAACGTCCTCAGGGGGTATAAACAAAAGAATAAATCAATGACCGAGAGGATATGAATTATATAGTTAATCATCCATATCCATCAACTGTTAAGAGAAAGGAACATTTCCATATATGCGCAATAGAGAAGTCAAGTAGGTACAAAATGACATCAATAGCATAATATATAAATAAATACAGTGACCCAGGAACCTGAAAGAAATTTCTATCCCTAATAAAACCTGCAAGGTGTAGTAAATGCAAGGTATTTATTCCTGTGGGGAAGAAAATACTATCCCTAGGGTCACTTAAGCACACAGAGGTATGATGCAGTCGGCATGAACCGGGTCCACCTACAAAAGAGAAGATAACCCATTTTGAGGGAACGGACCTGAAAGAAAATACCACACTATTCACGGTTAGCTGAACTGCAGACTGTATGCAGGCGCAGTCTCGCTGTCAGCGGGAGCCGGAGTTGTCCGGCCGTTCTCTCCTCGTGTGGGGAGCGATGGAGTCTGACGTCACATCTGTCGGCTGATCTGCTTATATGCAGCGCGGCGCGCACCGCCCCCATGACGCCAAACAGGGGCGTGCGATCGCATGTAAACAAACACACGCCGCGCTGTCATTGTCAGACAGCAGATGCCGATGTCTGTAGATGTATTAGTTAAATGGTTTGAAGATAGATAAAAAATAGAGGAATTCAATTATCTTGGATACAAGGTAAGATTGGCTAGGTAAAGAAGCATAGATGACTATCGCTTAAGCATAACTGTCATTGCCACAATTGGCAAGCGGACCAGTATGCAAATAAACCTGATAGAGGAACAATGCTTTAGAAATACTCTGTTCCAATCCATGATTGGTATATCTATGGAACATCCCACGATCGGGATAAGGGTAACATATAAAAAGATAATGTTTCATGTAATTGTGAAAACTCCACACTGGGGCTGTAGTAAACATATATACAAAAGGGTGAAATAGAGGCAAGAATCCAGACCACTCCACAGCAATTTGTAATACTGATAGTAGATGCAGCATAACCAACAGTTATAAAGGGCACAGATGAGAAGGGGGGGGGGGGGAGAGCCAATCCAGACTGTTTATAGGGAGGGTGTAGAATTGACAGGGCCCTAGGGATCCTGCACTCGCCCTGATATGCCCTATAATTAGTCCCTATACCTAGGCGGGGTGGCCGCACTGTCACTTTAAACATTAATAACTCTGGAATGCATTTAGTTATCATTCTGATTCCGAGATTGTTTTTTCGTGACATATTCTACTTTAATATAGTGGTAAAATTTTATGGTAACGTGCATCCTTTCTTGGTGAAAAATCCCAAAATTTGATGAAAAATTAGAAAATTTAGCATTTTTCTAACTTTGAAGCTCTCTGCTTGTAAGGAAATGGATATTCCAAATAAAAAATTTTTTTATTCACATATACAATATGTCTACTTTATGTTTGCATCATAAAATTGACAAGTTTTTACTTTTGGAAGACACCAGAGGGCTTCAAAGTTCATCAGCAGTTTTCCAATTTTTCACAAAATTTTCAAACTCACTATTTTTCAGGGACCAGTTCAGGTTTGAAGTGGATTTGAAGGGTCTTCATATTAGAAATACCCCACAAATGACCCCATTATAAAAACTACACCCCCTAAAGTATTCAAAATGACATTCAGTAAGTGTTTTAACCCTTTAGGTGTTTCACAGGAATAGCAGAAAAGTGAAGGAGAAAATTCACAATCTTCATTTTTTACACTCGCATGTTCTTGTAGACCCAATTTTTGAATTTTTGCAAGTGGTAAAAAGGAGAAATTTTTTACTTGTATTTGAAACCCAATTTCTCTCGAGTAAGGACATACCTCATATGTCTATGTAAAGTGTTCGGCGGGCGCAGTAGAGGGCTCAGAAGGGAAGGAGCGACAAATGGTTTTTGGGGGGCATGTCACCTTTAGGAAGCCCCTATGGTGCCAGAACAGCAAAAAAAAAAAAAAAAAACCCCACATGGCATACCATTTTGGAAACTAGACCCCTCGGGGAACATAACAAGGGGTAAAGTGAACCTTAATACCCCACAGGTAATTCACGACTTTTGCATATGTAAAAAAAAATTTTTTTCTTCCTAAAATGCTTGGTTGCCCAAAAATTTTACATTTTTAAAAAGGGTAATAGCAGAAAATACCCCCCAAAATTTGAAGCCCAATTTCTCCCGATTCAGAAAACACCCCATATGGGGGTGAAAAGTGCTCTGCTGGAGCACTACAGGTCTCAGAAGAGAAGGAGTCACATTTGGCCTTTTGAAAGCAAATTTTGCTCTGGGGGCATGCCGTATTTAGGAAGGAGAGGGGGACCTGTGATGTTAGGGGCTGCAGAGGGGGAGACCTGTGATGTTAGGGGCTGCAGAGGGGGAGACCTGTGATGTTAGGCGTTGCAGAGGGTGAGACCTGTGATCCTGTGATCAGTGGCGTTGCTAGGGTTGGTGTCACCCGGTGCGGTAGAAAATGGTGTCACCCCATACCTTACCCCCCTCAGTAAGTTTTTAGCCTGTTGTGACAGACACCACTGTTGTAGCGCACTGTGAGAAATTCCAGTATAATAATCAGATATACCAGTTGCCACAGAATGGGAAAGTGTTAAAGAAGTTTTCACCATTTATATATACAGCTCCCAGAATTACTTAAAGGGGTACTCCACTGGAAAACATTTACTTTTATATCAACTGGTGCCAGAAAGTTAAACAGATTTTTAAATTACTTCTATTTAAAATCTTAATCCTTACAGTACTTATAAGCTGTTGTATTCTCCACAGGAAGTTGTGTAGTTCTTTCCAGTCTGTCCACTGTCACGATGCCGGCTGGCGGGTAGTGGATCCTCTGTGCCAGAGAGGGATTGGCGTGGACCGTGCTAGTGGATCGGTTCTAAGTCACTACTGGTTTTCACCAGAGCCCGCCGCAAAGCGGGATGGTCTTGCTGCGGCGGTAGTGACCAGGTCGTATCCACTAGCAACGGCTCAACCTCTCTGGCTGCTGAAGATAGGCGCGGTACAAGGGAGTAGACAGAAGCAAGGTCGGACGTAGCAGAAGGTCGGGGCAGGCAGCAAGGATCGTAGTCAGGGGCAACGGCAGGAGGTCTGGAACACAGGCTAGGAACATACAAGGAACGCTTTCACTGGCACAATGGCAACAAGATCCGGCAGGGAAGTGCAGGGGAAGTGAGGTGATATAGGGAAGTGCACAGGTGAAGACACTAATTGGAATCACTGCGCCAATCAGCGGCGCAGTGGCCCTTTAAATCGCAAAGACCCGGCGCGCGCGCGCCCTAGGGAGCGGGGCCGCGCGCGCCGGGACAGGACCGAGGGAGAGCGAGTCAGGTACGGGAGCCGGGGTGCGCATCGCGAGCGGGCGCTACCCGCATCGCGAATCGCATCCCGGCTGGAAGCAGAATCGCAGCGCCCCGGGTCAGTGGATCTGACCGGAGCGCTGCAGCGGAGAGAGTGTAGCGAGCGCTCCGGGGAGGAGCGGGGACCCGGAGCGCTCGGCGTAACATCCACAGTGCTCTGTCTGTCCATGTTAGGAACTGTCCAGAGCAGGATAGGTTTGCAATGGGGATTTGCTCCTACTATGGACAGTTCTTGACATGGACAGAGGTGTCAGCACAGAGCACTGTGGTCAGACAGAAAATAAATTAAAAAAGAAAAGAACTTCCTGTGAATTGCTTATACAGCAGCTAATAAGTACTGGAAGGATTAAGATTTTTAAGTAGAAGTAATTTATAAATCTGTTTAACTTTGTAGCACCAGTTGATTACATTTTTTTTCCCAGTAGAGTAACCCTTTATGCAGTGGTGAGGTTATGCTGGGAGTTGAGATTCACTGACCTAACTGTAGAACTGACAAGCGACTACAGCTCTGATAGGACATAGAGAGGACAATGATATCAGTGATTACAGGTGACGTCTTCTCTATAGTAAGGAGAATACACAATGATATCAGTGACTACAGGTGTCGTCTTCTCTATAGTCTTCCCTTATCTAATTCAGATGGTACATACCACCGGGTTCAGCTAAAACTTCTCTCTGCAGAATGTGACGCCCAGACGTCTCCTCACTATGTCAGTGCATTCTCATCCTCTATATGAAAACAAGTATTATTATAAACCTGCCAGACACTGTATCCTCTAAATATAATGCTACTACACACTATACTCTGATTATAAACCTTCCATACACCGTCCCCACTGAATATAATACTACCACACACTGTACATTCTGAATATAATACCAACACATACTGTACCCTCTGAATATAAATCTGCCACATACTGTACTCTCTGAATATAATACCAACACATACTGTACCCTCTGAATATAAATCTGCCACATAATGTACCCTCTGAATATAAATCTGGTGGTGTTGCTAGTGGATGATGGGGGTGCTAGTACTGGGGGGGGTGTTGCAGGAGGATGATGAGGGTGCTACTGGCCATCCCCCCTGGCAGGAGCACCCCCATCATCCACCATCAGGATCTGCTGATGGAGGTGCTGCTGGGGGGGTTTGCTGGTGGATGATGAGGGTGCTACTGCCAGGGGGGAGCATTAGGTAGGCAGCAGTTCCCCCACTTAAGGTAGGTAGCAGTTCCCCCACATTAGGTAGGTAGCAGTTACCCCACATTAGGTAGCATAGATTCCCCACATGTGGTACCAGTTACCCCACATTAGGTAGTAATTTCCCCACATTAGGTAGCACAGATTCCACACATCATATATTATGTTGGCATCATACAGGAGATCTTTATATTATTATATTATATACAATATATTATGTTGGCATCATACAGGAGATCTTTATATTATTATATTATATACAATTTATTATGTTGGCATCATACAGGAGATCTTTATATTATTATATTATATACAATATTTATGTTGGCATCATACAGGAGATCTTTATATTATTATATTATATACAATATATTATGTTGGCATCATAAAGTTGACATGTTTTTACTTTTGGAAGACATCAGAGGGCTTCAAAGTTCAGCATCAATTTTCCAATTTCTCACAAAATTTTCAAAATCGGAATTTTTCAGAGACCATGTCAGTTTTGAAGTGGATTTGAAGGGCCTTCATATTAGAAATACCCCACAAATGATCCCATTATAAAAACTGCACCCCTCTAAGCATTCAGAATGTTTGTTTACCCTTTAGGTGTTTCACAGGAATAGCAGCAAAGTGAAGGAAAAAATTCAAAATCTCAATTTTTGACACTAACATGTTCTTGTAGACCCAGTTTTTGAATTTTAACATGGGGTAAAAGGAGAGAAATCCCCCCCCCCCAAATGTGTAACCCAATTTCTCTCATGTAAGGAAATACCTCATATGTGTATGTAAAGTGTTCGGAGGGCGCAGTAGAGGGCTCAGAAGGGAAGGAGCAACAATGGGATTTTTGAAAGTAAATTTTGCTGAAATGGTTTTTTGGGGGGCATGTCCCATTTCGGAAGCCCCTATGGTGCCAGAAAAGAAGAAAAGCCCCCACATGACATACTATTTTGAAATCTACACCCCTCAAAACACATAACAAGGGCGGGGGTTTACAGCAAGGAAACTTTCTGTAAACCCTCGCCCATGTGAATGTACCCTGTACATTCACATGCGGGGGGGGTAAAACTACAACTCCCAGCATGCCCTTTGGCTGTCCGTGCATGCTGAGGGTTGTAGTTATGCAACAGCTGGAGGCACACTGGTTGCAAAACACTGAGAGTTTGTTACTTAACTCAGTGTTTCGCAACCCGTGTGCCTCCAGCTGTTGCTAAACTACAACTCCCAGCATGCATGGTCTGTAAGTGCATGCTGGGAGTTATAGTTTTGCAACAGCTAGAAGCACACGGGTTGGGAAACACTGAGTTAGGAAACAGGCAATGCTTCCCAACCAGTGTGCCTCCAGTTGTTGCAAAACTACAACTCCAAGCATGCCCAGACAGTCCAGGCATGCTGGGAGTTGTAGCTCTGTAACATTTGGCCCTTCAGATGTTGCCGAACTACAACTCCCAGCAAGCATGGGCAGTCCGCACATGCTGGGAGTTGTAGTTTTGCAACATCTGGAAGAGCACAGATTGGAGACCACTGCTCAGTGGTCTCCAAACTGTGGCCTTCCAGATGTTGCAAAACTACAACTCCTAGCAGCAGTGAAGATCACATTACAGCGATCTTCACTGCTGCGTCTGATGCCACAGCTGCCTCCTCCACTTGTGACTGCCGCCGGTCCCAGTCCCAGGTATGTACCGTGGTCCCCCCAAGCAGCACTCATCTTCCCCCGCTCTGCCCGACTTCTAGGGACGGGCAGACCGAGGGAAATTAACTTTAACACCCCCCCCAGTCAGCTGAGACACTGTGATTGGTCCACAGGGACCAATCACATTGCTGACTAGGACCATCCACAGATGGTCCTGGGGGGGCTTGCAGAAGTTGTCTCCTGCTGGTAACAGCGGGACTTCTGCCAGTTAGCCCATGCGATGCCGCGCATCGCCGGTATAACTGAATGCCTTTTATAAACGGCGGAATGCGCGAAGGACCTGCCCAATCCGCCGTTTATATAAGGCATTCTGCGGGAAGGGGTTAGTTGAGTTATTACCGTACGACAAAGTGCTCCACCAATCAGAGGCTGAGCAGTGCTATTGGCTGTCTGGGCATGCTGGGAGTTGTAGTTATGTGAAACCACATTCAACTGCGGCGCTTCATACATTTGGGGCACCTTACTCCGAGATATTTTTGTTTCTTATTGACATATAAAACACTGATTTATAATAAATTCCCTACTTTGTCTATTATAACAATAATTACAACTATTGGAATATTTGTCAAATAAAAATGTTTATTCATCTTTTCCAGTGTTCATACATACAGGTTGGTGGTAAATACCCATAGTATACTGGTGATGATGGTAATGACACCTTTAATCTCGGGGATATTGACAATTAGGATGGCAACGGTGACCCGTCCCAGGAACTGTCTGACTGAGTTAATATAGTCCATCGGTCCGGTGATGCTGGTCACTATCCCCCTTGGCATAACCCACGTCAGAAGCTGGAGTGTGATGGCGATCCAGGTGAGCCTGTCACTGATGAAGCCGATCCAGCTGATGGCGGTGGGGTTACAGATCAAGTAAAGAAGCTCTATAGTGCTGCTGGTGGTAATCCAGGTCACCAACTCATTGACTGGGTTCATCCAGGCAAGCAGGGAGCGGCTGGTGATGGTGGGGATCCAGAATACCAATTCAGTGGTGGTGTCTATCCAGGACAGCAGGTTACTGATGGTAGTAGCAAACGAGATCAGATCGTCAACAGCATCTATGAACCGGTCCAGCAGGTTGTTATCGATGGGGATATAGCATAGCAGGCAGATGATCATGTCACCATAAGTGCTGATCCAGCCAAGATAGTTTTTGATGATGGCCGCCCCGCTCTGCAGGTTGTTGGTAATGGAATCCCAGCTGATCGTGTCGCTGCTGGCAGTGGTGTCATTACTCCCCAGGACAGGGGTGATCTTTCTGATCCTGGTCCTGGTCCAGATGGGACACTTCATGTCGCTGCTGGCAGAGGTTTGATTACTCACCAGGACAGGGGTGATCTTTCTGATCCTGGTCCTCGTCCAGATGGGACACTTCATGTCGCTGCTGGTAGTATTCAAGCCGGGCAGATCTCTGATGGTAACGTTCTGCCCTTGCAGGTGGCTGGAGGTGATATTCCGGCTCGGTTGGTTGCTGGTGATTTCAAACCAGAAACTCGGGCCGGTGGTGAAGAGGGAACCCAGGAGGATGGTAACTGTCCAGCACATGCTACAGGCCAAATTGACCTCTTCCCTGCTGATGTGGTCCCCTCGAATCATGATAAAATAAAATAAAAAGCGCAAGGAAACAATCTAGAAACACTAGTGCTCGCTAGAGTGCAGTCCTCAGAATAAGGGCTCTGGGGCTCTGCACCTCTTTTCCCAGCTATCACCATTTGTGAAGTCACATGTGTGATGTCATACGGAATGTCACTGCTCTGAGGACAGGTGTAGACATGGACATTTACATCCATTTGTTTTATAGGGTGAAATAAGCTTTTTATTATTAAATAAAGGTATAGAAAACTCTGGGTGTAGGGTGTTTTTTGGGGGGTTGGTGACTTTATAAGGAGGAACGAACGTCACTTTATAACATAGAAGACAAAAAATATAATATACAAATATAAATACAAATAATAAAATTCTGACAAAAAGTTCAACGTTATCTACAGATTTGGGTATTCTGGCAGGAGGATTCCTCATTTTTGAGAATAGGAGGAGGAGGAAAGTGATGGTGGGGCAAGAATACACAGCTCCCGGATTGATCAGAACACTATAGCTCTGCTTCATTGGGAGTAGTCACCTGCACCCCAACCCCCATGTTTCTTTTTTCCCCTATATATTGCAACTTATTCCTTCTACATATATACCTACAAACGCCAAAAGCGTAACACATTGTAACCCCGACACCAAATAAAGTACAAATCGATGTATGAAAATATATATTTTCTATTAATAAAAGAACATGATTCTAAAAATGTACATAATAGACGGAATAAAATAAATATATATCAATATATGTTAAAAAATGTGGCTGCGAATAATGGCTACAGGTACGGTATTTATATAATAGTGACCCAATAGAAAAGGAATAACACACCTGTCCAAATAGTAAGCTGCTGGGTCGGAAGTGACGTTGGACACAGCGGCACTCGTGTGATGGAGCACGCAACGCGCATTCACATTATAGAGCGTGTGCGACCACGAAAACATGGCCACAGTCACTCATACTGCGCATGCGTGCACGAAAAAAATCTAGGGGGAAAGACAAGCTTCCCCAAAATGGCCGCAGATCGCCGCTAATAGAGGGATATACAAAATAAGCTGAACATCGGACCCAGGGCTAAATAATACAAAGAATTAAAATATAAAGTAGGAGAACTGACTGTGGACTGTGAAGGCAATAACATGGCTATAAATAATGCAAATACATTAGAGATAATAGCGATAATGATAATAATAATAATCCGGGGGCAAATGAAAGCATAAAAAAATGACAAGGATGTGATCACATGCATAATGGTAAAAAAAAATAATAGTGCATGCAACATATACAAAAATGAGAAAAATATGTTTGTAAAAAAATCTATTTATAGAAGTGTATAAATGAATATTGATTAGTGTGCAGGAATGATGTATAGTAAAACCAAATGGATAGGAGCAGTGTGCAAGAATATATAGAGCAATACAATACAATACATATACAAAAGATATAAAAAGTGCAGAGATATAGTGCGGATGGTACAATGCATATATATATATATATATATATATATATATATATATATATATATTGATATATTATATATATATATATATATATATATATATATATATATATATGCATTGTACCATCCGCACTATATCTCTGCACTTTTTATATCTTTTGCATATGTATATATTGTATTGCTCTATATATTCTTGCACTCTGCAGGCACTGCTCCTATCCATTTGGTGGAAATAAAAAAAAACTACTTGTCCAAGGGACTAAAGTGGAACACAATCTACTTGTCCCTCAAGAAAATCCACTTGTCCTGGTAGATGAAATAATTTCAACCAAAATAGTACGATCCCCCCCCCCCCCCCCCCACTAGACCACCAGGGATGGATATAAGATCCCTTTAGACACTGCTGTCAACTTAGACAGCGGTGATCTAATGGTTTAATAGCGGCCACGGCGATCGCAGCACATAGGGCTATTAGCGGCGGGAGAGCTGTAGCCAGCTCCTTTTATACCTGAGGCAAGCCCCCCCCCCCCCCCATCGGACCCCAATAACTCCAATTTTTCCATATACAGGGATGTATGAGGGTAATCTTATGTGCCGTGATCTGTAGTTTTTATCGGAACCATTTATTATCAGAACTTTTATTAGGAAAGGGGCTTATTCATATATATACGCACTTTTTAAAATATTTTAATCACTATTTTTCAGTCTTCATAGGGACTTATACTTGGATTGGATAACAGTGAACATCGCTGTGTTGCGGGGCGGGGGGGGGGGGGGGGGGGGGCTTGGGTGTTCTGCTTCTCCAGTTTGGGTGGTGCATTTTATTTACTCTAATTTATGTCAGAAAATGCTGGAAGTTGCATTTAGTTACTAGATAACTACAACACCCAGCATGCCCTGATGCAGTCTATGGTTGTGTGGGTGTTGCAGCATGTTGCACTGTATAGTAGTACAGTTAAAGTTATTGTGTAACATGCTGGGAGTTGTAGTTTTGTTCCGTGTCAGCTGCAGAGCCATAGTCTGTGTCAAGGAATACTGGGAATTGCAGTTAGTAACTACAACTCCCAGCATGCCCTGATGCAGCCTATGGCTCTGCAGCTGACCTGAACCAAAACTACAACTCCCAGCATGTTACACTTTATAGTTCTACAGTTTAGGTTATGGTGTAACATGCTGGGAGTTGTAGTTTTGGTTTGGGCGTGTTTGCGTGCATCCGTGGGGCTCTTGGTCAGCGGGCGAGTATGAAGGGGGTGGGATTCTGGGGGTGCAATTTAGTGCGGGTGGCCAGAAACCACTAAAAATACATTTTTAAAAATTTGTTCAACTGGCAGCAGCACTTGTCAGTCCGCCCCTGTACAAAACATACATGCATACACATATCATACATACACATATACCGGTCACTGCCCCCTATATCATACATTACATACATACATCATACATACAGACACATCATACATACACACATACATACACATATCATACATACACATATACACACACCGGCCACTGCCCCCTATATCATACATTACATATATACATCACACATACAGACACATCATACATACATACACCCGCCGCTGCCCCCATCATACATTACATACACACACACATCATACACAGATCACACATACACTCAAACCATACATATGCACCATACATATGCACACATCATACATACACCCGCTGCTGCCCCCATCATACATTACATACACACATACACAGACATCATACACACATCATATATACACAGACATCATACACACATGATATATACACAGACATCATACACACATGATATATACACAGACATCATACACACATCATATATACACAGACATCATACACACATCATATATACACAGACATCATACACACATCATATATACACAGACATCATACACACATCATATATACACAGACATCATACACACATCATATATACACAGACATCATACACACATCACATATACACAGACATCATACACACATTATATCCACACAGACATCATACACACATCATATATACACAGACATCATACACACATCACATATACACAGACATCATACACACATTATATATACACAGACATCATACACACATCATATATACACAGACATCATACACACATGATATATACACAGACATCATACACACATCATATATACACAGACATCATACACACATCACATATACACAGACATCAAACACACATCACATATACACAGACATCATACACACATTATATATACACAGACATCATACACACATCATATATACACATACATCATACACACATTATATATATCTACACAGACATAATACACACATCATATATACACAGAAATCATACACACATCATGTATACACAGACATCATACACACATGATATATACACAGACATCATACACACATCATATATACACAGACATCATACACACATCATATATACACAGACATCAAACACACATCACATATACACAGACATCATACACACATTATATACACACAGACATCATACACACATCATATATACACAGACATCATACACACATCACATATACACAGACATCATACACACATTATATATACACAGACATCATACACACATCATATATACACAGACATCATACACACATGATATATACACAGACATCATACACACATCATATATACACAGACATCATACACACATTATATATATCTACACAGACATAATACACACATCATATATACACAGAAATCATACACACATCATGTATACACAGACATCATACACACATGATATATACACAGACATCATACACACATCATATATACACAGACATCATACACACATCATATATACACAGACATCATACACACATCACATATACACAGACATCATACACACATCACATATACACAGACATCATACACACATTATATACACACAGACATCATACACACATCATATATACATAGACATCATACATACATAGACATCATACATACATGATATATATACACAGACATCATACACACATCATATATACACAGACATCATACACACATCATATATACACAGACATCATACACACATGATATATACACAGACATCATACACACATCATATATATACAGACATCATACACACATCATATATACACAGACATCATACACACATATCATACACACATCACACATACACTCAAACCATACATATACACCATACATATGCACACATCATACATACACCCACTGCTGCCCCCATCATACATTACATACACATATACACAGACATCATACACACATGATATATACACAGACATCATACACACATGATATATACACAGACATTATACACACATCATATATACACAGACATCATACACACATGATATATACACAGACATCATACACACATGATATATACACAGACATCATACACACATGATATATACACAGACATCATACACACATGATATATACACAGACATCATACACACATGATATATACACAGACATCATACACACATCATATATACACAGACATCATACACACATCATATATACACAGACATCATACACACATCATACACACATCATATATACACAGACATCATACACACATCATATATACACAGACATCATACACACATCATATATACACAGACATCATACACACATCATATATACACAGACATCATACACACATCATATATACACAGACATCATACACACATCACATATACACAGACATCATACACACATTATATACACACACAGACATCATACACACATCATATATACACAGACATCATACACACATCACATATACACAGACATCATACACACATTATATATACACAGACATCATACACACATCATATATACACAGACATCATACACACATCATATATACACAGACATCATACACACATCATATATACACAGACATCATACACACATCATATATACATAGACATCATACATACATGATATATATACACAGACATCATACACACATCATATATACACAGACATCATACACACATCATATATACACAGACATCATACACACATCATATATACACAGACATCATACACACATCATATATCTACAGACATCATACACACATCATATATACACAGACATCATACACACATATCATACACACATCATACATACACTCAAACCATACATATACACCATACATATGCACACATCATACATACACCCACTGCTGCCCCCATCATACATTACATACACATATACACAGACATCATACACACATGATATATACACAGACATCATACACACATCATATATACACAGACATCATACACACATGATATATACACAGACATCATACACACATGATATATACACAGACATCATACACACATTATATATACACAGACATCATACACACATGATATATACACAGACATCATACACACATGATATATACACAGACATCATACACACATCATATATACACAGACATCATACACACATCATATATACACAGACATAATACACACATCATATATACACAGACATCATACACACATGATATATACACAGACATCATACACACATCACATATACACAGACATCATACACACATCACATATACACAGACATCATACACACATCACATATACACAGACATCATACACACATCATATATACACAGACATCATACACACATCATATATACACAGACATCATACACACATCATCTATACACAGACATCATACACACATTATATATATCTACACAGACATAATACACACATCATATATACACAGAAATCATACACACATCATGTATACACAGACATCATACACACATGATATATACACAGACATCATACACACATCATATATACACAGACATCATACACACATCATATATACACAGACATCATACACACATCATATATACACAGACATCATACACACATCACATATACACAGACATCATACACACATCATATATACACAGACATCATACACACATCATATATACACAGACATCATACACACATTATATACACACAGACATCATACACACATCACATATACACAGACATCATACACACATCATATATACACAGACATCATACACACATCATATATACACAGACATCATACACACATCACATATACACAGACATCATACACACATCATATATACACAGACATCATACACACATCATATATACACAGACATCATACACACATCACATATACACAGACATCATACACACATCATATATACACAGACATCATACACACATCACATATACACAGACATCATACACACATCACATATACACAGACATCATACACACATCATATATACACAGACATCATACACACATCATATATACACAGACATCATACACACATCACACATACACAGACATCATACACACATCATATATACACAGACATCATACACACATGATATATACACAGACATCATACACACATCATATATACACAGACATCATACACACATCACATATACACAGACATCATACACACATCATATATACACAGACATCATACACACATCATATATACACAGACATCATACACACATCATATATACACAGACATCATACACACATCATATATACACAGACATCATACACACATTATATATATCTACACAGACATAATACACACATCATATATACACAGAAATCATACACACATCATGTATACACAGACATCATACACACATGATATATACACAGACATCATACACACATCATATATACACAGACATCATACACACATCATATATACACAGACATCATACACACATCATATATACACAGACATCATACACACATCACATATACACAGACATCATACACACATCATATATACACAGACATCATACACACATCATATATACACAGACATCATACACACATCATATATACACAGACATCATACACACATTATATACACACAGACATCATACACACATCACATATACACAGACATCATACACACATCATATATACACAGACATCATACACACATCATATATACACAGACATCATACACACATCACATATACACAGACATCATACACACATCATATATACACAGACATCATACACACATCATATATACACAGACATCATACACACATCACATATACACAGACATCATACACACATCATATATACACAGACATCATACACACATCATATATACACAGACATCATACACACATCACATATACACAGACATCATACACACATCATATATACACAGACATCATACACACATCACATATACACAGACATCATACACACATCATATATACACAGACATCATACACACATCATATATACACAGACATCATACACACATCATATATACACAGACATCATACACACATCACATATACACAGACATCATACACACATCACACATACACAGAAATCATACACACATCATATATACACAGACATCATACACACATGATATATACACAGACATCATACACACATCATATACACAGACATCATACACACATCACACATACACAGACATCATACACACATCATATATACACAGACATCATACACACATGATATATACACAGACATCATACACACATCATATATACACAGACATCATACACACATCATATATACACAGACATCATACACACATCATATATACACAGACATCATACACACATCACACATACACAGACATCATACACACATCATATATACACAGACATCATACACACATCATATACACAGACATCATACACACATCATATACACAGACATCATACACACATCACATATACACAGACATCATACACACATCATATATACACAGACATCATACACACATCATATATACACAGACATCATACACACATCATATATACACAGACATCATACACACATATATACACAGACATCATACACACATCATATATACACAGACATCATACACACATCATATATACACAGACATCATACACACATCATATATACACAGACATCATACACACATCACATATACACAGACATCATACACACATTATATACACACAGACATCATACACACATCATATATACACAGACATCATACACACATCACATATACACAGACATCATACACACATTATATATACACATACATCATACACACATCATATATACACAGACATCATACACACATCATATATACACAGACATCATACACACATCATATATACACAGACATCATACACACATCATATATACATAGACATCATACATACATGATATATATACACAGACATCATACACACATCATATATACACAGACATCATACACACATCATATATACACAGACATCATACACACATCATATATACACAGACATCATACACACATCATATATCTACAGACATCATACACACATCATATATACACAGACATCATACACACATATCATACACACATCATACATACACTCAAACCATACATATACACCATACATATGCACACATCATACATACACCCACTGCTGCCCCCATCATACATTACATACACATATACACAGACATCATACACACATGATATATACACAGACATCATACACACATCATATATACACAGACATCATACACACATGATATATACACAGACATCATACACACATGATATATACACAGACATCATACACACATGATATATACACAGACATCATACACACATGATATATACACAGACATCATACACACATGATATATACACAGACATCATACACACATGATATATACACAGACATCATACACACATCATATATACACAGACATCATACACACATCATATATACACAGACATCATACACACATCATATATACACAGACATCATACACACATGATATATACACAGACATCATACACACATCATATATACACAGACATCATACACACATCACATATACACAGACATCATACACACATCATATATACACAGACATCATACACACATCATATATACACAGACATCATACACACATCATATATACACAGACATCATACACACATCATATATACACAGACATCATACACACATGATATATACACAGACATCATACACACATCATATATACACAGACATCATACACACATCACATATACACAGACATCATACACACATGATATATACACAGACATCATACACACATCATATATACACAGACATCATACACACATCATATATACACAGACATCATACACACATCATATATACACAGACATCATACACACATCACATATACACAGACATCATACACACATCATATATACACAGACATCATACACACATCATATATACACAGACATCATACACACATCATATATACACAGACATCATACACACATCATATATACACAGACATCATACACACATTATATACACACAGACATCATACACACATCACATATACACAGACATCATACACACATCATATATACACAGACATCATACACACATCACATATACACAGACATCATACACACATCATATATACACAGACATCATACACACATCATATATACACAGACATCAT